>NW_027182214.1:36680528-37280528 GCF_029961685.1 Aristolochia californica
TCTTTAAAAGATTTGGATTCATAGATCCATAGGTAATTTTCGTCTTTAACATGTTTCAAGCATGTATATCCATTTTTAAAACCTGGGTGGAAGAAATCTATTTCTTTAAAATTCCAAGCTATTAGGGTTGAACTACTGGAATTTCCCACACTTGGATAACAAAACTTTTGTGTTCATTTGTGGTGTATGAATAAATTTTCTTTACTTACATTTTTTATTGTTTTAAATTTTTTCCACACATAAAATCTAAAATTTTCATTTTGTTGTAATCTATTTGCCTTTTTTTCTTTTTCGAGATGAAGGGAGAGGGAAAACTCAAAGTTTTGATTTAAGAAAAAAGTATACATCTTTAATGGAAATGCACATTGCACAAATGTAGAGAGCGATAATTCAAAAGAGTCTGTAATTTTTAGGGATTGTAAACTCCTTTTAGTTTTTATATATTAGGTTTTTCAATCATGGGAAAAAGGGGGAGGCGGGGGATTTTTAATTGAGTGTGACTCCCAATCCATAGGTCATTTCTTACAAAAACATAGCCCATCCGGTATGATAAATCACTTTACAATCATCTATGGTTGTTAGGTCACCTTTTTTTAAATGGGCAAAAAAATGGCTTGTTTGATTCTGGTAAATATCCCACCGCACGTTCACTTGAGAATTTAATGAGGGTTTGTTATTCGCTTTAAAAAGTTTGGATCCATAAGTCATTTGCATCTTTAACATGTTTCAAGCATGCATATCCATTTTTATAACATCTGTTGAAAAAATCTTTTTTTTATAAAATTCCAAGCTATTGGAGTAGATCTAGTGGAATTTCCCAAACTTTGATAACAAAATATTTGTGTTCATTTGTGGTGTGTGAATAAATTTTCTTTACTTACATTTTTTATTGTTTAAAATGTTTTCCATACTTAAACTCTAAAATTTTTATTTTGTTGTGGTCTATTTGCACTTTTTTATTACAAGATGAAGGGAGAGCGAAAAACGCAAAGTTTTGATTTAGGAAAAAAATATACATCTAAAATGGAAATGCACAATGCACAAATGTTGAGAGAGATAATTCCAAAGAGTGTCTGTAATTTTTAGGAATGGTAAACTACTTATAATTTTTATATTTTTGGTTTTGCAATCGTTAGCAAAAAGGGGGAGAAGGGGGATTTTTAACTGATTGTTGACTCCCAATTCATAAGTCATTTCTTAAAAAAATATTTCTCATTACGCTTGATAAATCACTTTACAATCATCTATGGTTATTAGGTCAGCTTTTTGTAATAGAAAAAAATAATGGTTTGTTTGACTCATGTAAATATCCCACTGCATGTTCACTTGAGAATTTAATGAGTGTTTGTTATTCTCTTTAAAAGGTTTAGATCCATAGGTCATTTGCATGTTTAACATGTTTCACACCTGCATATCCATTTTTATAACATAGGTAGAAGAAATCTCTTTCTTATTAAATTCCTAGCTATTAGGGTTGAACTAGTGGAATTTCCCAAACTTGGATAACAAAACTTTTGTGTTTATTTGTGGTGTGTGAAAATATTTTCTTTACTTACATTTGTTGTTGTTTTAAATTTTTTCAATACATAAACTCTAAATTTTTCATTTTGTTGTGATCTTTTTACCTTATTTGTTTACGGGATGAAGGGAGAGTGAAAACTCAATGTTTTCATTTAAGGAAAAAGTATACATCTAAAATGAAAATTCACAATGCACAATTTTGGAGAGAGATAATTCCAAAGAGTTTCTGTAATTTTTAGGGACTGTAAACTATTTTTAGTTTTTATATTTTAGGTTTTGCAATCGTCGGGAAAAGGAGGAGGCATGGGATATTTAACTGAGTGTTGTCTCCCAATCCTTAAGTCATTTCTTAAAAAAATATAGCCCGTTACGCTTGATAAATCACTTTACAATGAACTATAGTCGGTATGTCAGCTTTTTGTAAAATGGCAAAATAATGGCTTGCTTGACTCGGGTAAATATCCCACCGTAACTTCACTTGAGGATTTAATGAGAGTTTGTTATTCTCTTTAAAATGTTTGGATCCATAGGTCATTTGCATCTTTAACATGTTTCAAGCATGCATATCCATTTTTAAAACATGGGTAGAAGTAATATCTTTCTTAAAAAATTCCTAGCTATTAAGGTTGAACTAGTGGAATTTCCCAAACTCGGATAACAAAACTTTAGTGTTCATTTGTGGTATGTGAATAAATTTTATTTACTTATATTTGATATTGTTTTAAATTTTTTCCACACATAAACACTAAAATTTTCATTTTGTTGTGATCTATTTGCCTTTTTGTTTACGAAATGAAAGGAGAAGGAAAACTCAAAGTTTTTATTTAAGAAAAAATTATAAACCTAAAAAGGAAATGCACAATGCACAAATGTAGAGAGCGATAATTACAAAGAGTGTCTGTAATTTTTAAGGTTTGTAAAATCCTTTTAGTTTTGAAATATTAGGTTTTGCAATAGTTGGGAAAACGGGGAGGCGGGGGATTTTTAACTGAGTGTTGACTCCGAATTCATAAGTCATTTCTAACAAAAATGTAGCCCGTTATGTATGGTAAATCAATTTACAATCATCTATGGTTGTTAGGTCAGCTTTTTGTAAATGGGCAAAATAATGGCTTGTATGACTCGGGTAAATATCCCACCACATGTTCACTTGAGAATTTAATGAGCGTTTTTTATTCTCTTGAAAGGGTTTGGATCCATAGGCCATTTACATCTTTAACATGTTTCTAGCATGCATATCCATTTTTAAAACATGTGTTGAAGAAATCTCTTTCTTATAAAATTCCATGCCATTAGTGTTGAACTAGTGGAATTTCCCAAACTTGGATAACAAAAATTTTGTGTACATCTGTGGAGTGTGAATAAAATTTTATTACTTAAATTTTTTATTGTTTTAAATTTTTTCCATACATAAACTCTAAAATTTTCATTTTGTTGTGATGTATTTGCCTTTTTTTTTACGGGGTGAAGGGAGAGCGAAAACACAAAGTTTTCATTTAAGAAAAAAGTATACATCTAAAATGGAAATGCACAATTCAAAAATGAAGAGAGAGATAATTCCAAAGATTGTCTATAATTTTTAGGTATTGTAAACTCCTTTTAATTATTATATATTAGGTTTTTCAATCGTCAGGAAAAGGGGGAGGCGGAGGATTTTTAACTGAGTGTTGACTCCCTATCCATAAGTCATATCTTAGAAAAACATAGCCCGTTCTTTATGATAAATCACTTTACAATCATCTACGCTCGTTAGGTCACCTTTTTGTAAACGGGCAAAAAATTGGCTTGTTTGATTCTGGTAAATATCCCATCGCACGTTCACTTGAGAATTTAATGAGGGCTTGTTATTCTCTTTAAAAAGTTTGGATCTAGAAGTCATTTGCATCTTTAACATGTTTCAAGCATGCATATCCATTTTTATAACATCTATTGAAAAAATCTCTTTTTTATAAAATTCCAAGCTATTGGAGTAGATCTAGTGGAATTTCCCAAACTTTGATAACAAAACTTTTGTGTTCATTTGTGGTGTGTGAATAAATTTTCTTTTCTTACATTTTTTATTGTTTAAAATGTTTTCCATACTTAAACTCTAACATTTTCATTTTGTTGTGATCTATTTTGAGTTTTTTGTTTACGAGATGAAGGGAGAGTGAAAACTCAAAGTTTTGATTTAAGAAAAAAGTATACATCTAAAATGAAAATTCACAATGCATAAATGTAGAGAGAGATAATTCCAAAGATTGTCTATAATTTTTAGGCATTGTAAACTCCTTTTTATTTTAATATATTAGGTTTTGCAATCGTCGGGAAAAGGGGGAGGCGGAGGATTTTTAACTGAGTATTGACTCCCAATCCATAAGACATTTCTTACAAAAATATAGCCCGTTATGTATGATAAATAACTTTAAAATCATCTATGGTTGTTAGGTCAGATTTTTGTAAATGGGAAAAATAATAGCTTGTTTTACTCATGTAAATGTCGCATGTTCCCTTGAGAATTTAATGAGCTTTGTTATTCTCTTTAGAAGGTTTAGATCCATTGGTCATTTTCAACTTTAACATGTTTCAATCTTGCATATCCATTTTTAAAACATAGGTAGAACAAATCTCTTTCTTATAAATTTCCAAGCTATTAGGGTTGAACTAGTGGAATTTCCCAAACTTGGATAACAAAACTTTTGTGTTCATTTGTGGTGTGTGAATATATTTTCTTTACTTAAATTTGTTATTGTTTAAAATTTTTTTAATACATAAACTCTGAAATTTTCATTTTGTTGGGATCTATTTGCCTTTTTTGTTTACAAGATGAAGGTAGAGCAAAAACTCGGAGTTTTGATTTAAGAAAAAAGTATACATCTAAAATGGAAATGCACAATGCAAAAATTTTGAGAGAGATAATTCCAAAGAGTGTCTGTAATTTTTAGGGATTGTAAACTATTTTTAGTATTTATATTTTAGGTTTTGCAATCGTCTAGAAAAGGGGAGGTACGGGATATTTAACTGAGTGTTGTATCCATATCTGTAAGTCATTTCTTACAAAAAAAATAGCCCGTTGCGCTTGATAAATCACTTTACAATCAACTATGGTTGTTAGGTCAGCTTTTTGTAAAAGGCAAAAAAATTGGCTTGCTTGGCTCGGGTAAATATCCCACCATAAATTCACTTGAGGATTCAATGAGTGTTTGTTATTCTCTTTAAAAGGTTTGGATCCATAGGTCATTTGCATCTTTAACATGTTTCAAGCATGCATATCTATTTTTAAAACATGGGTAGAAGTAATCTCTTACTTAAAAAATTCCTAGCTATTAGGGTTGAACTAGTGGAATTTCCCGAACTTGGATAACAAAACTTTAGTGTTCATTTGTGGTATGTGAATAAATTTTCTTTACTTACATTTTTTATTGTTTTAAATTTTTTCCACACATAAATTCTAAAATTTTCATTTTGTTGTGATCTATTTGCCTTTTTGTTTACGGGATGAAAGGAGAACGAAAACTCAAAGTTTGTATTTAAGATAAAATTATACACCTAAAATGGAAATGCACAATGCACAAATGTAGAGAGCGATTTTTCAATAGTCGAAAAAAGGGGGAGGCAGGGGATTTTTAACTGAGTGTTGACTCCCTATCCATAAGTCATTTCTTACAAAAATATAGCCTGTTATGTTTGATAAATCACCTTACAATCATCTATGGTTGTTAGGTCAGCTTTTTGTAAATCGGCAAAATGATGGCTTGTTTGACTAGAGTCAATATCCCACCGCTCGTTCACATGAGAATTTAATGAGTGTTTGTTATTCTCTTTAAAAGGTTTGGATCCATATGTCATTTGCATCTTTAACATGTTTCAAGCATGCATATCCATTTTTCAAAGATGGGTAGAAGAAACGACTTTTTGATAAATTTCCTAGCTATTAATGTTGAACTAGTGGAATTTCCCAAATTGGATAACAAAACTTTTGTGTTCATTTGTGGTATGTGAATAAATTTTCTTTAATTTCATTTGATATTTTTTAAAAATGTTTCCACTCATAAACTATAAAATTTTCATTTTGTTGTGATCTATTTATCTTTTTGTTTACGGGATGAAAGGAGAGAGAAAACACATAGTTCTGGTTTAAGAAAAAAGTATACATCTAAAATGGAAATGCACAATGCACCAATGTAGAGAGCAATAATTCCAAAGGGTGTTTGTAATTTTTAGGGATTGAAAACTCCTTTGAGTTTTTATATATTAGGTTTTGCAATCGTCAGGAAAAGGGGGAGGTGGCGGATTTTTAACTGAGTGTTGACTCCAAATTCATAAGTCATATCTTACAAAAATATAGCCCGTTACGCATGATAAATCACTTTACAATCATCTATAGTTGTTAGGTCAGCTTTTTGTAAATGGGCAAAATGATGACTTGTTTGAAGAGAGTAAATATCCCACTGCCTGTTCACTTGAGAATTTAATGAGAGTTTATTATTCTCTTTAAAAGGTTTGGATCCATATGTCATTTGCATCTTTAACATGTTTCAAGCATGCATATCCATTTTTAAAACATGGGTAAAACAAATCTCTTTCTGGTAAAATTCCTAGCTATTAAAGTTGAACTAGTGGAATTTCCCAAATTGGATAACAAAACTTTTGAGTTCATTTGTGGTATGTAAATAAATTTTCTTTACTTACATTTGTTATTGGTTTAAATTTTTTCCACAGATAAACTCTAAAATTTTCATTTTGTTGTGATCTATTTGCCTTTTTTTTATGGGATGAAAGGAGAACAAAAACTCAAAGTTTTGATTTAAGAAAACATTATACACCTAAAATGGAAATGCACAATGCACAAATGACGAGAGCGATAATTATAAAGAGTGACTGTAATTTTTAGAGATTGTAAAATCCTTTTAGTTTTTAAATATTAGGTTTTGCAATAGTCAGGAAAAGGGGGAGGCGGGGGATTTTTAATTGAGTGTTGATTCCCAATCCATAAGTCATTTCTTACAAAAATATAGCCCTTTATGTATGATAAATCACTTTACAATCATCTATGGTTGTTTGGTCAGCTTTTTGTAAATGGGCAAAATAATGGCTTGTTTGACTCGGCTAAGTATCCCACCACATATTCACTTGAGAATTTAATGAGTGTTTTTTATTCTCTGTAAAGGGTTTGGATCCATAGGTCATTTGCATCTTTAACATGTTTCAAGTATGCATATCCATTTTTAAAACATGTGTAGAAGAAATCTCTTTCTTATAAAATTCCAAGCCATTAGTGTATAACTAGTGGAATTTCCCAAACTGGGATAACAAAAATTTTGTGTTCATTTGTTGTGTGTGAAAAAAATTCTTTACTTACATTTGCTATTGTTTTAAATTTTTTTCCATACATAAACTCTAAAATTTTCATTTTGTTGGGATCTATTTGCCTTTTTTGTTTACGGGATGATGGGAGAACGAAAACTCAAAGTTTTTATTTAAGAAAAACGTATACATCTAAAATGGAAATGCACAATGCAAAATGAAAAGAGAGATAATTCCAAAGATTGTCTGTAATTTTTAGGGATTGTAAACTCCTATTAGTTTTTATATATTAGGTTTTGCAATCGTCGGGAAAAGGGGGAGGCGGAGGATTTATAACATAGTGTTGACTCCCTATCCATAAGTCATTTCTTACAACAATATAGCCCATTATGTATGATAAATCACTTTACAATCATCTATGGTTATTAGGTCAACTTTTTGTAAATGGGCAAAATGATGGCTTGTTTGACTAGAGTAAATATCCCACCTCTCTGTCACATGAGAATTTAATGAACGTTTGTCATTCTCTTTAAAAGGTTTTGATCCATATGTCATTTGCATCTTTAACATGTTTCAAACATGAATATCCATTTTTAAAACATGCGTAGAAGAAATCTCTTTCTGATAAAATTCCTAGCAATTAATGTTGTACTAGTGGAATTTCCCAAATTGGATAACAAAAATTTTGTGTTCATTTGTGGTATGTGAATAAGTTTTTTTTACTTACATTTGTTATTTTTTTTAATTTTTTCCACACATAAACTATAAAATTTTCATTTTGTTGTGATCTATTTGCTTTTTTGTTTACAGGATGAAGGGAGAGCGAAAACTCAAAGTTCTGATTTATGAAAAAATTATACACCTATAATGGAAATGCACAATGAACAAATGTAGAGATCGATAATTCCAAAGAGTAACTGTAATTTTTAGGGATTTTAAAATTCTTTTAGTTTTAAAATATTAGGTTTTTCAATAGTCGGGAGAAGGGGGAGACGGGGGATTTTTAACTGAGTGCTGACTCCCAATCCATAAGTCATTTCTTAGAAAAATATAGCCCACTATGTATGATAAATCACTTTACAATCATCTATGGTTGTTTGGTCAACTTTTTGTAAATGGGCAAAATAATGGCTTGTTTGACTCGGGTAAGTATCCAACCACATGTTCACTTCAGAATTTAATGAGCGTTTTTTATTCTCTTTAAAGAGTTTGGATCCATAGGTCATTGCATCTTTAACATGTTTCAAGCATGCATATCCATTTTTAAAACATGTGTAGAAGAAATATCTTTCTTATAAAATTACAAACCGTTAGTGTTGAATTAGTGGAATTTCCCATACTTAGATAACAAAAATTTTGTGTTCATTTGTGGTGTGTGAAAAAAATTCTTTACTTACATTTGCTATTTGTTTTAAATTTTTTTCTATACATAAACTCTAAAATTTTCATTTTGTTGTGATCTATTTGCCTTTTTTGTTTATGGGATGAAGGGAGAGAAAAAACTCAAAGTTTTTATTTAAGAAAAATGTATACATCTAAAATGGAAATGCACAATGCAAAATGAAGAGATAGATAATTCCAAAGATTGTCTATATTTTTTAGGGATTGTAAATTCCTATTAATTTTTATATATTAGGTTTTGCAATCGTCGGGAAAAGGGGAGGCGGAGGATTTTTAACAGAGTGTTGACTCCCTATCCATAAGTCATTTCTTACAAAAATATAGCCCGTTATGTATGATAAATCACTTTACAATCATCTATGGTTGTTAGGTCAGCTTTTTGTAAATGGGCAAAATGATGGCTTCTTTGACTAGAGTAAGTATCCCGCCGCCCGTTCACTTGAGAATTTAATGAGCGTTTGTTATACTCTTTAAAAGATTTTGATCCATATGTCATTTGCATCTTTAACATTTCAAGCATGCATATCCATTTTTAAAACATGGGTAGAAGAAATCTCTTTCTGATAAAATTCCTAGCGATTAATGTTGAACTAGTGGAATTTCCCAAATTGGATAACAAAACTTTTGTGTTCATTTGTGTTGTGTGAATAAATTTTATTTACTTACATTTGTTATTGTTTTAAATTTTTTCCACACATAAACTATAAAATTTTCATTATGTTGTGATCTATTTGCCTTTTTGTTTACGGGATGAAGGGAGAGCGAAAACTGAAAGTTATGATTTAACAAAAAAGTATACATCTAAAATGGAAATGCACAATGCACCAATGTAGAGAGCGATAATTCCAAAGAGTGTTTATAATTTTTTTGGGATTTAAACCTCCTTTGAGTTTTTATATATTAGGTTTCACAATCGTGAGGAAATGGGGGAGGTGGGGAATTTTTAACTGAGTGTTGACTCAAAATTTATAAGTCATATTTTAAAAAAATATAAACCGTTACGCATGATAAATCACTTTACAATCATCTACGGTTGTTAGGTCGACTTTTTAAAAATGGAAAAAATAATGGTTTGTTTGACTCGGGTAAATATCTCACCGCAAATTCACTTGAGGATTTAATGAGTGTTTGTTATTCTCTTTAAAAGGTTTGGATCCATAGGTCATTTGCATCTTTAACATGGTTCAAGCATGCATATGCATTTTTGAAACATGGGTAGAAGTAATTTCTTTCTTAAAAAATTCCTAGCTATTAGGGTTGGACTAGTGGACTTTCCCAAACTTGGATAACAAAACTTTAGTGTTCATTTGTGGTATGTGAATAAATTTTCTTTACTAACATTTGTTATTTTTTAAAATTTTTTCCAAACATAAACTCTAAAATTTTCAATTTGCTGTGATCTATTTACCTTTTTGTTTACAGGATGAAAGCAGAACGAAAATTCAAAGTTTTCATTTAAGAAAAAATTATGCACCTAAAATGGAAATGCACAATGCACAAATGTAGAGAGTGATAATTACAAAGAGTGACTGTAATTTTTAGGGATTGTAAAATCCTTTTAGTTTTTTAATATTAGGTTTTGCAATAGTCGGGCAAAGGCGGAGGCGGGGGATTTTTAACTTAGTGTTGACTCCCAATCCTTAAGTCATTTCTTACAAAAATGTAGCCTGTTATGTATGATGATTCACTTTACAATCATCTATGGTTGTTAGGTCAACTTTTTGTAAATGGGCAAAATAATGGCTTCTTTGACTAGAGTAAATATCCCACCGCTCATTCACATAAGAATTTGTTGAGCGTTTGTTATTATGTTTAAAAGGTTTGGATCCATATGTCATTTGCATCTTTAACATGTTTCAAACATGAATATCCATTTTTAAAACGTGGGCAGAAGAAATCTCTTTCTGATAAAATTCCTAGCAATTAATGTTGAACTAGTGGAAGTTCCCAAATTGGATAGCAAAACTTTTGTGTTCATTTGTGGTATGTGAATAAATTTCTTTACTTACATTTGTTATTGTTTTAAATTTTTTCCACACATAAACTTTACTATTTTCATTTTGTTGTGATCTATTCGCCTTTTTGTTTACGAGATGAAGGGAGAGTGAAAACTCAAAGTTCTGATTTAAGAAAAAATTATACACCTAAAATGGAAATGCACAATGCACAAATGTAGAGAGCGATAATTCCAAAGAGTGACTCTAATTTTTAGGGATTGTAAAATCCTTTTCGTTTTTAAATATTAGGTTTTACAATAGTCGGGAGAAGGGGAGGCGGCGGATTTTTAACTGAGTGTTGACTCCCAATCCATAAATCATTTCTTAGAAAAATATAGCCCGTTATGTATGATAAATCACTTTACAATCATCTATGGTTGTTTGGTCAGCTTTTTGTAAATGGGCAAAATAATTGCTTGTTTGACTCGGGTAAGTATCCAACCACATGTTCACTTGAGAATTTAATTTTAATGAGCGTTTTTTATTCTCTTTAAATGGTTTGGATCCATAGGTCATTTGCATCTTGAACATGTTTCAAGAATGCCTATCCATTTTTAAAACATGTGTAGAAGAAATCTCTTTCTTATAAAATTCCAAGCCATTAGTGTTGAAATAGTGGTATTTCCCATACTTGGATAACAAAAAATTTGTGTTCATTTTGGTGTGTGAAAAAAATTTCTTTACTTACATTTGTTATTGTTTTAAATTTTAAAACAGGTGTAGAAGAAATCTCTTTCTTATAAAATTCCAAGCCATTAGTGTTGAACTAGTGGAATTTCCCATAGTTGGATAACAAAAACTTTGTGTTCATTTGTGGTGTGTAAACAAAATTTCTTTACTTACATTTGTTATTTTTTAAAATTCTTTCCATACATTTACTCAAAAAATTTCATTTTATTGTGATCTATTTGCCTTTTTTGTTTATGGGATGAAGGGAGAGCGAAAACTTAAAGTTTCTATTTAAGAAAAAAGTAAACACCTAAAATGGAAATGCACAATGCACAAATGAAGAGAGAGATAATTCCAAAGATTGTCTATAATTTTTAGGGATTGTAAACTCCATTTACTTTTTATATATTAGGATTTGCAACCGTCGGGAAAAGGGGGAGGCGGAGGATTTTTAACTGAGTATTGACTCCCTATCCATAAGTCATTTCTTACAACAACATAGCCCGTTATGTATGATAAATCACTTTACAATTGTAGAATTTAGGATCTCATGAAATGAACTTGAGATGAACAAGAAGGAAGAGGAACAAGAAGAGAGAAGGAGAATAGAAGAAGAAGAACGTGGAAGGAGAGAGTTTGGATTAAGGGAGAAGAGGGTTGCATCAAAAAGAAAAATGAGGGCTGGACGAATTTGTGGAAAGAGAGGAGAGTGCTTCAATGCCCTACCTCTTAGCCAATGCCTTTATTTATAGTTTTACAATGCCCTTAGGGCTTCAACTTGATAAAACAAAAGACATAAAAGGAACACATATTTACACTTCTATGCCATCTTTATGGAAAGTACCATATTTTACACATATGCCACTCCTTTGACATGTGGGCTTCTTGTCTTGAGCTCGTGGGCTTGAGCCCATCTTCCAACACTCCCCCTCAAGCTGGAGGAGAAAAGACATCATAAATACCCAGCTTGCTACATATAAAAGATAGGATTTTAGATGTAACGGGTTTAGTGAGAATATCAACTACTTGCTCTTGAGTTGACACATGTTTGAGAGAGATTATTCCTGCTTGAAACTTCTACCGTATAAAATGACAATCCACCTCAATATGTTTAGTTCTTTCATGAAAAACTGGATTTGAAGTGATATGAATGGCTACTTGATTATCACAATGCAGATTCATGGACCCCTTTTTATAAAAACCTAGTTCGATTAGAAGGGTCCTGACCCATAAAAGTTCACTAACGGTATGGGCCATAGCTTTGTATTCTGCTTCAGCGCTAGATCTTGCAACCACATTTTGCTTCTTACTTTTCCATGTAACCAAGTTTCCCCCAACCAAAGTACAATATCCTGATGTAGATTTTCTATCATCAGGAGATCCAGCCCAATCTGCATCTGAGAAGCCTTCTATGTTGAAGTGCCCATGTTTTTTATACAGCAATCCTCTTCCTGGAGCTCCTTTTAGATAACGTAATATTCTCTCTAAAGCCTGCCAGTGGGTAATTTGTGGTTTGTGCATGAATTGACTCACCACACTTACAGCATATGATATGTCTGGCCTAGTTACCGTGAGATAAATAAGTTTTCCAACGAGTCTTTGATATTTGCCAATATCAATATCTTCTTCATTTGTGGCACATAATTTTATATTTGTATCCATAGGTGTGTCAACTGGTCTACAACCCTTCATTCCTATTTCTTCAAGGAGATCCAAGACATATTTCCTTTGAGACAATATTATTCCATGTTTGGATTGAAGAACTTCTATACCCAAAAAATATTTAAGCATACCAGGGTCTTTAGTCTTGAATTCCTGACATATCATCTGCTTCACCTCTTGTATGCTCAAAGCATCATCACCGGTTAAGAAAATATCATCCACGTATACGGCCAATAATATTTTCCCTTTGACCGTATCTTTATAATATACGGAATGATCAACTGAGCACCGATGAAAACCAAACCGTAGGAGTGTTTGACTAAATTTATCAAACCAAGCCCGAGGGGACTGCTTAAGCCCATATAAAGACTTTTTTAATCGGCATACTGATTCCCCCTCAACCACATAACCAGGTGGTTGAACCATATAAATTTCCTCACTGATATCACCATTTAAAAAAGCATTTTTAACATCCAACTGATAGACGGGTCATGAGGAGTTAGCAGTAATAGATAAGATGATGCGTACCGAATTCAATTTTAAAATAGGAGAGAAGGTCTCCTCATAATCTATCCCATAGCACTGTGTATAGCCCTTAGCAACCAGTCAAGCTTTAAGACGAGCAACCGATCCATCCGGATTATGTTTCACCGAAAAAACCCATTGACAACCAACCGGTCTTTTACCTTTCGGGAGTGATGTTAAGTACCAGGTTTTGTTTTCGTATAAGGTGTGCATTTCTTCATCCATAGCCGCCTTCCATCCTGGATGTCTCAGGGCCTCCTGATACGACTACGAAATTGAAGTAGAAGAAAGGGACGCAAGAAACTAAAAACACTCGGAAGATAAGTGATGGTGAGACATAAAATTTGAGATAGGATGCGAAGTAGTACAGGAGCAATGTTCTTTTCTTAAAGCAATAGGCCGAGTATCAAATTCAGGCCCATACATAGGAGGAGAAGGACTTACCTCGGATGGATCCGACAACTCCACAGGTGAAGGTACGGCCGGTGCATCAGAGGATGGTTCCACTTCAAGATTGAATGGCACAAGCGGACAAGGAGTAGTAGAAGGACAAGTCCATCCTGGAGGAGCATCATGGGAGGAGTAAAAGGGGTGTCCTCAAAGAAAGTCACATCTCTAGAGATAAATATCCTCCGAAGGGTAGGATTGTAATAGACATAACCTTTCTGGGTGCGAGAGTACCCCAAAAGAATGCACCTCATAGACCGAGGATCAAGTTTATTTTTATGTGGGAATGTAACATGAACAAAACACGTACACCCAAACACTTTGAAAGGAAGAGAAAAAGGATCTTCACCATTAAATAACACAAAGTAAGGAGTTTTATGATGAAGGATTGATGAAGGTAACCTATTAATTAGAAAGCATGCTATAAGTATAGCATGAGGCCAATAGAAATAGGGTACCTTCATGGAGTAGAGGAGGCCCCGAGCAACTTCAAGAAGATGACGATTCTTTCTTTCAGCAACACCATTTTGTTGAGGAGTATAGGCACATGATGTTTGATGATAAGCCCATTACTCTCACAGAATGATTTGAAGTCATGAGACATGTATTCCTTAGCATTATCAGATCTAAGGGTTTGAATTTTCTTCCCAAATTGTGTCAAGACCATAGCATGAAAATTTTTAAACAAAGGAAGAATTTTAGAACGGTCTTTAAATAGATATAACCAAGTCACTCGAGTAAAATCATCAACAAAAATGATAAAATATTTAACTTGGGAAATATTTGAGACACATAAAGGGCCCCATACATCAGAATGTATTAGCTCAAACGGAGTAGTACTTGTAGTTGCAAGATGAGGAGAATATGTACTCCTGACATGTTTACTTAATTGACAAACTTCATAACTGAAATTAGAAAGTCCTTTTAATGATGGAACTAAAGAACGAAGTGAAGGGGTAGACGGATGACCAAGTCGGTTGTGCCAAAGTTGGGCCTCAGATGTGGTGGACGATAATGCAGCTAATGGTGAAAGAGTGAAGTAGTACAAATCCCCCTTTTCATGGCCGCCACCAATCACCCTCTTTGTAGTGAGATCCTGAAAGACACAAGAAGACGGTGAGAAGGTGATAGAGCAATTTAATTGTTTGGTCAATTGACTAACCGAGAGCAAATTTAAAGGAAATTGAGGAACAAACAAAACATCTTGAAGGGGAATAGATGAAGTAAGAAAGGAGGAACCTTTGCCAAGGACCTTGGTTTTGGGTACCATCAGCAATAGTAATGAATTTATGAGGATAACAAGGAGATAAGGACTGCAACAAGTGTTTGTTACCTGATAGATGTTCGGAGGCCCCGGAGTCGATGATCCAAGAGGAAGAGGAAGAAGAGGAAGAAAGCATACCTGAGGCAATAGTAGTGGCAGCAGTAGATGATGAGGGAATAGATGATTCCATGAAGGACTTCCTTTTCTGAAATGCAGCATAGTCCTCAGCCGTAAGAGTCACATTTCCGGATGATGATTCAGCTTTATCTTCATTTTTCTCAACGTTTACCGAGACTGGGTTAGCTGTGGCCCAATCAGGCTTGCGATGAAGTTTCCAGCATGATGCCACAAGGTGGTTCTGACGGCCACAATAAGTACAAAGTTGAGGCTCAGTACGGAATGAATTTTGACCCGTTCTACCACCTCTATTTTCAGCCCCTCTCATAGTTCGACCCCCTCTCATATTTCTGCCCCGTCCTCGGGATGAGGAAGATGTTCCCCGATTGTTAGAGAACATCGCTGATGGAGCATCAATAGGAGAAGGAGGGGATCGATCCGGTATCCGAAGTAATGTAGCACTAATATCATCGAAGGATGGAAGAGCAGAAGAACTTAGAAGCTGAGTTTTGGCCACCTCAAGGTATGGTTTAATATTCGATAAGCAAATGGCTGCTGCCAAAGCTTCTCTTTGTTGTTCTTGAACGGCAATATCAGTGGAATATGGCTGAGCTAGTTTCCATTATTGAAGAAGACCTCAAAACCGTGCCAAAAATTCATGAATATTATCTCCTTGTTTCGTATGCAACATATTTTTTAAGACATCATATATTTTTTTGTAATGAAGCAGTGCTTGAGTAAAGCTTGGCACAAGTGTCCCATATGTTCTTGGCGGTTTCCAAGTGGACCACATTGTTGGCCACCTGCTCTTCCATTCTATTAATGAGCCAACTTATCACCATGTTATCATCGTTAACCCACTTATGGTAGGACGCATCTTCTTCATCAATCGAAGGAGGAAAGTTAACAACGTGGCTCAAGAGGTCACGAGTAATAAGAACCTCCGAACCGATTGTGACCAACTCATGTAATTGGAGAGACCTCTAGGGGGAATTGTAGTAATACGGAGAATATCACTCTTATTACTGTTGTATCTAATCTCCATGATGAGGCAAGTAAAATGTGGAGGTCAAGGGAAAAAGCCTTCTTCAAAGAACAATTATTCAATGTAATTTGAAGAACCCGTAGACCAAATCAGTCACCAACAAAAGAGAACAAGAACCAATTTCTTTCACGAGGGCAAGCACAAAATTATCAACAAAATTTTGCCTTTAGAAAGTGATAATAACATCCAGCCATCACTCAACTTCTCTAGTATTCATAAGAACAAAGAGAAGAAAGTAGATGCAACCGATTAGGCCTTAATCCAAACTCCAACACAAACGAGCAATAGATAAAAATTTAGAGAAGATTTAACGACAAACCAAGACACTTGGAAGAGATTTATCTTCAGCTCATGGGAGATTCCAACATAAGAAAAAATTCAATTGTTGAAGTTAAAAAAAAAGGAACTACAAAGGGTAAATGACTGCTGGAATTTCATCAAACATATAATGGGCATCCAACAACATAACACAAACCCATGAGCAACCTTAAGTAGGAGAAGGTGCAGCAACATGTGCTGGAATTCTACCTCAAATGAGATGGATCCAAATTACATAAAGGTAATTGAATTTCACCCATCAATCTTAATAAGATGCAAACAGCAAATGATGTTGATCACTCTTGTAATTGATTTACAAGGAGTCAAGATTATAACATCAATTTAGTCATAGAAATAAATCTTTACAAAAAATAAAGATTTATCTTGACTTGATGTGACTCAAAATTCAAGAAGTAAAGAAAAATAGTAAAAAGGAGTATGTAAATAAGAAGAGGAAACAAAAAAAAAATGTAAATAAGAAGAGTATGAACTTATCTCTTCATGACTGAACTCATTTTACAACTTCTTGAACAGATTTCATAATAACTCCTTGAAGAGAGATCCTAAACTCCTTGCTCTGATACCATGTAGAATTTAGGATCTCATGAAATGAACTTTAGATCAACAAGAAAGAAGAAGAACAAGAAGAGAGAAGGAGAATAGAAGAAGAAGAACGTGGAAGGAGAAAGTTTGGATTAAGGGAGAAGAGGGTTACGTCAAAAAGAAAAATGAGGGCTGGACAAATTTGTGGAAAGAGAGGAGAGTGCTTCAATGCCCTACCTCTTAGCCAATGCCTTTATTTATAGTTTTACAATGCCCTTAGGGCTTCAACTTGATAAAACAAAAGACATAAAAGGAACACATATTTACACTTCTATGCCATCTTTATGGAAAGTACCATATTTTACACATATGCCACTCCTTTGACGTGGGCTTCTTGTCTTGAGCTCGTGGGCTTGAGCCCATCTTCCAACAACAATCATCTATGGTTGTTAGGTCAACTTTTTGTAAATGGGCAAAATGATGGCTTGTTTGACAAGAGTAAATATTCCACCTCTCTGTCACATGAGAATTTAATGAGTGTTTGTCATTCTCTTTAAAAGGTTTGGATCCATTTGTCATTTGCATCTTTAACATGTTTCAAACATGAATATCCCTTTTTAAGACACGGGTAGAAGAAATCTCTTTCTAATAAAATTCCTAGCAATTAATGCTGCATTAGTGGAATTTCCCAAATTGGATAACAAAACTTTTGTGTTCATTTGTGGTATGTGAATAAGTTTTCTTTACTTACATTTGTTATTGTTTTAAATTTTTTCAACACATAAACTATAAAAATTTCATTTTGTTGTGATCTATTTGCCTTTTTGTTTACGGGATGAAGGGAGAGCGAAAACTCAAAGTTCTGATTTAAGAAAAAATTATACACCTAAAATGGAAATTCACAATGCACAAATGTAGAGAGTGATAATTCCAAAGAGTGACTATAATTTTTAGGGATTGTAAAATCCTGTTAGTTTTTAAATATTAGGTTTTGCAATAGTCAGGAGAAGGGGGAGACGGGGGATTTTTAACTAAGTGTTGACTCCCAATCCATAAGTCATTTCTTAGAAAAATATAGCCCATTATGTATGATAAATCACTTTACAATCATCTATGGTTGTTTGGTCAGCTTTATGTAAATGGGCAAAATAATGGCTTGTTTGACTCGGGTAAGTATCCAACCACATGTTCACTTCATAATTTAATGAGTGTTTTTTATTCTCTTTAAAGGGTTTGGATCCATAGGTCAATTGCATCTTTAACATGTTTCAAGCATGCATATCCAGTTTTAAAACATGAGTAGAAGAAATATCTTTCTTATAAAATTCCAAGCCATTAGTGTTGAATTAGTGGAATTTTCCATACTTAGATAACAAAAATTTTGTGTTCATATTAGGTGTGAAAAAAATTCTTTACTTACATTTGCTATTGTTTTTAATTTTTTTTCCATACATAAACTCTAAAATTTTCATTTTGTTGTGATCTATTTGTCTTTTTTGTTTAGGGGATGAAGGGACAACGAAAAATCAAAGTTTTTTATTTAAGAAAAAAGTATACATCTAAAATGGAAATGCACAATGCAAAATGAAGAGAGAGATAATTCCAAAGATTGTTTGTAATTTTTAGGGATTGTAAACTCCTATTAGTTTTTATATATTAGGTTTTGCAATATTCGGGAAAAGGGAGAGGCGGAGGATTTTTTACAGAGTGTTGACTCCCTATCCATAAGTCATTTCTTACAAAAATATAGCCCGTTATGTATGATAAATCACTTTACAATCATCTATGGTTGTTAGGTCAACTTTTTGTAAATGGGCAAAATGATGGCTTGTTTGACTAGAGTAAATATCCCACCTCTCTGTCACATGAGAATTTAATGAGCATTTGTCATTCTCTTTAAAAATTTTGGATCCATATGTCATTTGCATCTTTAACATGTTTCAAACATGAATATCCCTTTTTAAGACACGAGTAGAAGAAATCTCTTTCTGATAAAATTCCTAGCAATTAATGTTGCACTAGTAGAATTTCCCAAATTGGATAACAAAAATTTTGTGTTCATTTGTGGTATGTGAATAAGTTTTCTTTACTTACATTTGTTATTGTTTCAAATTTTTTCCACACATAAACTATAAAATTATCATTTTGTTGTGATCTATTTGCCTTTTTGTTTACGAGATGAAGGGAGAGCGAAAACTCAAAGTTCTGATTTAAGAAAAAATTATACACCTAAAATGGAAATTCACAATGCACAAATGTAGAGAGTGATAATTCCAAAGAGTGAATATAATTTTTAGGGATTGTAAAATCCTTTTAGTTTTTAAATATTAGGTTTTGCAATAGTCGGGAGAAGAGGGAGATGGGGGATTTTTAACTGAGTGTTGACTCCCAATCCATAAGTCATTTCTTAGAAAAATATAGCCCGTTATGTATGATAAATCACTTTGCAATCATCTATGGTTGTTTGGTCAACTTTTTGTAAATGGGCAAAATAATGGCTTGTTTGACTCGGGTAAGTAATCAACCACATGTTCACTTCAGAATTTAATGAGTGTTTTTTATTCTCTTTAAAGGGTTTGGATCCATAGGTCAATTGCATCTTTAAAATTTTTCAAGCACGCATATCCATTTTTAAAACATGAGTAGAAGAAATATCTTTCTTATAAAATTCCAAGCCATTAGTGTTGAATTAGTGGAATTTCCCAGACTTAGATAACAAAAATTTTGTGTTCATTTGAGGTGTGAAAAAAATTCTTTACTTACATTTGCTATTGTTTTAAATTTTTTTCCATACATAAACTCTAAAATTTTCATTTTGTTGTGATCTATTTGCCTTTTTTGTTTAGGGGATGAAGGGAGAACGAAAACTCAAAGTTTTTATTTAAGAAAAAAGTATACATCTAAAATGGAAATGCACAATGCAAAATGAAGAGAGAGATAATTCCAAAGATTGTTAGTAATTTTTAGGGATTGTAAACTCTTATTAGTTTTTATATATTAGGTTTTGCAATAGTCGGGAAAAGGGAGAGGCGGAGAATTTTTAACAGAGTGTTGACTCCCTATCCATAAGTCATTTCTTACAAAAATATAGCCCGTTATGTATGATAAATCACTTTACAATCATCTATGGTTGTTCGGTCAGCTTTTTGTAAATGGGCAAAATGATGGCTTCTTTGACTAGAGTAAATATCCCGCCGCTCGTTCACTTGAGAATTTAATGAGAGTTGGTTATACTCTTTAAAAGATTTGGATCCATATGTCATTTGCATCTTTAACATGTTTCAAGCATGCATATCCATTTTTAAAACATGGGTAGAAGAAATTTCTTTCTGATAAAATTCCTAGCTATTAATGTTGAACTAGTGGAATTTCCAAAATTGGATAACAAAACTTTTGTGTTCATTTGTGGTATGTGAATAAATTTTCTTTACTTACATTTGTTATTTTTTAAAAATTTTTCCACACATAAACTATAAAATTTTCAATTTTTTATGATCTATTTGCCTATTTGTTTACAGGATGAAAGGAGAACGAAAACTCAAAGTTTTGATTTAAGAAAAAATTATACACCTAAAATGGAAATGCACAATGCACAAATGTAGAGAGCGATAATTACAAAGAGTGACTGTAATTTTTAGGGATTGTGAATTCCTTTTAGTTTTTAAATATTAGGTTTTTCAATAGTCGGGCAAAGGCAGAGGAGGGGGATTTTTAACTGAGTGTTGACTCCCAATCCTTAAGTCACAAAAATGTAGCCTGTTATGTATGTTAAATCACTTTACAATCATCTATGGTTGTTTGGTCAGCTTTTTTTAAATGGGCAAAATAATGGCTTGTTTAACTCGGGTAAATATCCCACCACATGTTCACCAGAGATTTTAATGAGCGTTTGTTATTCTCTTTAAAGGGTTTGGGTCCATAGGTCATTTGCATCTTTAACATGTTTCAAGCATGCATATCCATTTTTAAAACATGTGTGGAAGAAATCTCTTTCTTATAAAATTCCAAGCCATTAGTGTTGAACTAATGAAATTTCCCATACTTGGATAACAAAAGTTTAGTGTTCATTTGTGGTGTGTGAAAAAATTTTCTTTACTTACGTTTGTTATTTTTTAAATTTTTTCTATACATAAACTCTAAAATTTTCATTTTTTTGTGATCTATTTGCCTGTTTGTTTATGGGATGAAGGGAGAGCAAAAACTCAAAGTTTTTATTTAAGAAAAAAGTATACGTCTAAAATGCAATGGAAAAATGAAGAGAGAGATAATTCCAAAGATTGTCTGTAATTTTTAGGGATTGTAAACTCCGTTTAGTTTTTATATATTAGGTTTTGCGATCGTCGGGAAAAAGGGGAGGTGGAGGATTTTTAACTGAGTGTAGACTCCCTATCCATAAGTCATTCCTTACAAAAATATAGCCCGTTATGTATGATAAATCACTTTACAATCATCTATAGTTCTTACGTCAGCTTTTTGTAAATGGGAAAAATGATGGCTTGTTTGACTAGAGTAAATATCCCACGGCTCGTTCACTTGACAATTTAATGAGCGTTTGTTATTCTCTTTAAAAGGTTTGGATCCATATGTCATTCATCTTTAACATGTTTCAAGCATGCATATCCATTTTTAAAACATGGGTAGAAGAAATCTCAATCTGAAAAAATTCCTAGCTATTAATGTTGAACTAGTGGAATTTCCAAAAATGGATAACAAAACTTTTGTGTTCATTTGTGGTATGTGAATAAATTTTATTTACTTTCATTTGTTATTGTTTTAAATTTTTCCCACACATAAACTATAAAATTTTCATTTTGTTGTGATCTATTTGCTTTTTTGTTTACGGGATGAAGGGAGAGCAAAAACTCAAAGTTCTGATTTAAGAAAATAGTATACATCTAAAATAGAAATTCACAATCCACAAATGTAGAGTGTGATAATTCCAAAGAGTGTTTTAATATTTAGCGATTGAAAACTCCTTTGAGTTTTTATATTTTAGGTTTTGCAATCGTCAGGAAAAGGGGGTGGTGGGGGATTTTTAACTGAGTGTTGAATGCAAATTCATATGTCGTATCTTACAAAAATATAGCCCGTTACGCATGATAAATCACTTTAAAATAATCTATGGTTGTTGGGTCAACTTTTTATAAATGGAAAGATTAATGGTTTGTTTGACTCGGGTAAATATCCCACCGCAAATTCACTTGAGGATTTATTGAGTGTTTGTTATTCACTTTAAAAGGTTTGGATCCATAGGTCATTTGCATCTTTAACATGTTTCAAGCATGCATATCCATTTTTAAAACATGGGTAGAAGTAATCTCTTTCGTAAAAAATTCCTAGCTATTAGGGTTGCACTAGTGGAATTTCCCAAACTATGATAAAAAACTTTAGTGTTCATTTGTGGTATGTGAATAAATTTTCTTTACTTACAATTTTTATTGTTTTAAATGTTTCCACACATAAACTCCAAAATTTTCATTTTGTTGTGATCTATTTGCCTTTTTGTTTACGGGATGGAGGGAAAGCGAAAACTCAAAGTTTTGATTTAAGAAAAAAAATATACATCTAAAATGGAAATGCACTATGCAAAATGTAGAGTGAGATAATTCCAAAGAGTGTCTGTAATTTATAGGGATTGTAAACTGCTTTTAGTTTTTAAATTTTAGGTTTTGCAGTCGACGAAAAACGGGGGCGGCGGGTGATTTTTAACTGAGTGTTGACTCCCAATCCGTAAGTCATTTCTTACAAACATATAGCGCGTTATGCATGATAAATCACTTTAAAATCATCTATGGTTGTTATGTGAACTTTTTGTAAATGGGAAAAATAAAGGCTTGTTTGACTCGGGTAAATATCCCACTACACGTTCACTTGAGAATTTAATGAGGGTCAGTTATTCTCTTTCAAAAGTTTGGATCCATAGGTCATTTGCATCTTTAACATGTTTCAATCATTCATATCCATTTTTAAAACATGTGTAGAAAAAATCTCTTTGTTATAAAATTCCAAGCTATTAGGGTTGGACAAGTCGAATTTCCCAAACTTGGATAACAAAACTTTTGTCTTCATTTGTTGTGTGTGAATAAATTTTATTTACTTACATTTTCTATTGTTTAAAATTTTTTCCATACTTAAATTCTAATATTTTCATTTTGTTGTGATCTATTTACTATTTTTGTATATAGGATGAAGGGAGAGCGAAAACTCAAAGTTTTGATTTTAAAAAAAATACATCTGAAATGGAAATCCTCAAGGCACAAATGTGGAGAGCGATAATTCCAAAGAGTGTCTGCAATTTTTAGGGATTGCAAACTCCTTTTAGTTTTTATATATTAGGTTTTGCAATCGTCGGGAAAAGGGGAAGGTAGGGGAATTTTAACTGAGTGTTGACTCCCAATCCAAAAGTCATTTCTTACAAAAAAATATCGCCCGTTACGCATGATAAATCACTTTACAGTCATCTATGGTTGTCAAGTCAGCTTTTTTTAAATGGGCAAAATAATAGCTTGTTTGACTCGAGTAAATATTCCACCGCAAATTCACTTGAGGATTTAATGAATGTTTGTTTCTCTTTAAAAGGTTTGGATCCATAGTTCATTTGTATCTTTATCATGTTTCAGGCATGCGGATCTATTTTTAAAACATGTGTAGAAGAAATCTCTTACATATAAAATTCCAAGAAATTAGGGTTGCACTAGTGGAATTTCCCAAACTTGGATAACAAAACATTTTTTTTCATTTGTGGTATGTGAATAAATTTTCCATACTTACGTTTGTTATTGTTTTAAATTTTTTTCACGCATCAACTCTAAAATTTTCATTTTGTTGTGATGTATTTGCCTTTTTGTTTACGGGATGTAGGGAGAGAAAACACTCAAATTTTTTATTTAAGAAAAAAGTATACATCTAAAATAGAAATGCACAATGCACAACTATAGAGAGCGATAATTCCGAAGAGTGACTGTAATTTTTAGGGATTGTAAACTCCTTTTAGTTTTTAAATATTAGGTTTTGCAATTGTTAGGAAAAGAGGGAGGCATGGGATTTTTAACTGAGTTTTGACTCTCAATCCATAAGTCTTTTCTTACAAAAATATAGCCTGTTATGTATGATAAATCACTTTACAATCATCTATGGTTGTTTGGTCAGGTTTTTGAAAATTGAAAAAATAAAGCCTTGTTTGACTCGAGTAAATATCCCACCACACATGCACTTGAGAATTTAATGAGGGTTTGTCATTCTCTTTAAAAATTTTGGATCCATAGGTTATTTGCATCTTTAACATGTTTCAAGCATGCATATCCATTTTTAAAACATGTGTAGAAAAAGTATCTTTCTTATAAAATTCCAAACTATTAGGTTGAACTAGTGGAAATTCCCAAACTTAGATAACAAAATTTTTGTGTTCATTTGTGGGGTGTGAATAAATTTTCTTTACTTACATTTTTTATTGTTTTAAATTTTTTCCATACTTATACTCTAAAAGTTTCATTTTGATGTGATAATTTGCCTTTTTTTTTACAAAATGAAGACAGACCGAAAACTCAAAGTTTTGATTTAAGAAAAAAGTATACAACTTAAATGGAAATTCACAATGCACAAATGAAGAGAGCGATAATTCCATAGGGTGTCGGTAATTTTTAGGGATTGTAAACTCATTTTAGTTTTTATATATTAGGTTTTGCAATCGTTGGGAAAAGGGAGAGGTGGGGGATGTTTAACTAAGTGTTGACTCCCAATTCATAAGTCATTTCTAATAAAAATATAGCCTGTTACTCATGATAAATCACTTTACAATAATCTATGGTTATTAGGTCAACTTTTTATAAAAGGAAAAAGTAATGGCTTGTTTGACTTGGGTAAATACTCCACCGCATGTTCACTTGAGAATTTAATTAGCGTTTGTTATTCTCTTTAAAAGGTTTTGATCCATAGGTCAATTGCATATTTAACAAGTTTCAAGCATGCATATCCATTTTTAAAACATGTGTAGAAGAAATCTCTTTCTTACAAAATTCCAAGCTATGATGGTTGAACTAGTGGAATTTCCCAAACTTGGATAACAAAACTTTTATGTTCATTTGTGGTGTGCGAATAAATTTTCTTTACTTATATTTGTTATTGTTTTAATTTTTTCAGACCTAAACTCTAAAATTTTCAATTTCTTGTGATCTATTTGCCTTTTTTGTTTACGGGATGAAGGAAGAGCGAAAACTCAAAGTTTTGAGTTAAGAAAATAGTATACATCTAAAATGGAAATGCACAATTCACAAATGTAGAGAGTAATAATTCCAAAGATTGACTTTAATTTTTAGGGATTGTAAACTCCTTTTAGTTTTTATATATTAGGTTTTGCAATCGTCGGGCAAAGAGGGAGGTGGCGGATTTTTAACTGAGTGTTGACTCACAATCCATAAGACATTTCTTACAAAAATATAACCCTTTATTATGATAAATCACTTTACAATCATCTATGGTTTTTAGGTCAGCTTTTTGTAAATGGGCAAAATAATGGCTTGTTTGACTCCGATAAATATCCCACCGCACGTTCACTTGCGAATTTAATGAGGGTTTGTTATTCTCTTTAAAAAGTTTGGATCCATAGGTTATTTGCATATTTAACATGTTTCAAGCATGGATATCCATTTTTAAAACATGTGTAGAAAAAAACACTTTCTTATAAAATTCCAAGCTATTAGTGTTGAACTAGTGGAATTTCCAAAACTTCGATAAAAAAACTTTTGTGTTCATTTGTTGTGTGTGAATAAAATTTCTTTACTTACAGTTGTTATTGTTTTTAATTTTTTCTTACTTATATTCTTAAATTTTTATTTTGTCGTGATCTATTTGCCTTTTTTGTTTACGAGATGAAAGGATAGTGAAAACTCAAAGTTTTGAGTAAAGAAAAATATACATCTAAAATGGAAATGCACAATGCAAAAATGTAGAGAGAAATAATTTCAAAGAGTGTCTGTAATTTTTAGGGATTGTAAACTACGTTTAGTTTTTATATTTTATGTTTTGCAATCGTAAGGAAAAGGGGGAGGAGGGGATTTTTACCTGAGTGTTGACTCCCAATCCGTAAGTCATTTCTTAAAAAAATATAGCCCGTTACACATGATACATCACTTTTCAATCAACTATGGTTGTTAGGTCAGCTTTTTTTAAATCGGCAAAATAATGGCTTGTTTGACTCGGGTACATATCCCACCGTAAATTCACTTGAGGATTTAATGAACGTTTGTTATTTTCTTTAAAAGGTTTGGATCCATAGGTCATTTGCGTCTTTAACATGTTTCAAGCATGCATATCCAATTTTAAAACATGTGTAGAAAAAATTTCTTCCTTATAAAATTCCAAGCTCTTAGGTTTGAACAAGTGGAATTTCCCAAACTTGGATAACAAAACTTTTGTGTTCATTTGTGGGTGAATAAATTTTCTTTACTTACATTTGTTATTTTTTTAAATTTTTTCCATACTTCTCTAAAATTTTCATTTTGTTGTGATCTATTTACTTTTTTTGTTTACAAGATGAGGGGAGTGCGAAAACTCAAAGTTTTGATTTAAGAAAAAATATACATCTAAAATGGAAATGCATAATGCGCAATGTAGAGAGAGATAATTCCAAAGAGTGTCTGTAATTTTTAGGGATTGTAAACTACTTTTAGTTTTTATATTTTAGGGTTTGCAGTCGTCTGGAAAAAGGGGAGGCAAGGAATTTTAAATGAGTGTTGACTCCCAATCGGTAAGTCATTTCTTACAAAAATATAGCCCGTTATGCATGATAAATCACTTTATAATCAACTATGGTTGTTAGGTCTGCTTTTTGTAAATGGGCAAAATAATGGCTTGTTTGACTCGGGTAAATATCCCACCGCACATTCACTTGAGAATATAATGAGTGTTTGTTATACTCCTTAAAAGGTTTGGATCCATAGGTCATTTGCATCTTTAACATGTTTCAAGCATGCATATCCATTTTTAAAACATGTGTAAAAGAGATGTCTTTCTTATAAAATTCCAAGATATGACGGTTGAACTAGAGGAATTGCCCAAACTTGGATAACAAAACTTTTGTGGTCATTTGTGGTGTGCGAATAAATTTTCTTTACTTAAATTTGTTATTGTTTTAAATTTTTTCCATACTTATACTCTAAAATTTTGATTTTGTTGTGATCTATTTGGCTTTTTTGTTTACAAGATGAAGGGAGAGCGAAAACTCAAAGTTTTGATTCAAGAGAAAAGTATACATCTAAAATAGAAATGCACAATGTACAAATTTAGAGAGCGATAATTCCATAGAATGTCTATAATTTTTATGGATTGTAAACTCCTTTTAGTTTTTATATATTTGGTTTTGCAATCGTGGGGAAAAAAGGGAGGTGGTGGATTTTTAACTGAATGTTGACTTCCAATCTATAAGTCATTTCTTACAAAAATATAGCCCGTTACACATGATAAATCACTTTACAATCATCTATGGTTGTTAGGTCAATTGTTTTTCAATAGGAAAAATAATGGCTTGTTTTACTAGGGTAAATATCCCACCGCCTATTCACTTGAGAATTTAATGAGTGTTTGTTATTCTCTATAAAAGGTTTGGATCCATAGGTCATTTGCATCTTTAACATGTTTCAAGCATGCATATCCATTGTTAAAACTTGTGTAGAAGAGATCTCTTTCTTATAAATTTCCAAGATATGAGGGTTGAACTAGTGGAATTTCCCAAACTTGGATAACAAAACTTTTTTGGTCATTTGTGGTGTGTGAATAATTTTTTTTTAGTTACATTTGTTTTTTTTTAATTTTTTCCATACATAAACTCTAAAATTTTCATTTTGTTGTGATCTATTTACCTTTTTTCTTTACCGGATGAAGGGAGAGAGAAAACTAAAAGTTTTGATTAAAGAAAAATGTATACATCTAAAATGGAAATGCACAATGCATAAATGTAGAGGGATATAATTCCAATGATTGTCTGTAATTTTTAGAGTTATGAAACTCCTTTTAGTTCTGTAATTTTTAGAGTTATGAAACTCCTTTTAGTTTTTATATATTAGGTTTTGCAATCGTCAGGTAAAGGGGGAGGCGAGGGATTTTTAACTTAGTGTTGTCTCCCAATCCTTAAGTCATTTATTACAAAAATATAGCCTGTTATGTAAGATAAATCACTTTACATATGCTTGTTTTGTCAGCTTTTTTTAAATGGGCAAAATAATGGCTTGTTTGACTCAGGTAAATATCCCACAGCACATTCCTTTGAGAATTTAATGAGGGTTTGTCATTCTCTTTAAAAAGTTTGGATCCATAGGTCATTAACATCTTTACCATGTTTCAAGCATGCATATCCATTTTTAAAACATGTGTAGAAAAAATCTCTCTCTTATAAAATTCTAATCTATTAGGGTTGAACTAGTGGAATTTCCCAAACATGAATAACAAAACTTTTGTGTTCATTTGTGGTGTAGGAATAAATTTTCTAAACTTACATTTGTTACTGTTTAAAATTTTTTCCATACATAAACTCTAAAATTTTCATTTTGTTGTGATCTATTTACCTTTTTTGTTTACAAGATGAAGGCAGAACGAAAACTCAAAGTTTTGATTTAAGAAAAAAGTATACAAGTAAAATGGAAATGTACAATGCACAAATGTAGAGAGAGATAATTCCAAAGATTGTCTGTAATTTTTAGGTATTGGAAACTCTTAGTTTTTATATATTAGGTTTTGCAATCATCATGAAAAGAGGGAGAGCGGGGGATTTTTAACAGAGTGTTGACCCCCAATCCATAAGTCATTTCTTAAAAAAATATGGCCCGTTACGCATGATAAATTACTTTACAATCATTTATGGTTGTTAGGTCAGCTTTTTGTAAAAACGAAAAAAATTGGCTTGTTTGACTTTGGTAAATATCCCACCGCATGTTCACTTGAGAATTTAATGAGCGTTTTTTATTCTCTTTAAAAGGTTTGGATCCATAGGTCATTTGTATCTTTAACACGTTACAAGCATGCATATCGATTTTTAAAACATGTGTAGAAGAAATCTCTTTCTTACAAAATTCCAAGCTAAGAGCGTTGAACTAGTGGAATTTTCCAAACTTGGATAACAAAACTTTTGTGTTCATTTGTGGTTTGTGAATAAATTTTCTTTACTTAAATTTGTTATTGTTTTAAATGTTTTCCATACATATGCTCTAAAATTTTCATTTTGTTGTGATCCATTTCCTTTTTTTGTTTATGGGATGAAGGGAGAGCGAAAACTCAAAGTTTTGATTTTAGAAAAAAGTATACATCTAAAATGGAAATGCACAGTGCACAAATGTAAAGAGAGATAATTCCAAACGTTTTCTGAAATTTTTAGGGATTGTAAACACCTTTTAGTTTTTATATATTAGGTTTTGCAATCGTCGGGAAAAGGGGGAGGTTGGGGATTTTTAGTTGAGTGTTGAATTCCAATCCGTAAGTCATTTCTTAAAAAACTATAGCCCGTTACACATGATAAATCACTTTATAATCAACTATGGTTGTTAGGTCAGCTTTATGGTAATGGGCAAAATAAAGGATTGTTTGACTCGAGTAAATATCCTACTGCAAATTTACTTAAGGATTTAATGAGCGTTTGTTATTCTCTTTAAATGGTTTGGATCCATAGGTCATTTGCATTTTTAACATGTTACTAGCATGCATATCAATTTTTAAAACATGGGTAGAAGAAATCTCTTTCTTATAAAATTCCAAGCTATTAGGTTTGAACTAGTGAAATTTCCCAAACTTGGATAACCAAACTTTTGTGTTCATTTGTGGTGTGCGTATAAATTTTCATTATTTACATTTTTTTTGTTTTAAATTTTCTCCACACATAAACTCTATAATTTTCATTTTGTAGTGATCTATTTTCCTTTTTGTTTACGGGATGAAGGGCGAGCGAAAACTACAAGTTTTGATTTAAGGAAAAAGTATACATCTAAAATGGAATTGCACAATGCAAAATTGTAGAAAGCCATAATTCCAAAGAGTGTCTATAATTTATAGGGATAGTAAACTCCTTTTTGTTTTTATATATTAGGTTTTGAAATCATCGGGAAAATGGGGAGGTGGAGGATTTTTACCTATGTGTTGACTCCCCACCCATAAGTCATTTCTTAAAAAAATAAAGCCCGCTATGCATGATAAATCACTTTACAATCATCTATGGTTTTTAGGTGAACTTTATGTAAATGGGAAAAATAATGGCTTGTTTGATAGGGTAATTATCCCACCGCATGTTCACTTGAGAATTTAATGAGCATTTTTTATTATCTTTAAAAGGTTTGGATACATAGGTCATTTGCATCTTTGACATGTTTCAAGAATGCATATCTATTTCTAAAACATGTGCAGAAGAAATCTCTTTCCTATAAAATTCCAAGCTATGAGGGTTGAATTAGTGAATTTAGTGAGAAAAATATACATCTAAAATGGAAATGTACAATGCGCAAAATTAGTGAGAGATAATTCCAAAGATTGTCTGTAATTTTTAGGGATTGTAAACTCCTTTTAGTTTTTATATATTAGGTTTTGCAATCGTCGGGAAAAGGGGGAGGCGAGGGATTTTTAACTGAGTGTTGACTCCCTATCCATAGGTTATTTCTTACAAAAATATAGCCCGTTATGTATGATAAATCACTTTACAATCAACTACGGCTTTTTTGTCAGCTTTTTGTAAATGGGAAAAATAATAGCTTGTTTGACTTGGGCAAATATCCCACTGCCCGTTCACTTGAGAATTTAATGAGGGTTTTTTATGCTCTTTAAAATGTTTGGATACATAGTACATTTGCATCTTTAACATGTTTTGAAGCACGCATATCCATTTTTAAAACGTGTGTGGAAAAAATCTCTTTCTTATAAAATTCCAAGCTGTTAGGGTTGAACTAGTGGAATTTCCTAAACTTGGATAACATAACTTTTGTGTTCATTTGTGGTGTGTGAATAAATTTTCTTTACTTACTTTTGTAATTTTTTAAAAAAATTTCATACATTAACACTAAAATTTTCATTTTGTTGGGATCTATTTGCCTTTTTTGTTTACGGGATGAAGGTAGAGCGAAAATTCAAAGTTTTGATTTAAGAAAAAAGTGTGCATCTAAAATGTAAATGCACAATGCGTAAATGTAGAGAGTTCCAAAGAGTGTCTATAATTTTTATTGATTGTATGCTCTTTTAGGTTTTTATATATCAGGTTTTGCAATTGTCAGGAAAAGACGGAGGCGGGGGATTTTTAACTCAGTGTCAACTCCCAATTTATAAGTCATTTCAAAAGAAAATAGAGCCCGTTATGTTTGATAAATCACTTTACAATCATCTACAATTGTTTGGTCAACTTTTTGTAAATGGGCAAAATAATGGCTTGTTTGACTCATGTAAATATTCCACCTCACGTTCACTTGAGAATTTAATGAGTGTTTGTTATTCTCTTAAAAAGTTTAGATCCAGTGGTCATTTGCATCTTTAACATGTTTCAAGCATGCACATCCATTTTTAAAACATGTGAAGAAAAAATCTCTTTCCTATAAAATTCCAAGCAATTAGGGTTGAACAAATGGAATTACTCAAACTTGGACAACAAAACTGTTGTGTGCATTTGTGGTGTCTTAATAAATTTTCATTCCTTACATTTGTAATTGTTTTAATTTTTTTCCACACATAAACTCTAAAATTTTCATTTTGTTGTGATCTATTTGCCATTTTGTTTACGGGATGAAGTGACATAAAAAATCAAAGTTTTGACTTAAGAGAAATCTATACATAAAAAATGGAAATCCACAATGCAAAAATGTTGAGAGCAATCATTCCAGAGAGCGTTTGTAATTTTTAGGGATTGTAAACTCCTTTTAGATTTTATATATTAGGTTTTGCAATTGTCGGGAAAAGGGGGAGGTGGGGGATTTTTAACTGAGTGTTGACTCCCAATCCATAAGTCATTTCTTACAAAAAATGGTGCTCATTGCGCGTTACGCATGATAAATTACTTTACAATCATGTATGGTTGTTCGGTCAGATTTTTGTCAATGGGAAAAATAATGGCTTGTTTGACTCGGTTAAATATCCCACCGCACATTCACTTGAGAATTTAATGAGTGTTTGTTATTCTCTTTAAAAGGCTTGGATCCATAGGTCATTTGCATCTTTAACATGTTTCAGGCATGCATATCCATTTTTAAAACATGTATAGAAGAAATCTCTTTCTGATAAAATTCCTAGCAATGAGGGTTGAACTAGTGGAATTTCCCAAACTTGGATAACAAAACTTTTGTGGTGTGTGTATACTTTTTTTTACTTAAATTTTTTTTTGTTTAATATTTTTTCCGTACGTAAACTCTAAAATTTTCATTTTGTTGTGATCTATTTGCCTTTTTTGTTTAAGAGATGAAGGGAGAGCGAAAACTAAAAGTTTTTATTTAAGAAAAAAATATACATCTAAAATTGAAATGCACAATGTGCAAATGAAGAGAGAGATAATTCCAATGATTGTCTATAAGTTTTAGGGATTGTAAACTACTTTAAGTTTTATATTTTTGGTTTTGCAATCATCGGGAAAAGGGGGAGGCGGGAGGTTTTTAACTGAGTGTTGACTTCCAATCCAAAAGTCTTTTCTTAAAAAAATATTTTCCATAATGTATGATTAATCACGTTACAATCATCTATGGTTGTTAGGTCAACTTCATGTAAGTGGGAAAAAAAAGGGGTTGTTTGGTTCGGGTAAATATCCCACCGCACGTTCACTTGAGAATTTAATGAGTGTTTGTTATTCTCTTTAAAGGTTTGAATCCATAGGTCAATTGTATCTTTAACATGTTTCAAGCATGCATATCCATTTTTAAAACATGTGTAGAAGAAATCTATTTCTTATAAAATTCCAAGCAATGAGGGTTGAACTAGTGGAATTTCCCAAACTTGGATAACAAAACTTTTGTGGTGTGTGAATAAATTTTCTTTACTTACATTTGTTATGGTTTTAAATTTTTTCCATACATAAAGTCTATAATTTTCATTTTGTTGTGATCTATTTGGCTTTTATGTTTACGGGATGAAGGGAGAGTGAAAACTGAAAGTTTTGATTTAAGAAAAAAGTGTACATCTAAAATGGAAATGTACAATGCACAAATGTAGAGAGAGATAATTCCAAATATTGTTCGTAAGTTTTAGGGATTGTAAACTCCTTTCTGTTTTTATATATTAGGGTTTGCAATAGTCGGGAAAAGGGGGAGGTGGGGAATTTTTATCAAAGTGTTGACTCCAAATCCATAATTCATTTCTTACAAAACTACTGCCCATTCTGTATGACAAATCACTTTACAATCATCTATGGTTGTTAGGTCATCTTCTTGTAAATGGGCCAAAAAATGGCTAGTTTAACTTGGGTAAATATTCCACTGCACGTTCACTTGAGAATTTAGTGAGGGTTTGTTATTCTCATTAAAAAATTTGGATCCATAGGTCATTTGCATCTTTAACATGTTTCAAGCATGCATAGCCATTTTTAAAACATGTGTAGAAAAAATCTCTTTCTTATAAAATTCCAAGCTATTAGGGTTGAACTAGTGGAATTTCCCGAACTTGGATAACCAAACTTTTGTATTCAATTGTGGTGTGTGAATTAAACTTTCTTTACTTACATTTGTTAATTGTTCTAAATTTTTTCCATACATAAACTCTAAATTTTTCATTTTGTTGTTGTGATCTATTATCCTATTTTGTTTATAGGAGGAAGGGAGAGCGAAAACTCAAAGTCTTGATTTAAGAAAATAGTATACATCTGAAATGGAAAGGCATAATGCACAAATGTAGAGAGAGATAATTCCAAAGATTGTCTGTAATTTTTAGGGATTTTAAACTCTTTATAGTTATATTTGATTTTGCAATCATCTGGAAAAGGGAGAGGTGGAGGATTTTTAACTAAGTGTTGACTCCCAATCTGTAAGTCATTTCTTACAAAAATATTGCCTGTTATGCATGATAAATCATTTTACAATCATCAAGGGTTGTTAGGTCAGCTTTTTGTAAATGGGAAAAAAATTGCTTGTTTGACTCGTGTAAATGTCCCACCGCATGTTCACTTGAGAATTTAATGAGGATTTTTTATTCCCTTTAAAAAGTTTGGATCCATAGGTCATTTGCATCATTAACATGTTTCAAGAATGCATATCCTTTTTAAAAACATGTGTAGAAAAAATCTCTTTCTAATAAAATTCCAAGTTATTAGGTTGAACTAGTGGAAACCCAAACTTGGATAACAAAACATTTGTATTGATTTGTGGTGTATGAATAAATTTTCTTTACTTACATTTCTTATTGTTTTAAATTTTTTCCACTCACAAACTCCTAAATTTTCATTTTGTTGTGATCTATTTGCCTTTTTTGTTTACAGGATGAAGAGAGAACGAAAACTCAATGTTTTGATTTAAGAAAAAATATACATCTAAAATGAAAATGCACAATGCACAAATGTAGAGAGAGATAATTCCAAAGAGTGTCTGCAATTTTTAGGGATTTCAAACTACTTTTAGTTTTTATATTCTAGGTTTTGCAATCCTCGGGAAAAGGAGGAGGCGAGGGATTATTAACTGAGTGTTGAATCCTAATTCGTAAGTCATTTCTTACAAAAATATAGCCTGTTACGCATCATAAATCACTTTACAATCAACAATGGTTGTTAGGTCAGCTTTTTGTTAATGGGAAAAATAATGTCTTGTTTGACTCTCTTGAGGATCTAAAGAGCGTTTGTTACTCTCTTTAAAACGTTTGGATCCATAGGTCATTTGCATCTTTAACATGTTTCAAGAATGCATATCCATTTTTAAAACATAGGTAGAAGAAATTTCTTTCTTATTAAATTCCAAGCAATTATGGTTGAACTAGTGGAATTTCTCTAACTTGGATAACAAAACTATTCTGTTCATTTGTGTTGTGTTAATAAATTTTCTTTACTTATATTTTTTATTATTTTAATTTTTTCCACACATAAACTCTAAAATTTTCATTTTGTTGTTATCTATTTGCCATTTTGTTTACGGGAAGAAGGGAGACCGAAAACTCAAAGTTTTTATTTAAGAAAAAAGTATTCATAAAAAATGGAAATGCACAATGCAAAAATGTAGAGAGCGATAATTTCAAATAGTGTCTGTAATTTTTAGGGATTGTAAACTCCTTTTAGATTTTATCTATTAGGTTTTGCAATCGTTGGGAAAAGGGGGAGGTGGGGGATATTTAACAGAGTGATTACTCCCAATTCATAAGTCATTTCTTACAAAACTGTTGCCCGTTGCCAGTTATGCATGATAAATTACTTTACAATCATGTATGGTTGTTAGGTAAGCTTTTTGTAAATGGGAAAAATAATGGCTTGTTTGACTTGGTTAAATATCCCACCGCACGTTCACTTGAGAATTTAATGAGCTTTTTTTATTCTCTTTAAAAGGTTTCGATCCATAGGTCATTTGCATCTTTAAAATGTTCAAGCATGCATATCCATTTTTAGAACATGTGTAGAAGAAATATCTTTCTGATAAAATTCCTAGCAATGAGGGTTGAACTAGTGGAATTTCCCAAACTTGGATAACAAAACTTTTGTTGTGTGTGAATTAAATTTTCTTTACTTTCATTTGTTATAGTTTTAAATTTTTTCCATACATAAAGTCTAAAATTTTCTTTTTGTTTTGATCTTGCCTTTTTAATTTATGGCATAAAGGGAGAGTGAAAAAAGAAAGTTTTGATTTAAGAAAAAAAGTATACGTCCAAAATAGAAATGCACAATACACAAATTTAGTGAGAGATAATTCTAAAGATTGTCCGTAATTTTTAGGGATTGTAAACTCCTTTCAGTTTTTATATATTAGGTTTTGCAATCGTCGGGAAATGGGGGAGGCTGGAGATTTTTAACTGAGTGTTGACTCCCAATCCATATGTCATTTCTTACAAAAATATTGCCCGTTATGTATGATAAATCACTGTACAATCATCTATGGTTGTTAGGTCAGCTTCTTGTAAATGGGCAAAAAAATGGCTTGTTTGACTCGAGTAAATATCCCACTGCACAATCACTTGAGAATTTAGTGAGGGTAGGTTATTCTTTTTAAAAAGTTTGGATCCATAGGTCATTTGCATCTTTAACATATTTCAAGCTTGCATATCCATTTTTAAAACATGTGTAGAAAAAAAAATATACATCTAAAATGGAGATACACAATGTGCAAATGCAGAGAGAGATAATTCCAATGATTGTCTGTAAGTCTTAGGGATTGTAAACTACTTTTAGTTTTTATATTTTTGGTTTTTCAATCGTTAAGAAAAGGGGGAGGCGATGGATTTTTAACTAAGTGTTGACTCCCAATCTAAAATTCATTTCTTAAAAAAAAAATTGCCTGTACGTATGATTAATCACTTTACAATCATCTATGGTTGTTAGGTCAGCTTCTTGTAAATGGGTAAAAAAATGGCTTGTTTGACTCGGGTCAATATCCCACCGCATGTTCACTTGAGAATATAATGAGGGTTTGTTATTTTCTTTAAAAAGGTTTGGATCCATTGGTCATTTGCATCTTTAACATGTTTCAAGCATGCATGTCCATTTTTAAAACATGGGAAGAAGAAATCTCTTTCTTATAAAATTCCAAGCTATTAGGGTTGAACAAGAGGAATTTCCCAAACTTTGATAACTAAACTTTTGTGTTTATTTATGATATGTAAATAAATATTCTTTACTTAAATTTGTTATTTTTTAAAAATTTTTGATACATAAACTCTAAAATTTTCATTTTGTTGTGATCTATTTGCCTTTGTTGTTTACGGGATGAAGGGAGAGAGAAATCTCAAAGTTTTTATTTAAGAAAAAAAGTATAAATCTAAAATGGAAATGCACAATGCACAAATGTAGAGAGAGATAATTCCAAAGATTGTCCGTAATTTTTAGGGATTGTAAACTCCTTTCTGTTTTTATATATTAGGTTTTGCAATCGTTGGGAAAAGGGGGAGGTGGGGGAATTTTATCATAGTGTTGACTCCCAATCCATAAGTCATTTCTCACAAAAATATTGCTCGTTATGTATGATAAATCGCTTTACAATCATCTATGGTTGTTAGGTCAACTTCTTGTAAATGGGCAAAAAAATGGCTTGTTTGACTCGGGTAAATATCCCAGTGCACGTTCACTTGAAAATTTAGTGAGGGTTTGTTATTCTCTTTAAAAAGTTTGGATCCATAGGTCATTTTCATCTTTACCATGTTTTAAGCATGCAAATCCATTTTTAAAAAATGTGTAGGAAAAATCTTTTTCTTATAAAATTCCAAGCTATTAGGGTTTAACTAGTGGAATTTACCGAACTTGGATAACTAAACTTTTGTTTTCAATTGTGGTGTGTGAATTAAATTTTCTTTACTTACATTTGTTATTGTTCTAAATTTTTTCCATACTACTCTAAATTTTCATTTTGTTGTCATCTATTATTATATTTTGTTTACAGGAGGAAGGGAGAGCGAAAACTCTAAGTTTTGATTGAAGAAAAAAATATACATCTAAAATGGAAATACACAAATCACAAATGTAGAGAGAGATAATTCCAAAGAGTGTCTGTGATTTGTAAAGATTGTAAACTCCTTTTAATTTTTATATTTTATGTTTTTCAATCGTCGGGAAAAGGGGGAGGCGGGGGATTTTTAATTGAGTGTTGACTCCTAATCCGTAAGTCATTTCTTACAAAAATATAGCCTGTTGCGGATGATAAATCACTTTACAATCAACTATGGTAGTTAGGTCATCTTTTTGTAAATGGGAAAAATAGTGGCTTGTTTGACTCGGGTAAATACCCCACCGCAAATTCACTTGAGGATTTAATGAGCGTTTTTTATTTTGTTTAAAAGGTTTGGATCCATAGATCATTTGCATCTTTAAAATGTTTCCTGTATGCATTTCCATTTTTAAGACATGGGTAGAAGAAATTTCTTTCTTATAAAATTCCATGCAATGAGGGTTGAACTAGTGAAATTTACCAAACTTGGATAACAAAACTTTTGTGTTCTTTTGTGGTGTGTGAATAAATTTTCTTTACTTGCATTTGTTGTTATTTTAAAAACATTTCACACATAAACTCTAAACTTTTCATTTTGTTGTGATCTATTTGCCTTTTTTGTTTACAGGAAGAAGGGAGAGCGAAAAACTCAAAGTTTTGATTTAATAAAAAAGTAAACATCTAAAATGTAAATGCACATTGTACAAATGTAGATAGAGATAATTCTCCTTTCAGTTTTTACATATTAGGTTTTGCAATCGTTGGGAAAAGGGGGAGGCGGGGGATTTTTAACTGAGTGTTGACTCGCAATCCATTAGTCATTTCTTACAAAAATATAGCCAGTTACGCATGACAAATCACTTTACAATCAACTCTATTGTTAGGTCAGCTTTTTGTAAAGAGGCAAAATAATGGCTAGTTTGACTCAGGTAAGTATCTCACCGCAAATTCTCTTGAGGATTTAATGAGAGTTTGTTATTCTCTTTAAAAGGTTTGGATCCATAGGTCATTTGCATCTTTAACATGTTTCAATCATGCCTATCCATTTTTAAAACATTGGTAGAAGAAATCTCTTTCTTATAAAATTCCAAGCTATTAGGGTTGAACTAGAGGAATTTCCCAAACTTTGATAACAAAACTTTTGTGTACATTTGTGGGTTGTGAATAAATATTCTTTACTTAATTAACATAAACTCTAAAATTTTCATTTTGTTATGATCTATCTGCCTTTGTTGATTACGGGATGAAGGGAGAGAGAAAACTCGAAGTTTTGATTAAAGAAAAAAGTATACATCTAAAATGGAAATGCACAATTCACAAATTTAGAGAGAGATAATTCCAAAGTTTGACTTTAAATTTTCGGGATTGTAAACTCCTCATTTTTATATATTAGGTTTTACAATCGTCGGGAAAAGGGGAGGCGGGGAATTTTTAAATGAGTCTTGACTCCCAATCCATAAGTCATTTCTTACAAAAATATAGCCCGTTATGTATGGTAAATCACTTTACAATCATACATGGTTCTTAGGTCAGGTTTTTGTAAATGGACAAAATAATGGGTTGTTTGACTTAAGTCAATATCCCACCGCACGTTCACTTGAGAATTTAATGGGGGTTTGTTATTCTCTTTAAAAATTTTGGGTCCATAGGTCATTTGCATCTTTAACATGTTTCAAGCATGCATATCCATTTTTAAAACATGTGTAGAAAGAATCTCTTTCTTATAAAATTCCAAGCTATTAGGGTTGAACTAGTGGAATTTCTCAAACTTGAATAACAAAACTTTTGTGTTCATTTATGGTATGTGAATAAATTTTCTTTACTTACATTTGTTATTGTTTTAAATTTTTTCCACTCACAAACTCCTAAATTTTCATTTTGTTGTGATCTATTTGCCTTTTTGTTTGCGAGATGAAGGGAGAGCAAAAACTCAAAGTTTTGATTTAAGAAATAAGTATATATCTAAAATGGAAATGCACCATGCACAAATGTAGAGAGTGATAATTCCAAAGAGTGTCTGTAACTTTTAGGGATTGTAAACTCCTTTTAGTTATATTAGGTTTAGCAATTTTCGGGAAAAGGGGGAGGTGGGGGATTTATAACTTAGTGTTGACTCCCAATCCGTATGTCATTTCTAACAAAAAATGTAGCCCGTTATGCCATAATTAATCACTTTACAACCATCAATGGTTGTTAGGTCAGCTTTTTGTAAATGGAAAAAAAATGGCTTGTTTGACTCGTGTAAATATCCCATTGCACGTTCACTTGAGAATTTAATGAGGGTTTGTTATTCTCTTTATAAACTTTGGATCCATATGTCATTTGCATCTTCAACGTTTTTCAAGAATGCATATCCATTTTTAAAATATGTGTAGAAAAAATCTCTTCCTAATCAAATTCCAAGTTATTAGGGTTGAACTAGCAGAAATCCCAAACTTGGATAATAAAAATTTTGAATTCATTTGTGGTGTGTGAATAAATTTTCTTTACTTACATTTGTTACTATTTTAAATTTTTTCTGTACATAAACTCTAAAATGTTCATTTTTTTGTGAACTATTTGCCTTTTTTGTTTACAAGATGAAGGGAGAGCGAAAACTCAATGTTCTGATTGAAGAAAAAAATATACTTCTAAAATGGAAATGCACAATGCACAAATGTAGAGAGAGATAATTCCAAAGAGTGTCTGTAATTTTTTTGGATTGTAAACTACTTTTAGTTTTTATATTTTAGGCTTTGCAATCCTCGAAAAATGGGGGAGGCGGGGTATTATAAACTAAGTGGTGACTCCCAATCTGTAAGTCATTTCTTACAAAAATATAGCCCGTTACGCATAATAATTCACTTCAAAATCAACAATGGTTGTTAGGTCAGCTTTTTTTTAACGGGCAAAATAAAGTCTTTTTTGACTCGGGTTAATATCCCACCGTAAATTCACTTGAGGATTTAAAGAGCATTTGTTATTCTCTTTAAAAGGTTTGGATACATAGGTCATTTGCATCTTTAACATGTTTCAAGCATGCATATCCATTTTTAAAACATACGTAGAAGAAATTTCTTTCTTTTAAAATTCGAAGCAACTAGGATTGAACTAGTGGAATTTCTCAAACTTGGATAACAAAACTATTGTGTTCATTTGTGGTTTGTTAATAAATTTTCTTTACTTATATTTTTTATTGTTTTAATTTTTTTCCACACATAAACTCCAAAATTTTCATTTTGTCGTTATCTATATGCCATTTTGTTTACGGGATGAAGGGAGACCGAAAACTCAAAGTTAAGAAAAAACATTCATAAGAAATGGAAATGCACAATGCAAAAATATAGAGAGCGATAATTCCAAAGAGTGTCTGTAATTTTTAGGGATTGTAAACTCGTTTTAGATGTATCGATTAGGTTTTGCAATCGTTGGTAAAAGGGGGAGGTGGGAGATTTTTAACTGAGTGATTACTCCCAATCCATAAGTCATTTCTTACAAAAAATTTGCTCATTGCCCGTTATGCATGGTAAATTACTTTACAATCATGTATGGTTGTTAGGTAATCTTTTTGTAAATGGGAAAAACAAAGGCTTGTTTGACTCAGTTAAACTCCATAAGTCATTTCTTAAAAAAATATTGCTAGAGATGTATGATTAATCACTTTACAAACATCAATGGTTGTTAGGTTAGCTTGAAAAAATGGCTTGTTTGACTAGGGTAAATATCCAACCGCACGTTCACTTGAGAATTTAATGAGGGTTTGTTATTCTCTTTAAAAAATTTGGATCCATAGGTCATTTGTATCTTTAACATGTTTCAAGCATGCATATCCTTTTTTAAAACATGTGTAGAAAAAATCTCTTTCTTATAAAATTCCAAACTATTAGGGTTGAACTAGTGGAATTTCCCAAACTTGGATAACAAAACTTTTGTGTTCATTTGTGGTGTGTGAATACATTTTCTTTACTTACATTTGTTATTATTTTAAATTTTTTCCATACTTTAACTCTAAATTTTTCATTTTGTTGTGATCTATTATCCTTTTTTTCATAGGATGAAGAGAGAGCGGAAACTAAAAGTTTTGATTTAAGAACAAAATACATCTAAAATGGAAATACACAATGCACAAATGTAGAGAGAGATAATTCCAAAGAGTGTTTGTAATTTTTAGGGATTGTAAACTACTTTTAGTTTTTATATTAGGTTTTACAATTGTCAGGAAAAGGGGGAGGTGGGGGATTTTTAACTGAGTGTTGACACCCAATCCATAAGTCATCTCTACCAAAAATGTAGCCCGTTGCACTTGATAAATCACTTTAAAATCAACTATTAATGTTAGGTCAGCTTTTTGTAATTGGGCAAAATAATGGCTTGTTCGATTCGTGTAAATATCCCACCTCAAATTCACATGAGGATTTAATGAGCGTTTGTTATTCTCTACAAATGGTTTGGATCCATAGGCCATTTGCATCTTTAACATGTTTCAAGCTTGCATATCAATTTTAAAAAATGGGTAGAAGAAATCTCTTTCTTATAAAATTTCTAGCTATGAAGGGATAACAAGTGGAATTTCCCAAACTTGGATAACAATACTTTTGTGTTAATTTTTGGTGTGTGAATAAATTTTCTTTACTTACATTTCTTATTGTTTTAAATTTTTTCCATACATAAACTCTAAAATTTTCATTTTGTCTTGACCTATTTGCCTTTTTTGTTTAGGGGATGAAGGGACAGCGAAAACTCAAAGTTTTGACTTAAGAAAAAAATATACATCTAAATTGGAAATGCACAATGCACAAATGTAGAGAGGGATAATTCCAAAGAGTGTCTATAATATTTAGGGATTGCAAACTACTTTTAGTTTTTTTATTTTAGGTTTTCCAATCGTCGGCAAAAGGGGGAGGTGGGCAAGTTTTAACTGAGTGTTGACTCCCAATCCGTAAGTCATTTCTTAAAAAAATATAGCCCATTGCGCATGATAAATCACTTTACAATCGACTATGGGTGTTAGGTCAGATTTTTGTTATTCTCGGGTAAATATCCCACCGGAAAAATATACATCTAAATTGGAAAAATAATGGCTTGTTTGACTCGGGTAAATATCCCACCGTAAATTTACTTCAGGATTTTATGAGCATTTGTTATTCTCTTTAAAAGGTTTGGATCCAAAGGTAATTTGCATCTTTAACAAGTTTCAAACGTTCATTTCCATTTTTAAAACATGGGTAGAAGAAATCTCTTTTTTATAAAATTCCTAGCTATTAGGATTGAACTAGTGGAATTTCCCAAAAAGTGGATAAGAAAATTTTTGTGTTCATTTTTGGTGGGTGAATAATTTTTTCTTTACTTACATTTGTTATTTTCTTAAAATTTTTCCACACATAAACTCTAAAATTTTAATTTTGTTGTGATGTATTTACTTTTTTCTTTACAGGATGAGGGGGAGAGCAAAAACTCAAAGTTTTGATTTAAGAAAAAGGTATACATCTAAAATGGAAATGTACAATTCACAAATGTAGAGAACGATAATTCCAAAGAGTGTCTATAATTTTTAGGGATTGTAAACTCCTTTTAGTTTTTATATATTAAGTTTTGCAATCATCGGGAAAAGGGGGAGGTGGGGGATTTTTAACTGAGTATCGACTCCCAATCCATAAGTCATTTCTTAAAAAAATATAGCTCGTTACGCATGTTAAATCACTTTAGAATCATCTATGGTTGTTAGGTCAGCTTTTTGTAAATGGGACAAATAATTGGTTGTTTGACTCGGGTAAATATCCCACTGCACGTTCACTTGACAATTTAATGAGCGTTTGTTATTCTCTTTAAAAGGTTTGGATCCATAGGTCTTTTGCATCTTTAACATGTTTCAAGCATGCGTATCAAATTTTAAATCATGTGTAGAAGATATCAATTTCTTATAAAATTCCAAGCAATGAGGGTTGAACTAGTGGAATTTCCCAAATGTGGATAACAAAACGTAAATTTTAATTACTTACATTTGTAATTGTTTAAAAATTTTTCCATACATAAACTCTTAAATTTTCATTTTGTTGTGATCTATTTGCCTTTTTGTTTACGGGATGAAGGGAGAACGAAAATTCAAAGTTTTTATTTAAGAAAAAAGTATACATCTAAAATAAAAATGCACAATGCACAAATGTAGAGAGCAATACTTTCAAAGAGTGTCTGTACTTTTTAGGGATTTTAAACTCTTTTTTGTTTTTTTATATAAGGTTTTGCAATCATCGGGAAAAGGGGGAGGTGAGGAATTTTTAACTGAGTGTTGACTCCCAATCCGTAAGTCATTTCTTACAAAAATATAGCCCATTACGCTGATAAATCACTTTAGAATTATCTATGGTTGTTTGGTCAACTTTTTGTAAATGGGCAAAACAATGGCTTGTCTAACTCGGGTAAATATCCCACCGCACGTTCACTTGAGAATTTAATGACCATTTGTTAATCTCTTTAAAAGGTTTGGATCCATAGGTCATTTGCATCTTTAACATGTTTCAAGCATGCATATCTATTTTTAAAACATGGGTAGAAGAAATCTCTTTCTTATAAAATTCCTAGCTATTAGTGTTGAACAAGTGGAATTTCCCAAACTTGTATAAGAAAACTTGTGTTCATTTGTGGTGTGTGAATAAATTTTCTTTACTTACATTTTTAATTATCTTAAATTTTTTGTACACATAAATTCTAAAAATTTTCATTTAGTTGTGATGTATTTGCCTTTTTGTTTACGGGATGAAGGGAGAGAAAAAAACTCAAATTTTGTTTTAAGAAAAAATTATACGTCTAAAATAGAAATGCACAATGCAAAAATTTAGAGAGTGATAATTCCAAAGAGTGTTTGTAATTTTTAGGGATTGTAAACTACTTTTAGTTTTTATATTTTAGGTTTTGCAATCGTCAGGAAAAAGATGAGGCGGGGGATTTTTAACTGAGGGTTGACTCCCAATCCGTAAGTCATTTCTTAAAAAACTATAGCCCGTTATAAATGATAATTCACTTTACAATCATCTATGGTTATTAGGTCAGATTTTTGTAAATGGGCAAAAAAATGGCTTGCTTGACTCGGGTAAATATCCCACCGCACGATCACTTGAGAATTTAATGAGGGTTTATTAATCTCTTTAAAAAGTTTGGATTCATAGGTCATTTGCATATTTACCATGTTTCAAGCATGCATATCCATTTTTAAAACATGTGTTGAAAAAATCTCTTTCTTATAAAATTCCAAGCTATTAGAGTTGGACTAGTGGAATTTCCCAAACTTGAATAACAAAACTTTTTTGTTCATTTGTGGTGTGTGAATAAATTTTCTTACCTTACATAAGTTATTGTTTTAAATTTTTCCCATACTTAAACTCTAAAATTTTGTTTTTGTTGAGATCTATTTGACTTTTTTATTTATAGGATGAAGGGAGAGCGAAAACTCAAAGTTTTTATTCAATACAAAAAATATATCTAAAATGGAAATGCACAATGCAAAAATGTAAATAGAGATAACTCCACCGAGTGTCTGTAATTTTTATGGATTGTAAACTACTTTTAGTTTTTATATTTTAAGTTTTGCAATCGTAAAGAAAAGGGGGAGGCGGGGGATTTTTAACTGAGTGTTGACTCCCAATCCGTAAGTCATTTCTTACAAAAATATAGCCCGTTGCGCATGATAAATCACTTTACAATCTACTATGGTTGTTAGGTCAGCTTTTTTTTAAATAGGCAAAATATTGGCTTGTTTGACTCGGGTAAATATCCCACCGCAAATTCACTTGAGGATTTAATGAGCGTTCGTAATTCTCTTTAAAAGGTTTAGATCCATAGGTCATTTGCATCTTTAACATGTTTCAAGCATGCATATCTATTTTTAAAACATGGGTAGAAGAAATCTCTTTGTTATAAAATTCCTAGCTATTATGGTTGAACTAGTGAAATTTCCAAACTTTGGATAGGTAAACCTTTGTGTTCATTTGTGGTGTGTGAATAAATTTTCTTTACTTAAATTTGTTATTATCTTAAATTTTTTCCACACATAAACTCACAAAATTTCATTCTATTGTGATCTATTTGTCTTTTTGTTTACGGGATGAAGGGAGAGCAAAAACTCAAAGTTTTGATTTAAGAAAAAAGTATACATCTAAAATGGAAATGGACAAGTGAGACGAGGGGCAACCAGCCGAGTCCAGACGGCACACCCACACGCCCACCACACAGCTCCAGCACAAGAGAAGGCAATGTGCATACGGCAGAGGAAGCGCTTATGGCAGCCATCCAAGTTTGGGAAGCAACGCCAGCAAGCCTAGCGGACAAGGCCGAGCCAGTCGCACGCAAGGCAGCGCACCAACAGACGCGCAGAGGCGGGTCAAAATGGGGTTACATGCGGCCAGGACTCCAAGCGCACGCGCACAGCAAGGACTCCAGGTGGGGCGCGCGGCAAAACTCCAAGCGGGGCGCCCGTAGGACTCCAGGCAGGGCGCGCGGCAAGACTCCAGGCGGGGTGCCCGCAGGACTCCAGGTGGGGCGCCAGCAGAACTCCAAGTGGGGCGCACAGCAAGACTCCAGGCGGGGCGCGGGGCGCCCGCAGGACTCCAGGCGGGCCGTGCGCAGGACTCCAAGCGGGGCACGCGCGGCCAGGCGCCAGGAGACTCCAGAAGAGGTGGGGGATTTTTAACTGAGTGTTGACTCCAAATCCGTAAGTCATTTCTTACAAAAATATATCCCGGTGCGTATGATAAATCCCTTTACAATAAACTATAGTTGTTAGGTCAGCTTTTTGTAAATGGGCAAAATAATGGCTTGTTTTACTCGGGTAAATATCCCATCGCAAATTCACTTAAGGATTTAATGAGCGTTTGTTATTCTCTTTAAAAGATTTGGATCCATAGGTCATTTGCATCTTTAACATGTTTCAAGCAGGCATAACAATTTTTAAAACATGGGTAGAAGAAATCTCTTTCTTATAAAATTCCTAGCTATAAGGGTTGAACTAGAAGAATTTCCCAAACTAGGATAAGAAAAATTTTGAGTTCTTTTGTGGTGTGTCAATAAATTTTCTTTACTTAAATTTTTTCTTGTCTTAAATTTTTTCCACACATAAACTCTAAATGTTTCATTTTGTTGTGATCTATTTGCCTTTTTGTTTATGGGATGAAGGGAGAGCGATAACTCAAAGTTTTGATTTAAGAAAAAAGTATACATCTAAAATAGAAATGCACAATGCACAAATTTTGAGAATGATAATTCCAAAGAGTGTCTGTAATTTTTAAGGATTGTAAACTCTTTTTAGTTTTTGTATAATAGGTTTTGCAATCATCGAGAAAAGGGTTAGGCGAGGGATTTTTAACTGAGAGTTGACTCCCAATCCGTAAGTCATTTCTTACAAAAATATAGCCCGTTGTGTATGGTAAATCACTTTTCAATCAACTATGGTTGTTAGATTTGCCTGTTTTAAATGGCAAAATAATGGCTTATTTGATTCTGGTAAATATCCCAGCAAATTCACTTGACAATTTAATGAGCGTTTGTTATTCTCTTTAAAATGACCCATAAGTCATTTGCATCTTTAACATATTTCAAGCATGCATATCTATTTTTAAAATATGGGAATTACAGTCACTTTTTGGAATTATTTCCCTCTACATTTCTTCATTTCCATTTTAGAAGTATACTTTTTGGTTAAATCGAAACTTGAGTTTTCACTTTTTCCCTTTATCTCATGAAGAAAAAGGCAAGACAAACTGATCACAACAAAATGAAAATTTTGGAGTTTATGGAAAAAATTTAAAACAACAACAAATGTTTGTAAAGAAAATTTATTCACACAACACAAATGAACATGAAAGTTTTGATATCCAAGTTTGGGAAATTCCACTTGTTAAACCCTAATAGCTTGGAATTTTATAGGAGGGAGATTTCTAATTGATCCTAAATATGTTTTAAATGTGGATATCCATGCTTGAAACACGTTGAAGATGCAAATCACCTATGGGTCGAAACCTCATTAAATTCTAAACTGAACGTGCGATGGGATATTGACTCGAGTCAAACAAGCCATTCTTTTGCCCATTTGGAAATAACAATCATAGATAATTTGTGAAGTGATTTATCGGTCAATCATGCGTAACGAACAATATTTTTGTAAGAAAAATGACTTAAGGATTCAGAATCAACACACAGTTAAAAATCCTCCGCCTCCCCCTTTTCCAGACGATTGCAAAACCTAATATATAAAAACTAAAAAGAGTTTACAATCCATAAAAATTACAGACACTTTTTGGAATTATATCTCTCAACATTTCTCCATTTCCTTTTTAGATGTATAGTTTTTTGTTAAAGTAAGACTTTATTTTTTCACTATTTTCCTTTATCTCGTGAAATAAAAAGGCAAACAGATCACAACAAAATGAAAATTTTGGAGTTTATGTATGCAAAAAATTTAAAACAACAACAAACGTAAGTAAATAAAATTTATTCACACACCACAAATGAACACCAAAGTTTTTATATCCAAGTTTGCGAAATTGCAATAGTTCAACCAGCTTGGAATTTTATTAGAGAACGATTTGTAATTGATCCCACACATGTTTTAAATATGGATATGCATGCTTCAAACATGTTAAACATGCAAATGACCTATGGATCCAAACCTCACTAAATTCTCAAGTGAACGTGCGGTGGGATATTTACACGAGTTAAACAAGCCATTATTTTGCCCATTTTCGAAAAGTTGTCCTAAAAATCATAGATGATTTGTAAAGTTATTTATCGGTGAATTATAAGTAACGTCTTTATTTTTGTAAGAAATGACTTACAGATTGGGAGTCAACACTCAGTTCAAAATCCCCCACCTCCCCATTTTCCCAATTTTTCCAAAACCTAATATATAAAAACTAGAAAAAGTTTTCAATCCATAATAATTAGAGACACTTTTTGGAATTATCACTCTCTACGTTTGTTTATTTCAGTTTAAGATGTATACTTTTTTCTTAAATCAAAACTTGAGTTTTCACTTTTTCCTTTATCTCATGAACAAAAATACAAGGCAAACATACCAAAACAAAATGAAAACTTTGGAGTGTATGCAAAAATAAATAACAACAACAAATTTACATATGGAAAATTTATTCACACAACACAAATGGGCACGAAAGTTTTGATATCCATGTTTAGGATATTCCACTAGTTCAACCCTAATAGCTTGGAATTTTATAAGAGAGAGATTTCTAATTGATCTTACACATGTTTTAAATATGGATATGCATGCTTTAAACATGTTAAAGATGCAAATGACCTATAGATCCAAACCTCATTAGTTTCTCCAGTGAACGTGCGGTGGGATATTTTCTCGAGTCAGACAAGTCATTATTTTGCCATATTCCAAAAGTTGACTTAACAATTATAGATGATTTGTAAAGTGATTTATCGATCAATCATGTGTAACGGGCTATATTTTTGTCTGAAATGACTTACGGATTGGTAGTCAGCACTCAATTAAAAATCATCCCACCTCCCCCTTTTCCCGACGATTGCAAAACCTAATTTATAAAAAACTAGAAAGAGTTTAAAATCCCTAAAAATTACTGACACTTTTTGGAATTATCTCTCTCTACATTTGTGCATTTCCATTTTAGATGTAGGCTTTTTTCTTTAATCAAAACATGGGTTTTCACTTTTTATTTTATCTCGTGAAGAAAAAGACAAGGCGAACAGATATCAACCAAATGAAAATTTTGGAATTTATGTATGCAAAAAAATTAAAACAACAACAAATTTAAGAAAGGAAAATTTATTCACACACCACAAATGAACAAGAAAGTTTTGATATCCATGTTTTGGAAAATTCCACTAGTTCAACCCTAATAGCTTGAAATTTTATAACAGTGAGATTTTAATTGATTCTACACATGTTTTAAATATGGATATACATGCTTGAAAAATTTTAAAGATGCAAATGACATATGGATCAAAACCACATTAAATTCTCAAGTGAATGTTTGGAGGGATATTTACCCACATCAAACAAGTCATTATTTTGCCCGTTTGACAAAAGCTGACATAACAATCATTGATGATTTGTAAAGTAATTTATCGGTCAATCATGCAAAATGGGTAATATTTTTGTCAGATATGACTGACGGATTGGAAGTCAACACTCAGTTGAAAATCCCTCGCCTCCCCCTTTTCCCGATGATTGTAAAACCTAATATATAAAAACTAGACATACACTTTTTGGAATTATCTCTCTCTACATTTTTGCATTTCCAATTTAGATGTATACTTTTTTCTTAAATCAAAACATGAGTTTTCACTTTTTTTCCTTTATCTTGTGAACAAAAAGACAAGACAAACAGATTACAACAAAATGAAAATATATGAGTTTATGTGTGCAAAAAAATTGAATCAACAACAAATGTAAGTAAAGAAAATTTATTCACACACCACAAATGAACACGAAAGTTTTGATATCCGTATTTGGGAAATTCCACTAGTTCAACCCTAATAGCTTGGAATTTTATAAGAGAGATATTTGTAATTGATCCTACACATGTTTGAAATACTGATATGCATGCTTGAAACATGTTAAAGATGCAAATCACCTATGGATCCAAATCTCATTAAATTCTCAAGTGAATGTGTTGTGGGATTTTTACCCAAGTAATACATGCCATTATTTTGTATGTTTTCAAAAAAACTGACCTAACAATGATATATGATTTGTAAAGTGATTTATCGGTCAATTATGCGTAACGGGCTATATTTTTGTAAGCAATGACTTACGGATTGGGAGTCAACACTCTGTTAAAAATCCCTTTTGCAAAACCTAATTTCTAAAAACTAGAAAGAGTTTTCAATACCTAAAAATTACAGTCATTTTTTGGAGTTATCTCCCTCTACATTTCTGCATTTCCATTTTAGAAGTATACTTTTTTGTAAAATCAAAACATTAGTTTTCACTGTTTCCCATTATCTCGTGAAAAAAAAGGCAAGGCAAACTGATCACAACAAAATGAAAATTTTGGAGTTTAAGTATGCAAAAAAATTAAAACAACAACAAATGTTACTAAATAAAATTTATTCCACACCACAAATGAGCACGAAAGTTTTGATATCCAAGTTTGGTAAATTCCACTTGTTTAACCCTAATAATTTGGAATTTTAAAACAGAGAGATTCCTAATTGATCCTACACATGTTTTAAATATAGATATGCATGTTTGAAACATGTTAAAGATGAAAATGACCTATGGATCCAAACCTCATTAAATTCTCAATTGAACGTGCGGTGGGATATTTACCCGAGTCAAACAAGCCATTGTTTTGCCCATTTGAAAATAGTTGACATAAAAATCATAGATAATTGGTAAAGTGATTTATCGGTCAATCATGCATAACGGTCAATATTTTTGTAAGAAAATGACTTACGGATTCGAAATCAACACTCAATTAAAAATTCCCCGCCTCCCACTTTTCCCAACGATTGCAAAACCTAATATATAAAAACTAGAAAGAGTTTACAATCCATAAAAATTACAGACACTTTTTATAATTATCTCTCCCTACATTTTTCCATTTCCATTTTAGATGTATAGTTTTTTGTTAAGTAACAACTTGAGTTTTCACTTTTTTCCAATATCTCATGAACAAAAAAAAGACAAACAAATCACAACAAAATGAAAATTTTGGAGTTTATGTATGCAAAAAATTTAAAACAACAACAAATGTAAGTAAATAAAGTTTATTCACACACCACAAATGAACATGAAAGTTTTTATATCCAAGTTTGTGAAATTCCACTAGTTCAACCCTATTAGCTTGGAATTATATACGAGAACGATTTCTAATTGATCCCACACATGTTTTAAATATGGATATGCATTATTGAAACATGTTAAAGATGCAAATGACCTATGGATCCAAACCTCATTAAATTCTAAAGTGAACATGCAGTGGGATATTTACCCGAGTCAAACAAGCCATTATTTTGCCCGTCTGAAAAAAGCTGACCTGACTATCAAAGATGATTTGTAAATTTATTTATCGGTGATTTATGCATAACGGGCTTTATTTTTGTAAGAAATGACTTACGGATTGGGAGTCAGCACTCAATTAAAAATCCCCCGCCTCCCCATTTTCCCTACGATTCCAAAACCTAATATATAAAAAATAGAAAGAGTTTATAATCCCTAATAATTATAGACACTTTTTGCAATTATCTCTCTTTACATTTGTGCATTTCTATTGAAGATGTATACTTTTTTCTTAAATCAAAAGCTTGAGTTTTCACTTTTTCCTTTTATCTCGTGAACAAAAAGACAAGGCAAACAGATCACAACAAAATGAAAACTTTGCATTTATGTATGCAAACAATATAAAACAACAACAAATTTAAGTAAAGAAAATTTATTCACACACCACAAATGTGCACTGAAGTTTTGATATCCATGTTTAGGAAATTCCACTAGTTCAACGCTAATAGCTTGGAATTTTATAAGAGAGAGATTTCTAATTGATCCTACACATGTTTTAAATATGGATATGCAAGCTTGAAACATGTTAAAGATGCAAATGACCTTTAGATCCAAACCTCATTCAATTCTCAAGTGAACGTGCGGTGGGATATTTACCTGAGTCAGAAAAGCCATTATTTTTTCATATTCAAAAAGCTAACCTAACATTTGTAGATAATTTGTAAAGTGATTTATCGGTCAATCATGCATAGTGGGCAATTTTTTTGTCAGAATGACTCAGTTAAAAATCATCCCGCCTCCCCCTTTTCCCTACAATTGCAAAACCTAATATATAAAAACTAGAAAGAGTTTACAATCGCTAAAAATTACTGACACTTTTTGGAATTATCTCTCTCTACATTTGTGCATTTCCAAATTACATGTATACTTTCTTGTTAAATAAAAATTTGAGTTTTCACTTTTTCCCTTTATCTCGTGAACAAAAAACAAGGTAAACAAATCACAACAAAATGAAAATTTTGGAGTTTATGTATCCAAAAATTTTAAAACAACAACAAATGTATGTAAAGAAAATTTATTCATGCACCACAAATGAACACGAAAGTTTTGATATCCAAGTTTGGGAAATTCCACGAGTTCAACACTAATAGCTTAGAATTTTATAAGAGAGAGATTTCTAATTTATCCTACACATGTTTTAAATATGGATATGCATGCTTGAAACATGTTAAAGATGCAAATGAGCAATGGATCCAAACCTCATTAAATTCTCAATTGAACGTGCGGTGGGATATTTAACCGAGTCAAAGAAGGCATTATTTTGCCGGTTTGAAAAAAATTGATTTAAAAATCATAGGTGATTTGTAAAGTGATTTATCGGTCAATTATGCATAACGGGCTATATTTGTAAGAAATCACTTACCGATTGGGAGTCAACACTCAATTAAAAATCCCCCACCTCCCCCTTTTCTCGACGATTGGAAATCCTAATATATAAACACTAGAAAGAATTTACAATCCCTAAAAATTAGAGACACTTTTTGGAATCATCTCTCTCTACATTTGTTCATTTCCATTTTAGATGTATACTTTTTTCTTAAATCAAAACTTGAGTTTTCACTTTTTTCCTTTATCTCGTGAACAAAAAGACTAGGCGAACATATCACAACCAAATAAAAATTTTGGAGTTTATGTATGCAAAAAATTTAAAACAAAAACAAATGTATGTAAAGAAAATTTATTCACACACTTTAAATGAACACGAAAGTTTTGATATCCAAGTTTGGGAAATTCCACTAGTTCAAGCCTAATAGCTTAAAATTTTATAAGAGAGATTTCTAGTTGATCCTACACATGTTATAAATATGGATATGCATGCTTGAAACATGTTAAAGATGCAAAAGACCTATGGACCCAAACCTCATTAAATTCTCAAGTGAACGTGTGGAGGGATATTTACCCGAGTCAAACAAGCCAATATTTTGCCCGTTTGCAAAAAGCTAACGTAACAATCATAGATGATTTATAAAGTAATTTATCGGTCAAACATACGTAATGGGGTATATTTTTGTCAAAAATGAGTTACCGATTGGGAGTCAACACTCAGTTAAAAATCATCCAACCTACCCCTTTTCCCGACGATTACAAAACCTAATATATAAAAACTAGAAAGAGTTTACAATCCCTAAAAATTACTGACACTTTTTGGAATTATCTCTCTCTAAAGTTGTGCCTTTCCATTTTAGATGTATAATTTTTTGTTAAATCAAAACTTGAGTTTTCACTTTTTCCCTTTATCTCATGAACAAAAAGACCAGGCAAACAAATTGCTACAAAAAGGAAATTTTGGAGTTTATGTATGCAAAAAATTTAAAACATAAAGAAATTTAAGTAAAGAAAATTTATTCACACAGCACAAATGAACACGAAAGTTTTGAAATCCAAGTTTGGGAAATTCCACTAGTTCAACCCTTATAGCTTGGAATATTATAAGAGAGAAATTTCTAACTGATCCTAAACATGGTTTCAATATGGATATGCATTCTTGAAACATGTTATAGATGCACAAGACCTATGGATCCAAACCTCATTAAATTCTCAAGTGAACGTGCGGTGGAATATTTACCTAAGTCAAACAAGCCATTATTTTGCCCGTTTGCAAACAGCTGACCTAATAATCATAGATGATTTGAAAAGTGATTTATCAGTCAACGATGTGTAACGAGAAACATTTTTGTAAGAAATGACTTACGGATTTGGAGTCAACACTCATTTAAAAATCCACCTCCCCCTTTTCCCGACGATTTCGAAACCTAATATATAAACAGTAGAAAGAGTTTACAATCCCTAAAAATTACAGACACTTTTTTGGAATTATCTCTCTCTACATTTGTTCATTTCCATTTTAGATATATACTTTTTTCTAAAATCAAAACTTGAGTTTTCATTTTTTTCCTTAATCTCGTGAAGAAAAGGACAAGGCAAACAAATCACAACAAACTGAAAATTTTGGAGTTTATGTATGCAAAAAATTTAAAACAACAAAAAAAGTAAGTAAAAAAAATTTATTCACACACCACAAATGAACACGAAACTTTTGATATCCAAGTTGGGGAAATTCCACTAGTTCAAACCTAATTGCTTGGAATTTTTTAAGAGATAGATTTCTAATTGATTCTAGATATGTTTTAAATATGGATATGCATGTTTGAAACATGTTTAAGATGCAAATGACCAATGGATCCAAACCTCATTAAATTCTCAAGTGAACATGCGGTGGGATGTTTACCCGACTCAAACAAGTCATTATTTTGCCCGTTTCCAAAAAGCTGACCTATTAATCATAGATAATTTGTAAAGTGATTTATCGGTCAATCATGTGTAACGGGCAACAGTTTTGTAAGAAAAGGACTTACGGATTGGGAGTTAACACTCAGTTAAAAATCCCCCGTGTCCCCCTTTTCACTATTGCAAAACCTAATCTATAAAAACTAGAAACAGTTTCCAATCCTTAAAAATTACAGACACTTTTTGGAATTATCTCTCTCTAGATTCCTCCATTTCCATTTTAGATGTAGACTCTTTTTGTTAAATCAAAACTTGAGTTTTCACTTTTTCCCTTTATTTTGTGAACAAAAAGAAAAAGCAAATAGATCACAACAAAATGAAATATTTGGAGTTTAAGTATGCAAAACATTTAAAACAACAACAAATGTAAGTAAAGAAAATTTATTCACACACCATAAATGAACACGAAAATTTTGATATCCATGTTTAGAAAATTCCAATAGTTCAACCCCTATAGCTTGGAATTTCGTAAGAGAGAGATTTCTAATTGATCCTACACATGTTTTAAATATGGATATGCATGCTTGAAGCAAGTTAAAGATGCAAATTACCTATGGATCCAAACCTCATTAAATTCTCAAGGGCACGTGCAATGGGATATTTACCCGAGTCACACAACCAATTATTTTGCTCGTTCGCAAAAGGCTTACCTAACAATTATAGCTGATTTGTAAAGTGATTTATCGGTCAATCATGCATTTTTTGTCAGAAATAAATTACGCATTGGGAGTCAATACTTAGTTAAAAATCCCCCTTTTCATGACGATTACTAAAACTAATATATAAAAACAAAAAGTGTTTACAATCCCTAAAAATTACAGACACTTTTTGAAATTATCTTTATCTACATTTTTCAATTTCCCTTTTAGATGTATACTTCTTTGTTAAATAAAAACTTGAGTTTTCACTTTTCCCTTTATCTCGTGAACAAATACAAGGCAAACAGATCACAACAAAATGAAAATTTTGGAGTTTATGTATGTAAAAAATTTAAAACAACAACAAATGTACGTAAAAAAAATCTTTTCACACAGCCCAAATAGCTTGGAATTTTATAAGGGAGAGATTTCTAATTGATCCTACATATGTTTTAAATATGGATATGTATGCTTGAAACATGTTAAAGATGCAAATGACCCATGGATCCACACCTCTTTAAATTCTCAAGTGATCAGTGGGATATTTACCCGAGTCAAACAAGCCGTTATTTTGCCCGTTTGAAAAAAACCTAACCTAACAATCATAGATGATTTGTAAAGTTATTTATCTGTCAATTATGTGTAACAGGCAATATTTTTGAAATAAATGACTTACGGATTGGGAGTCTACACTCAGTTAAAAATCACCCACCTCCCCCTTTTCCCAACGATTGTAAAACCTAATAAATAAAAAGTAGAAAGAGTTTACAATCTCAAAAAATAACAGACACATTTTTTGAATTATCTCTCTCTATATTTGTGCATTTCCATTTTCGATGTAAACTTTTTTCTTAAATCAAAAATTGTGTTTTCACTTTTTCCCTTTATCTAGTGAACAAAAAGACAACGCAAATAGATCACGACAAAATGAAAACTTTTGAGTTTATGTATGCAAAAAATATTAAACAACAACAAATGTAAGTAAAGAAAATTTTTTCACACACTACAAATGAACGCAAAAGTTTTGATATCCAAGTTTGGGAAATTCCACTAGTACAACCCTAATAGCTTGGAATTTTATAAGAAAGAGATTTCTAATTGATCCTACGCATGTTTTAAATAGGGATATGCATGCTTGAAACAGGTTAAAGATGGAAATGACCTATGGATCCAAACCTCGTTAAATTCTCAAGTGAACGTGCGTTGGGATATTTACCCAAGTCAAACAACCCATTATTTTGCCCGTGTGCAAAAAGCTGACCTAACGGTCATAGATGATTTGTAAAGTGATTTATCAGTCAATGATGCGTAACTGGCAATATTTTTGTCAGATATGACATACAGATTGGGAGTCAACACTCAGTTAAAAATCCCCCTTCCCAATGATTGCAAAACCTATTATATAAAAACTAGAAAGAGTTTACAATCAGTAAAAATTACAGATACTTTTTGGAATTATCTCTCTCTACATTTGTACATTTCTATTTTAGATGTATACTTCTTTCTTAAATCAAAACTTGAGTTTTCACTTTTTCCCTTTATCTCATGAACAAAAAGGCAAAGCAAATAGATCACAGCCAAATGAAAATTTTTGAGTTTATGTATGCAAAAAAATTAAAACAACAACAAATGTAAGTACAAATAATTTATTCACACACCACAAATGGACACGAAATTTTTGATATCCACGTTTGGGAAATTCCACTTGTTCATCCCTAATAGGTTGGAATTTTATGAGAGAGATTTCTAATTGATCCTACACATGTTTTAAATATGGATATGCATGCTTGAAACACGTTAAAGATGCCAATGACCTATGGATCCAAACCTCATTAAATTCTCAAGTGAACGTCCAGTGGGATATTTACCCGAGTCAAACAACCCATTATTTTGCCCGTTTGCAAAAAGCAGATCTAACAATTATAGATGATTTGTTAAGTGATTTATCGGTCCATCATGTGTAACAGGCTATATTTTTATAAGAAAATTACTTATGGATTGGGAGTTGTTAACTCAATTAAAATTTCCTTGCGTCCCCCTTTTCTCGACGATTACAAAACCTAATCTATAAAAACTAGACACAATTTACAATCCCAAAAAACTACAGACACTTTTTGGAATTATCTCTCTCTACATTTCTCCATTTCCATTTTAGATGTATACTTTTTTGTTAAATCAAAACTTGAGTTTTCAGTTTTTCCCTTTATCTCATGAAAAAAAAGAAAAAGTAAATAGTTCACAAAAAAATGAAAATTTTGGAGTTTAAGTTTGCAAAAAATTTAAAACAACAAAAAATGTAAGTAAATAAAATTTATCCACAGACCACAAATGAACACGAAAGTTTTGATATCCTTGTTTAGGAAATTCCACTAGTTCAACCCTAATCGCTTGGAATTTCATAAGAGATATTTCTAATTGATCCTACACATGTTTTAAATATGGATATGCATGCTTGAAACAGGTTGAAGATGCAAATGACCAATGGATCCAAACCTCATTAAATTCTCAAGTGCACGTGCAGTGGGATATTTACCCGAGTCAAACAACCAAATATTTTGCCCGTTCGCAAAAAGCTTACCTAACAATTATAGCTGATTTGTAAAGTGATTTATCGGTCAATCATGCGTAATGGGCTATATTTTTTTCAGAAATAAATTACGCATTGGGAGTCAACACAAAGTTAAAAATCCCCCTTATCACGACGATTGCACAACCTAATATATAAAAAATAGAAAGTGTTTACAATCCGTAAAAATTACAGACACTTTTTGGAATTATCTCTCTCTACATTTGTGCATTTCATTTTAGATGTATACTTCTTTGTTAAATCAAATCTTGAGTTTTCACTTTTTCCCTTTATCTCATGAACAAAGACAAGGCAAACTGATCACAACAAAATGAAAATTTGAGAGTTTATGTATCTAAAAAATTTAAAACAACAACAAATGTAAGTAAAAAAAATCTATTCACACCCCACCAATGAACACGAAGGTTTTGATATCCAAGTTTGGGAAATTCCACTAGTTCAACCCAAATAGCTTGGAATTTTATAAGAGAGATTTCTAATTGATCCTACACATGTTTTAAATATGGATATGCATGCTTGAAACATGTTAAAGATGCAAATGACCTATGGATCCACACCTCATTAAATTCTCAAGTGAACGTGCGGTGGGATATTTACCCTATTCAAACAAGCCGTTATTTTATCCGTTTACAAAAAACTAACCTAACAACCATAGTTGATTTGTAAAGTTATTTATCGGTCAATTATGCGTAACGGACAATATTTTTTAAAAAAATGACTTACGGATTGGGAGTCCACACTCAGTTAAAAATCCCCCGCCACCCCCTTTTCCTAACGATTGTAAAACCTAATATATAAAAAACTAGAAAGATTTTACAATCCCTAATAATAACAGACATTTTTTTGAAATTATCTCTCTCTATATTTGTGCATTTCAATTTTCGATGTATACTTTTTTCTTAAATTAAAACTTGTGTTTTCACTTTTTATCTCGTGAACAAAAAGACATGGCAAATAGATTACAACAAAATAAAAAATTTGGAGTTTATGTATTCAAAAAATATTAAGCAACAACAAATATAAGTAAAGAAAAATTATTCACATACTACAAAGGAACACAAAAGTTTTGATATCCAAGTTTGGGAAATTCGACTTGTTCAACCCTAATAGCTTGGAATTTTATAAGAAAGAAATTTCTAATTGATCCTACACATGTTTTAAATAAGGATATGCATGCTTGAAATAGGTTAAAGATGGAAATGACCTATGGATCCAAACCTCATTAAATTCTCAAGTGAACGTGCACTGGGATATTTACCCGAGTCAAACAACCCATTATTTTGCCCGTTTGCAAAAAGTTGACCTAACAATTATAGATGATTTGTTAAGTGATTTATCAGTCCATCATGCGTAACGGGCTATATTTTTGTCAAAAATTGCTTACGCATTGGGTGTCAACACCCAGTTAAAAGTCCCCTTTTTCCCAACAATTGCAAAACCTAATATATAAAAACTTGAAAGAGCTTACAATCCCTAAAAATTACAAATACTTTTTGGAATTATCTCTCTCTACATTTGTGCATTTCCATTTTAGATGTATACTTTTTTGTTAATCAAAACTAGAGTTTTCACTTTTTCCTTGTATCTCGTGAAAAAAGACTAGGCAAACAGATCACAACAAAATGAAAATTTTGGAGTTTATGTATGCAAAAAATTTAAAAAACAACAAATTTAGGTAAAAAAAATTTTTTCACACACTACCAATGATCACCAAAGTTTTGATATACAAGTTTTGGAAATTCATCTAATTCAACCCTAATAGCTTGGTATTTTATAAGAGAGAGATTTCTAATTGATTCTACACATGTTAAATATGGATATGCATGCTTGAAACATGTTAAAGATGCAAATGACCTTTAGATCCAAACATCATTAAATATTCAAGTGAACATGCGGTGAGATATTTACCCCAGTCAGACAAGCCGTTATTTGACCGTTTTCAAAAAGTTGTCCTAACAATTATAGATGATTTTTTAAGTGATTTATCGGTCAATTATGTGTAACGGTCTCTATTTTTAAGAAATGACTTACGGATTGGAAGTCAACAGTCAATTAAAAATCCCTCGCCTCCCCCTTTTCCCAACGATTACAAAACCTAATATATAAAAACTAGAAAGATTTTATAGTCCCTACAAATTACAGACACTTTTCAGAATTATCTCTCTCTTCATTTCTGCATTTCCATTTACATGTATACTTTTTTGTTAAATCAAAACTTGAGTTTTCACTTTTTCCCTTTATCTCGTGAACAAAAAGACAAGGCACACAGATCACAACAAAATTAAAATTTCGGAGGTTATGTATGGAAGAAATTTAAAACAACAACAAATGTAAGTAAAGAAAATTTATTCACACACCACCAACAAACATGAAAATTTTGATATCCAAGTTTGGGAAATTCAACTAGTTCAACCTGAATTGCTTGAAATTTTAGAAGAGAGATTTCTAATCCTACACATGTTTTAAATATGGATATGCTTGGTTGAAACATGTTAAAGATGCAAATGACCTATAGATCCACACCTCATTAAATTCTCAAGTGAACGTGCGGTGGGATATTTACCCTAGTCAAACATGCCGTTATTTGCCCGTTTGCAAAAACTTGACCGAACAATCATAGATGATTTGTAAAGTTATTTATCGGTCAATTATGCGTAACGGGCAATATTTTTGTAAGAAATGACTTATGGATTGGGAGTCAACACTCAGTTAAAAAGCCTCCGCCTCCCCCTTTTTTCGACGATTGCAAAACCTAATATATAAAAACTAGAAAGAGTTTACAAACCCAAAAAATTATCGACACTTTTGGAATAATTTCCCTCTACATTTCTCCATTTCCATTTTTGATATATACTCTTTTGTTAAATTAAAACTTGAGCTTTCACTTTTTCCCTTTATCTCGTGAACAAAAAGAAATGGCAAACAAATCACAACAAAATGAAAATTTTTGAGTTTATATATGCAAAAAATTTAAAACAACAACAAATGTAAGTAAAGAAAATTAATTCACACACAACAAATGAACACGAAAGTTTTGATATCCAAGTTTTGGAAATTCCACTAGTTCAACCCTAATAGCTTGGAATTTTATGAGTGAGTGATTTCTAATTGATCCTACGCATGTTTTAAATATTGATATGCATGCTTGAACATGTTAAAAAAGCAAATGACCAATGTATCCAAACCTCATTAAATTCTCAAGTGTACGTGCGATGGGATATTTACCCGTGTTAAACAAGCCATTATTTTGCCCATTTGAAAAAAGCTGATCTATCAATCAAAGATCATTTGTAAAGTGATTTATCGGTCAATCATGTGTAACGGGCAATATTTTTGTAAGAAAATGACTTACGGATTGGGAGACAACACTCTGTTAAAAAGCCTCTGCCTCCCCCTTTTTTCGACGATTGCAAAACCTAATATATAAAAACTAGAAAGAGTTTACAAAGCCAAAAAATTATCGACACTTTTGGAATTATTTCCCTCTACATTTCTCCATTTCCATTTTTGATGTATACTTTTTTGTTAAATTAAAACTTGAGTTTTCACTTTTTCCCTTTATCTCGTGAACAAAAACAAATGGCAAATAGATCACAACAAAATGAAAATTTTTGAGTTTATATATGCAAAAAATTTAAAACAACAACAAGTGTAAGTAAAGAAAATTTATTCACACACTACAAATGAACACGAAAGTTTTGATATCCAAGTTTTGGAAATTCCACTAGTTCAACCCTAATAGCTTGGAATTTTATAAGAGAGATTTTTAATTGATTCTACACATGATTTAAATATGGATATGCATGCTTGAAACAAGTTAAAGATGCAAATGACCTGTGGATCCAAACCTCAGTAAATTCTCAAGTGAACGTGCAGTGGGATATTTACCAGAGTCAAAAAATCCATTATTTTGCCCGTTTGCAAAAATCTGACTTAACAATTATAGTTGATTTGTAAAGTGATTTATTGGTCCACCATGCGTGACGGACTATATTTTTGTCAGAAATGACTTACGCATTGGGAGTCCAGACTCAGGTAAAAATCCCTCTTTTCCCGACAATTGCAAAATCTAATATATAAAAACTAGAAAGAGTTTACAATCCCTAAAAATTACAGACACTTTTTGGAATTATCTCTCTCTACATTTATGCATTTCCATTTTAGATGTATACTTTTTTGTGAAATCAAAACTTGAGTTTTCTCTTTTTCCATTTATCTTGTGAACAAAAGGACAAGGCAAATAGATCACAACAAAATGAAAATTTTGGAGTTGATGTATGCCAAAAATTTTAAAAAACAACAACTTTAAGTTAAAAAAATTTATTCACACACCACCATTGAACACGGAAGTTTTGATATCCAAACTTGGGAAATTCCACTAGTTCAACCCTAATAGCTTGGAATTTTATAAGTGAGAGATTTCTAATTGATCCTACACATGTTTTAAATATGGATGCATGCTTGAAACATGTTAAAGATGTTAATGGCCTGTGGATCCAAACCTCATTAAATTCTCAAGTGAACGTGCGGTGGGATACTTACCAAAGTCAAACAAGCCATTTTTTTGCCCGTTTCCAAAAAGTTGACCTAACAATCGTAGATAATTGTTAAAGTGATTTATCGGTCAATCATGCGTAATGGGCTATATTTTATTAAGAAAATGACTTATGGATTGGGAGTCAACACTCAGTTAAAAATCCCCCACTTCCCCCTTTTCTTGACGATCGTAAAACAAGATATATAAAAACTAGAAAGATTACAATACCTAAAAATTACAGACACTTTATGGAGTTATCGCTCTATACATTTCTCCATTTCCATTTTAGTTGTATACTTTTTTTTTAAATCAAAACTGAAGCTTTCACTTTTTCCCTTTATCTCGTGAACAAAAAGATAAGGCAAACATATCACAACAAATTGAATATTTTGGAGTTTATTTATGCAAAAAATTTAAAACAACAACAAATGTAAGTAAAGAAAATTTATTCACCAACCACAAATGAACACGAATGTTTTGATATCATAGTTTTGAAAATTCCTCTAGTTCAACTCTACTAGCTTGGTAAAGAGATTTCTAATTGATCATTCGCATGTTTTAAATATGGATATGCATGCTTGAAAGATGCAAATGACCTATGGATCCAAACCTCATTAAATTCACAAGTGAACATGTGGTGGGATATTTACCCGAGTCAAACAAGCCATTATTTTTCCTTTCACGAAAATCATATCTAACAATTATAGATGATTTGTAAAGTGGTTTATCGGTCAATCATGCGTAACGGGTTATATTTTTGTCAGAAATGAGTTACGCATTGGGAGTTAACACTCAGTTAAAAATCTCCCTTTTCCCGACGATTGTAAAACCTAATAAATAAAAACTAGAAAGAGTTTACAATCCCTTAAAATTACAGACACTTATTGGAATTATCTCTCTCTACATTTGTGCATTTTGGTTTTAGATTTATACTTTTTTGTTAAATCAAAACTTGAGTTTTCACTTTTTCCCTTTTCTCGTGGACAAAGACAAGGCTAACAGATCACAACAAAATGAAAATTTAGGTGTTTATGTATGCAAAAAATTTAATACAACAACAAATGTAAGTAAAAAAAATTATTCACACACTACCAATGAACACGAAAGTTTTGATATCCAAGTTTGGGAAATTCCACGAGTTCAACCCTAATAGCTTGGAATTTTATAAGAGAGAGATTTCTAATTAATCCTACACATGTTTGAAATATGGATATGGAAGCTTGAAACATGTTAAAGATCCAAATGACCTATGGATCCAAACCTCATCAAATTCTTAAGTGAATGTGTGGTGGGATATTTACCCGAGTCAGACAAGCCATTATTTTGCCCGTTTTCAAAAACTGACCTAATAATTATAGATGATTTATTAAGTGATTTATCGATCAATTATGCGCAACCGGCTCTATTTTTCTAAGAAATGACTTATGGATTGGGAGTCAACATTTAGTTAAAAATCCCTTGCCTCCCCCTTTTCTTGACGATAGCAAAACCTAATATATAAAAACTAAAAATAGTTTACAATCCCTAAAATCTAAAGATACTTTTTGGAATTATCACTCTCTACATTTCTGCATTTCCATTTTAGATGTATACTTTTTTGTTAAATAACAACTTGAGTTTTCACTCTTTCCCTTTATCTCGTGAACAAAAAGACAAGCAAAATAAATCACAGAAAAAAGTAAACTTTGGAGTTTATATATGCAAAAAATATAAAACAACAACAAATGTAAGTCAAGAAAATTTATTCACACACCACAAATGAACACGAAAGTTTTGATATCCAAGTTTGGGAAATTCCACTAGATCAACCCTAATAGCTTTGAATTTTTTATAAAAGAGAGATTTCTAATTGATCCTACACATGTTTTAAATATGGATATGCATGCTTGAAACATGTCAAAGATGCAAATCACCTATAGATCCAAACCTCAACAAATTCTCAAGTGAATGTGCGGTGGGATATTTACTCGAGTCAAACAAGCCATTATTTTGCTCGTTCAAAAAAAGTTGACCTAAAAGTTTTAGATAGTGATTTATTGGTCAATCATGTGTAACGGGCTATATTTTGGTCAGAAATGACTTACAAATTGGAACTCAACACTCAGTTAAAAATCATCCCGCCTTCCTCTTTTCCCGATGATTGCAAAACCTAATATATAAAAACTAAAAAGAGTTTACAATCCCTAAAGATTATAGACACGTTTTGAAATTATCTCTCTCTACATTTCTGCATTTCCATTTTAGATGTATACTTTTTTGTTAAATCAAAACTTGGGTTTTCACTTTTTGCCTTTATCTCGTGACCAAAAGGACAAGGCAAACATATTACAACAAAATGAAAATTTTGGAGTTTATGTATGAAAAAAATTTTAAACAACAACAAATGTAGGTAAAGAAAATTTATTCACACACCACAAATGAATATAAAGTTTTGATATCCAGTAATTCTTGGCTGACCATTCTTGGCTACGGGAAGGGCTTTAATTGATGTTCAAAAGGGTGAATTAACATTGAGAGTAAACAAGGAAGAGGTTATGTTCAACATCTACCAAGCCATGAAATTTCTAGAAGATCCAAGTACTTGCTTTCGGGTAGATATCGTTAAGCAATGTGTAGAAGAAGCCTTTCAAGAAGATATGCCAGCCGATCATCTAGAACGATGTATCACCACTTCATCTCATGCTTATGATTTTAATAAATTTGCTATTTGTTAATCTGATTTACCTTTTGTTAGTGAATAATTTCTCCACTATGTATTTGCCTTGGGAGCATTGCAGCAGGTTACATCACTTTGTAATGAAATGGGGAGGCTAGAGCCGATGGTAGCAAAGATTGATTCTATGAATTCTAAAGAAAAGATGCAGCAAACTACAACTCCAGAGTTGAAGCAATTACCTGAGCATCTTCGCTATGCATTCTTGGGTGATAGTTATACATTTCTAGTGATTGTTGTTGCATCACTCACACCCAAAGAAGAGGAAAAGTTGTTGCGTGTGTTAAGGGAGCATAGAACAGCCCTGGGATGGACTATTTCTGACATAAAAGGTATAAATCCTTAAATTTGAATGCACAAGATTTTAATAAAGGATCTTTACAAACCGATGATCGAGCACCAAAGAAGATTAAATCCAGCAATGAAGGAAGTCGTGAGAGCTGAAATTTTGAAACTCCTCAATGCTGGAATTATCTATGCTATTTCAGACAGCTCATGGGTAAGTTCAGTGCAGGTTGTACAAAAAAAAGGGGGGAATGACGGTGGTGAAAAATGACAATAATGAGTTTATTCCTACAAGAACAGTCACAGGCTGGCGTGTATGTATGGATTACCGCAAGTTGAACAAAGCAACAAGGAAGGATCATTTTCCACTTCCATTCATTGATCAAATGTTGGATCGACTGGCTGGGTATTCCTATTATTGATCAGGAGAAAACTACATTCACATGCCCCTATGGAACATTTTCTTTTAGGAGGATGCTCTTTGGATTGTGCAACGCTCCAACGACATTTCAACGTTGCATGATGGCTATCTTTTCTGATATGATGGAAGATATAAGGGAAATTTTCATGGATGACTTTTCAGTTTTTGGTACATCTTTTGATCATTGTTTACATAATTTAGCTCTTGTTTTGCAGAGATATGAAGATAAAAATATAGTCATAAATTGGGAAAAGTGTCATTTCATGGTGCAAGAAGGGATCATGCTTGGCCACAGAGTGTCATCTAAAGGAATTGAGGTGGATCGAGCTAAAATTGCAACCATAGAAAAACTACCACCTCAAAAGAATGTGAAGGGAATCAGAAGCTTTTTGGGACATGCGGGATTTTATAGAAAATTGATCAAGGATTTTTCTAATCTCTCTAAACCTTTATGTAATCTTCTTGAAAAAAAATCTGCATTTGACTTTGATGATGTTTGTTTGCAGGCCTTTAATGCAATCAAGAAGAAACTAATTTCAGCACCAATTATGATTGTACCTGATTGAAGTCGGCCTTTTGAAGTTATGTGTGATGCAAGTGACTTTGCAATTGGAGCAGTGTTGGGACAAAGGCAAGACAAACTGTTTAGGGCCATCTATTATGCAAGCCGGACATCGAATGAAGCTCAATCAAATTATACAACAACTGAGAACGAGATGCTTGCATTGGTGTTTGCTTGTGACAAATTTTGGTCTTACCTTATTGGTACAAAGGTGATAGTGTTCACTGATCATGCAGCACTTCGCTATTTGTTTGGCAAGAAGGATGCTAAGCCTAGGTTAATTCGTTGGATCCTACTTCTTCAAGAATTTGATTTGGACGTTCGAGATACGAAAGGAAGCAAAAATTCAGTTGCTGATCAACTCTCCCTGCTGGAACAAGAGGAAGAAAGACCAGATTCAGTGATCCAAGAAGCATTTCCGGATGAGCAGTTGTTTGCATGTGAGATCAAGCTTCCTTGGTATGCTGATGTTGTAAACTACCTAGCTTGTAAAGTATTGCCACCAGATCTTACTTACCACCAACGCAAGAAGTTTCTGCATGATGTGAAATATTATCTTTGGGATGAACCTTTACTATTCAAAAGATGCCCTGATCAAATCATTCGAAGATGTGTGCCAGAAGAAGAGATGGAAGCCATTCTCCATCATTGCCATTCATCATCATATGGAGGACACTTTGGAGCAACCCGAGCAGAAGCTAAGGTACTTCAAAGTGGTTTCTTTTGGCCTTCTATTTTTCGTGATAGTTATACTTTGGTGAAAACTTGTGACCGGTGCCAACGTATGTGAAATATTTCAAGGCATCAAGAGTTACCATTGAAAAATATCTTAGAGGTTGAGTTATTTGATGTTTGGGGAATAGATTTTATGGGGCCTTTTCCTCCTTCTTTTGGCTTTGTTTATATCTTGTTAGCAGTTGATTATGTGTCAAAATGGGTGGAATCAATTGCTACAAACACAAATGATTCAAAGGCAGTGCTCAAATTTCTGCATAAGTATATAGTCACAAGATTTGGCACTCCACAAGCTATTATTAGTGACGAAGGGACCACTTTTGCAACAAGTTGTATGATAATCTTCTTTCTAAATATGGTATGAAGCACAAGATAGCGCTTGCCTACCATCCTCAAACTAATGGCCAAGCTGAAATTTCAAATCGAGAAATCAAGAACATCCTTGAGAAGACAGTCAACACCAATAGAAAGGATTGGGCAAAGAAACTTGATGATGCTTTGTGGGCATACCATACAACCTTTAAAACACCTATCGGGATGTCTCCTTACCGATTACTGTTTGGAAAGGCATGTCATCTCCCTGTGGAGTTGGAGCATAGAGCATATTGGGCAATAAAAAAGTTTAATTTTGATTTAAAGGCAGCAGGGGAAAACAACTTCTTCAATTGAATGAGATGGATGAGTTCCAGAATGATGCATATGAACATGCAAAGATCTATAAAGAATGGACGAAGAAGTGGCATGACAAACAGATTCTTAGGCGTGAGTTTGCACCAGGACAGTAGGTTTTCCTTTTCAATTCACGACTCAAACTCTTCCCAGGTAAGTTAAAATCAAGATGGATAGGTCCTTTTACAATTGACAAATGTTTCCTCTTTTGGAGCAATAGACTTGAAAGACAAGACAGGGAATATATTTAGAGTTAATGGTCAGAGATTGAAGCACTACTATGGAGAACAAGTGGAGAGGAAATATGCATTTATTCCTCTTGGAGATCCTAATTGATGAAGATTGAAAATTCTGCCTGTAGACTTTAAAACAAGCGCTTATGGGAGGCAATCCATAGAACTTTCTTTCATTTTTTTATTTTTTTATTATCTTTATCATTTTTTTAAATTATGATTTTGATGTAGGTTTATTTAGCATGAATAAAGAGCTGAAAATTATAAACTATGGCTGATTCACCATGAAACCAGGGAAGTTCCTTTCATTTCTTCAATCATTTTCACTTTTGCATTACAATGAGGACATTTTTTAGTTTAATTTTGGGGGTGTAAACTTCTATAGTCATTTGGTCTTCTTGTTTGTTATTTATTTTATTTTACTTGTGATTTTATAAGTCCTGATTGTTTGATTCTCTTACCAAGCATTTATTTGAGTATGATTGAATTCTCTATGACTCTAAAATTTGTGATTGAAGAAGGTTTTGAGAAAAATTTTCAAAAAATTCTTTTATGTCAGGCAGAGTTTTGTGGGTACTTTGATTCTTTTACCTTGAACATAAGTAAACACATAGTCGTTTTTATTTTATTCCATTTTGCATATGAAGAGAAGAAGTTGAATTAACTGGAAGAGGGAAGTTCAATCTTGCTTTGTTCTAGAATTCGTTGATGGATCCTTGAGGCGAAATCCTAGTTGATACCAAATAATAGAGAAATGATCTAGGCATTTTCTTTTATAACCAAAAAGCTTTCCCAATCGTCCTAAGTATCATGCTATCATTGCATGGTGTATTTCCATAGTCAACCCCCTTGAGCCTTATTTTACATAAGCCTTTATTTGTTCTTTTAACTACATAAACCATTCCCGCTCTAAGCCTAAAAAACCATGAATCTACCTTTTATAGAATTGAGAAAATATTTTGGTGGAAATTTACATTTAAAGAGAAAGTTAGTTCAAAGAAAATTATCCATATTATGTTTGCTCTGTTTGATTAAAGTGAGAAAAAAAGATAATGGGAAAAAAGAAGAAAAAAAACTCAATATGTGGAGTATGTATCACTTCAGATTTTGTAAGAGTAGTTGGTATTAATCTGTTGATTACAGCAACAATAATGTTACCAATATGATCATATGGTTGAGGAAAAGCTATGATTTGAATCCTATCGATATCTCTTTTATTGTTCTTTTCACCAAGTATTTTCCCAGATCGCTTTTATTTTCCATATCCATTTATTCCTTAGCCCTACCCCTGTGGCCTGTCATTACAACCTGATTAAAGACCTTTTGATCTCTGATTTTGACGTTGACTACATTAGTGGAGAAGATTTCTGAAAATTGGACTTATGGGGTTAAGTTTTGAGAGAATTTTTCTGAATTTAGTTGTTCTACTTTTATCAGAGTTTGCAGGTGGTTTGAGGTTAAATTGACTACATCACACACACACTCAAGGTCTTAGCTTTAGGTTGAAGTAAATGCTTAACTCTTCCTTGATAATTTGCTAAATTTTTTATTGATTTTCTTGCTATCTTTGATGTTAAAAGAGTAAGATATTAGTGATGAAATCTAAATTCAGATCGTGACTTGGTGAGTGTTGATACTTCTCTATGGGATCTAGTTGATATTGCCTAAAGTAGTCTTTTATTTTCTTTTCTTTTTGTTTGAGGACAAACAAAGTTTTCAATTTGGGGGTGTTTGATGACTTGCATAATTTAATATATTTTATCAACTCTTTACTTTAAAACTTAGTCTAATTTTATTTATTTTTCATTGATTTTAGGTTTCATTGTTGTTATTTAAATGTTATGTCAGATTTGAAGAAAATAAAGATCTAAATTTAACCGGTGCAATTTGAGGATAAATATCTGCTTCATTGGCTCGCAGGTGTGACTCGGGCGAGTCAGGGTCTCTATAGGACACGAAAGGCTGATTAAATTGTTTCCAACCTTAGGAAACAATTTAATTTTTCAACAGTATCTCTTTTTCCACCGAAGTGAAGATCTCACGGCCTTCTTCTTCGGCGAAAAACTAGAGATTCCCGATGGATAGCAGCAGTGAAGATACGATACAAAAACAAAAATAGAAAAATTAAGAATTTGAAGTCATCTGGGATATGCTCTTGGATGTGGAAGGCAGCAGGCGAGTTTTTTCGGGGTCTTTACCGAAGGAACGGAGGAGATTGAGGACTGAAATTTTTTTATTTTACGGAAGTGGTAGGAGATTTCCGGGGGATCGGTTTTGAGCGAGTTCCAGGCATTGCACGGAGGTTGGGATTCATAGACTGGCACAGACGGGAGAGAAAGGGGGTGAATATTTTCCAGGTGTTTTTGGAAGACGATCAGCAACGGCGAAGACGGGAGAAAAGGACAGACATGAGAGAAACACAGATGTGAGAGAACACTGAGAACAGAGAAGACGGAAGAGAAACAAAGAGCAACTGCGACTACAAGAAGGATTTTTCACTGTTCATTTTCCTTCCATTATTCTCAGAATAATTATGGTGAATTCATTTATGTTGAATTTAATTTTTATCAAGAAATAAATTTTATTTATTCTAGAAAATTGATGTAATCTAGTTCCAAACTACGCTTGATTTTCTATGCTAAATTAAAGTAATTTTGTTATTGACCCAATAGTGAGCCGAGTCAAGCTGAGACACCATGGCCGAGTCAATTACTCTAACTGAGGTAGCTATGTAGCCATTTAGTTTATTTTCAGGTTAAATTCCATAGAAGGGTAAAATAGTAATTCTCTCTAGAACTGTAGATCATGAGTCCTATTTAAGGGACATCAGGGAATGAAATGGCAAGTTGAATTTGAAACAGAAACAGGGTCAAGGTTCTCCTCCGACGAACCTAGGTTGCAGACTCCCTCAGAGACATAGGTTACGGACTCCCTCAGAGCCGGGTTATCCCTCGCCATTTATCTCTATGATTCTTCTCCCTTTTGTTCTCTTATTCTACGTTATCACTTTCATCTTCCCCGGCGAATCTCCGTGTTGATTTGGGACCATAACACATTGGTAATAGAGCAGGTTCACAATGAGCGATTATTCATTCCGGGATGAAATAGCCGCAGCATCGCTCCGAGATGAGGTAGCTGCACTGAGCACAAAAATTAGGTAACAAATGGAAGCCTTGCTCACAGAGTTAAGATCAGTAATTCTGGAGGAGCTGAGTGCCACGAGCACAAAAAAAAATTTCGAAGCAGAGGAGATATTTCAGGTTTACAATCCAGAGAGGGGGGTTGAGATCGAAGCTCTTCGGGATGAAGTCTCCAGTGCATAAGAAGATGTTCGACCTCAAAGCTCTTCAGAAAAGCCCGATTCCGAAGTCGTTCAGCCTCAACCCTCTTCAGAAAAGGCCGATGTGGGTTCACAAGTCTTCGTTCGACCTAATTCCTCTGAAGGTGGAACTCTTGAGCCGAAAACCACCGTCGTGAAAACCGAAGTCGGGGAGAATGGAATTCCCTTAGCCAAGAAGCTCCACGCAAAATCACGGCCAGAGGCCTTTGCTATTCGCCGACGGACAAAGCCTCTAAAGTTTGGCGACAATGGTGTTGGGCAGAGCTTTGCATGCTTGAAACATGTTAAAGATGCAAATGACCTATAGATCCAAACCTCATTAAATTCTCAAGTGAACATGCGGTGGGAAAATTTTGGAGTTTATGTATGATAAAAATTTAAAACAACAACAAATGTAAATAAAGAAAATTAATTCACACACGAAAAATGAAAACGAAAGTTTTGATAACCAAATTTAGGAAATTCCACTAGTTCAACCCTAATAGCTTGCAATTTTATAAGAGAGAGATTTCTAATTGATTTAACACTTGTTTTAAACATGGATATGCATGCTTGAAACATGTTCAAGATGAAAATGACCTATGGATCCTAACCTCATTAAATTCTCAAGTGAACGTATGGTGGGAAATTTACCCGAGTCAAACAAGCAATTATTTTGCCCGTTTAATAAAAGTTGACCTAACAATTATAGATGATTTGTAAAGTGATTTATCGGTCAATCATGCATAACATGCTATATTTTTGTTTGAAATGACTTACAGATTGGGAGACAACACTCCGTTAAAAATCATCCCGCCTCCCCCTTTTCCCCACGATTGCAAAACCTAATATATAAAAAACAAGAAAGAGTTTACAATCCCTAAAGATTACAGACACTTTTTGAAATTATCACTCTCTACATTTGTGAATTTCCATTTTAGATGTATACTTTTTTATTAAATCAAAACTTCACTTTTCAGTTTTTACCTTTATCCCGAGAACAAATATACAAGGCAAATAGATCACAACAAAACGAAAATTTTTGAGTTTATGTATTCAAAAAAAATTAAAACAACAACAAATGTAAGAAAAGAAAATTTATTCACACACCACAAATGAACACGAAAGTTTCGATATCCAAGTTTGGGAAATTCCACTAGTTCAACCCTAATAGCTTGGAATTTAATAAGAGAGAGATTTATAATTGATCCTACACGTGTTTTAAAAATGGATATGCATGTTTGAAACATGTGAAAGATGCAAATGACCTATGGATCCAAACCTCATTAAATTCTCAAGTGAACATGCGGTGAGATATTTAGTCGAGTCAAACAAGCCATTATTTGGCCGGTTTGCAAAAAGCTGACCTAACAATCATAGATGATTTGTAAAGTGATTTATCGGTCATTCATGCGTTATGGGCTATATTTTAATAAGAAATGACTTATGGATTGGGAGTCAACACTCCGTTAAAAATCCCTCACCTCCCCCTTTTCCCGACGATTGCAAAACCTAATATATTAAAACTAGAAAGAGTTTACAATCCATAAAAATTACATAAACTTTTTGGAATTATCTTTCTCTATATTTGTGCATTTCAATTTTAGATGTATACTTTTTTGTTAAATCAAAACTTGAGTGTTCACTTTTTCCCTTTATCTTGTGAAAAAAAAGGCAATGTAAACAAATCACAGAAAATGAAAATTTTGGAGTTTGTGTATGGAAAAAATAGAAAACCAAATGTAAGTAAAGAAAATTTATTCACACACCACAAATGAATACGAAAGTTTTGATATACAAGTTTTGGAAATTCCACTAGTTCAACCCTAATCGCTAGGAATTTTATAAGAGACTGATTTCTAATTGATCCAACACATGTTTGAAATATGGATATGGAAGCTTGAAACATGTTAAAGATGCAAATGACCCATGGATCCACACCTCTTTAAATTCTCAAATGAACATTCAGTGGGATATTTACCCAAGTCAAACAAGCCATTATTTTGCCTGTTTACAAAAAGCTGAGCTAACAATCATAAATGATTTGTAAAGTGATTTGTTGGTCAATTATGCGTAACGGGCTATATTTTTTTAAGAAATGACTTAAGGATTGGGAGTCAACACTCAATTAAAAATCCCCCACCTACCTCTTTTCCCGACGATTGCTAAACCTAATATATAAAAACTAGAAAGAGTTTACAATCCCTAAAAATTATAGACACTTTTTGGATTTATCTCTCTCTACATTTGTGCATTTCCATTTTATATGTATGATTTTTTTCTTTTACCTCGTGAAAAAAAAAGACAAGGCAAACAGATCACAACAAAATGAAAATTTTGGAATTTATGTTTACAAAAAATTTATTCACACACAACAAATGAACACGAAAGTTTTGATATCCAAGTCTCGGAAATTCCACTAGTTCAACCGACATATCTTGGAATTTTATTAGATGGAGGTTTCTAATTGATCCTACACATATTTTAAATATGGATATGCATGCTTGAAACATGTTAATAATGCAAGTGACCTATGGATCCACACCTCATTAAAGTGTTAAGTGAATGTGCGGTGGCATATTTACACGAGTCAAACAAGCCATTATTTTGCTCGTTTGCAAAAAGCTGACATAACATCATAGATGATTATTAAAGAGATTTATCGGTCAATTATACGTAATAGGCTATATTTTTGTAAGAAATGACTTACTGATTGGGAGTCAACACTCAGTTAAAAATCCCCCGCCTCCTCCTTTTCCCGATGATTGCAAAACCTAATATATAAAAACTAGAAAGAGCTTACAATCCCTACACTTTTTGGATTTATCTCTCTCTACATTTGTACATTTCCATTTTAGATGTATATTTTTTTCTTAAATCAAAACTTGAGTTTTCACTTTTTCCCTTTATATCGTGAACAAAAGACAAGGCAAACATATCACAAATGAACACGAAAGTTTTGGTATCCAAGTTTGGGAAATTCCACTAGTTCAACCCTAATAGCTTAGAATTTATAAGAGAGGGATTTCTAATTGATCCTACACATGTTTTAAATATGGATATGCATGCTTGAAACATGTTAAAGATGCAAATAACCTATGGATCCAAAACTTATTAAAGTCACAAGTGAACGTGCGGTGGGATATTTACCCGAATCAAATAAGCCATTATTTCCCTGTTTGCAAAAACTTGAACTAACAATCATAGATGATTTGTAAAGTGATTTATCCGTCAATTATGCGTAACGGGCTATATTTTTATAAGAAATGACTTACGGATTGGGAGTCAACACTCAATTAAAAATCCCCCGCCTCCCCCTTTTCCCAACGATTGTAAAACCATATATATAAAAACTAGAATGAGTTTACAATCCCTAAAAATTACAAACACTTTTTGGATTTATCTCTCTCTACATTTGTGCATTTCCATTTTAGATGTGTACTTTTTTCTTAAATCAAACCTTAAGTTTTCACTTTTTCCCCCTTTATCTCATGAACAAAAAGACAAGGCAAACAGATCACAACAAAATGGAAACTTTGGATTTTATGTATGCAAAAAATTTAAAACGACAAAAAAATGTAAGTAAAGAAAATTTATTCAGACACCACAAATGAGCATGAAAATTTTGATATCCATCTTTGGGAAATTTCACTAGTTCAACCCTAATAGCTTGGAATTTTATCAGAGATGGTTTTGTAATTGATCCTACACATGTTTTAAATATGGATATGCATGCTTGAAACATGTTAAAGATGCAAATGACCTTTGGATCCAAACCTCATTAAATTCTCAAGTACACATGCGGTGGGATATTTACCCGAGTCAAAGAAGCCAATATTTTCCCATTTACAAAAAGCTGACCTAACAATCATAGATGATTTGTAAAGTGATTTATCCGTCAATTATGCATAACGGGCCATATTTTTGTAAGAAATGACTTATGGATTGGGAGTCAACACTCAGTTAAAAATCCTCAGCCTCCCCCTTTTCCCAACGATTGCAAAACCTAATATATAAAAACTAGAAAGAGTTTACAATCTCTAAAAATTATAGACACTTTTTGGATTTATCTCTCTCTACATTTGTCCATCACCATTTTAGATGTATACTTTTTTCTTCAATCAAAACTTGACTTTTCACTTTTTCCTTTTATCTCGTGAACAAAAAGACAAGGAAAACTGTTCTGAACAAAATAAAAATTTTGGAGTTTATGAATGCGAAAAATTTAAAACAACAACTCGTGTAAGTAAAGAAAATTTATTCACACTTTACAAATGAACATGAAAGTTTTGATATCCAAGATTAGGAAATTCTACTAGTTCAACCCTAATAGCTAGGAATTTATAAGAGGAAGATTTGTAATTGATCCTACTCATGTTTTAAATATGGATATGTATGCTTGAAACTTTTTAAAGATGCAAATGACCTATGGATCCAAACCTCATTAAATTCTCAAGTGAACATGTGCTGGGATATTTACCTGAGTCAAACAAGCCATTATTTTGCCCGTTTGCAAAAAGCTGACCTAACAATTCTAGATTATTTGTGAAGTGATTTACCAGTCAATCATGCGTAATGATTTTTTTCAGAAATGACTTATGGATAGGGAGTCAACACTCAGTTAAAATCCTCCCGCCTCCTCCTTTTCCCAACGATTCCAAAACCTAATATATAAAAACTAGAAAGAGTTTACAATCATTAAAAATTACAAACACTTTTATGAATTATCTCTCTCTACTGTTGAATTTAGGACCCCTTTTTCCATAATCACGAGCAAAATAAAGAAGAAAGAAAAAGAGAGAAAAGGGGAGAAAATCTCTCTGGTAGAGCAGAAAAAATTAAAAGGGAAAGGATGAGCAGCGCCAAGCAAGGAGAGGGAGAGAGAGAACAAACTTGGGATTGAATGTATTGCTTGATTAATTCTGAATTACAGCCTCTCTATTTATAGGAGAGGAGGAGGTAGAGTCCTCATACAAGTTGTTTTTCAATCCTAATTACATACTAACTCTAACTCTTCAATATAAGTAAGTCTCAATATAAGTAAGTCTATTCAAACTAGAACTCCTAGAAGACTAATTGGAGTAGAACTAGGAGTTCTTTATCATCTACATTAATATAAGGGAAAAGACAGCTTGTGGCCTTATCCTAGTGGGCCCCTCATGATTCTCCAGCGCACCTTCATAATTGTGCCAGCTCGTGAGATCTTGTGGGCCCCACTTGATCTTCAGGTCTTCTAAATCAATTCAGCTTGTGCTTCTTGATTCCTTTACTCGAGCTTGCTTTGGGAGAGGACTCTTCTTGGTGTCCCAAGTCCTCTAGGATTCTTCTTTATGACCTACGTCCTCATGGTGGGTCCCACCAGCTCGAGCACCATGGTGGGCCCCACATTGTAACACTCCCTCTCAAGCTAGGGGTAATAAGACGTCATAAACACCCAGGTTGCTGCATATGGTAGACATAATCTTGTGAGTGACTTGTTTGGTGAGGATGTCTACAACTTGATTTTGTGACGAGATGTGCTTCAAGGATAAGAGACCAGCTTCAAATTTTTCTCGTATAAAGTGGCAATCTACCTCAATGTGCTTTGTCCTCTCATGGAAGTCTGGATTTGATGCAATATGTATTGCTGCTTGGTTATCACAGTATAGGTCCATTGGAGTTTCTTTATAAAATCACAATTCAGTGAGAAGGAACCTTATCCATAAAATTTCACTTATAGTGTGTGCCATGGCTCTGTATTCTACTTCTGCACTTGAATGTGCTACTACATTTTGTTTTTTTCTTTTCCATGTCACGAGATTTCCTCCAACCATTGTGCAAAAACTAGAAGTAGATTTTCTATCATCTGTGTATCCAGCCCAGTCTGCATCCACGAATCCCTCAATGTTAAAGTGACCATGTTTTTTATAGAGGAGCCCCATTCCAAAAGCCGCTTTCAGATAATGTAGTATCCTCTCAAGTGCTTACCCATGACTAAGTTGTGGCTTGTGCATGTACTGACTTACCACACTTACTGCATATGAAATGTCTAGCCTCGTTACACATAGATAAATAAGTCGTCCCACATAGATAAATAAGTCGTCCCACTAACCTTTGATATTTTCCAATATCAACATCTTCTCCAATGCCTCCACATAATTTTGTATTTGCATCCATTGGAGTGTCTACAGTTTTGCATCCCATCATACCTGTGTCTTCTAGTAGATCAAATGCGTATTTTCTTTGGGATAGAATAATCCCATGTCTGGATTGTAAGACCTCAATCCCCAAAAAGTATTTCAGTAATCCAAGATCCTTCGTCTTGAATTCAGCACATATTCTTTCTTTTATTTTTTGAATGCCCTCAGAATCACTCCTAGTTAAAATAATATCATCAACATAAACAACTAGAATCACCTTACCTCTTGCTGTGTTTTCAATAAAGAGTGAGTGGTCTGCAGAGCATCTGTAACAACCTGCCCGTATGATGGCTTGACTAAATTTCTAAAACCATGCCCATGGGGATTGCTTTAGACCATATAGAGATTTTTTAAGGTGACATACGGACTCCCCCACAACCACATATCCAGGTGGTTGTTGCATATAAATATCTTCTTTGATATCACCATTGAGAAACGCATTTTTAACATTTAGTTGATATATGGGCTAAGAAGAATTAGCTGCCAAGGATAATAATATATGTACCGAGGTCATTTTTGCCACTGAAGAGAATGTCTCATCATAATCAATGCCATAGCATTGAGTGTAACCTTCTGCAACTAGTCGAACCTTCAGTCATGCAATGGTTCCATCCGGATTATGTTTTACTGTATAAACCCACTTGCCACCAATGGGTTTTTTATCTGTAGGTAGCGGAACCAGAGACCATCATGTGTGATCATCATTAAGGGCCTTCATCTCTTCATCCATTGCTGCCTTCCACCCTAGATGTTGTGGAGCCTCCTGATATGATTGTGGAACAAATATGAAGGAAATAGAAGAAAGAAACTGACAACATAGAGGTGTGATGCGATGATGAGACACAAAATTGGAGATAGGATGAGAAGTAGAAGGTTGAGTGCATGAACGAGGTTTTTTTCTTATAGCAATAGGACGAGTATCAAATTCAGGACCAAAAATGATCAGTGATGAAGGACTTACCTCTGGTGGATCCGACAACTTGGCAGGTGTGGTATCGGCCACTGTCTCTGGGGGCTGAACAATCTTTGTATCATGAGGCACAACCAGTCGAGGAGAACTTGGTATTGATGACATACCAGGTGGAGCGCTATCAGAATAATATGAGGAGTCTTCAAAGAATGTTACATTTCTGGACACAAATAAACATTGCAAAGAGGGACTATAACAAACATAACCCTTTTGTGTTCGAGAGTATCCCAAAAAGATACACTTTATAGATTTAGGGTCAAGTTTGTTGTGTCTAGGTAAAGTATTATTAACAAAACATTGACAACTGAAGACTTTCAATGGTAATGCAAACGGATCATCATGTGGTAAAAGTTTAGAGTAGGGTGATTTATTCCCAAAAACAGTAGACGGTAGACGATTTATAAGAAAACACGCTATAAGGACATCATGGGGCCAATAAAAATATGGAACTTTCATGGCATATAATAGACCTCGAGCTACCTCAAGAATATGACAATTTTTTCGTTCGGCTACACCATTTTGTTGAGGAGTGTAGGCACATAATGTTTGATGGATAACACCATTCTCTTGATAAAAGGAGTCAAGGTCTTTTGAAATATACTCTTTGGCATTATCAGACTGGAGGATTTTTATCTTCTGACCAAATTGTGTGAGTACCATCACATTAAAAGATTTAAAAATAGATGGTATGCGAGAACGGTCCTTAAAAATAAACAACCAACTTGTGCGAGTGAAATCATAAATAAAAGTGATAAAATATTTGGCTTGAGAAATATTAGAGACACTCAAAGGCCGCCCCCCAAACATCAGTATGAATCAATGAAAAAGAAATGTTACTTTTGACTTCTGGACGAGGAGAGTATGTACTCCTTTGATGTTTACTTAACAGACATACCTCACAACTGAATTCTGACCTTATCTTAAGAGATGGAAACATATGATGAAGAGAATGTATGGAAGGATGTCCCAACCGATTGTGCCATAATCGTGTCTCATTCTCAGTAGTTGACACCATATTGATCTTTGGCACATCCAAGTAGTAGAGCCCCCTTGTTCATGGCCTCCACCAATCACCTGCTTCTTTATAAGATCCTAAAAAACACATGAAGTAGGTGTGAAGGTAACTGTGCAATTAAAATATTTTGTAAGCTGACTTACAGAGAGCAAGTTTATAGGAAAGGTAGGAACAAAAAGAATATCATTGAGCGGAAGTGATGAGGTGACAGAAGTGGAACCTTTTCCTTAGACTTTGGTTTGAGAACCATCAGCTATGGTAACAAACTTGTGTGAAAGACTCGGAGATAAAGAATGTAATAAAGTTTTGTTAACTATAAGATGCTCAGAGGCTCCTGAATCAATTATCCAGGATGAAGAGGAGGCAAATAGCATACCTGAAGCAGTAGTGGCAGAGGGGCTAGGAGAAACCCTAACATGGTCTTTATTTTCTGAAATAATTCATACTCTTCATCAGTAATAATTTTTTGTGCAGCTGGTGTTGAGGGATGGTCTACTTGCGCATCACTAATGAGGCCCTGCACTATAGGGTCTATGCAGTGTATCAGGGATTGAATATAGTTTTGTACATGTCTCCCAAATATGTTTAGTAGTGTCAAGATGAATAAAATTACTAGAGACGTGTGCTTCCATGCTATTTATCAGCCAACCAATTACCAAAGTATCATTCTTCAGCCATTTCATATAAAAATATCATCTGCATCAATAGGTGGTCCTCGGGTAGTGAGGTGACGAAGTAGGTCTTTGGGTATGAGAAACCTCCTAACCGAGGTGGACCAACTCATAAAATTTGATACCCCACGTAAGTGTATGGTGGTGATTTTCAGTATATCACCATTGATATTCATATTCTCTTCAGCCATGATAGGCTCTTCTTCTTCAAAAAACTTCAAATAATATCACCAAGTAGCACTTCTTCAATCAACTCTGTATATGTAAATATAACATCAATGCTAAATAATTTTTTTTCCATAAAACCACTCATAAGATGCTCAATAGAAATCTTCTATTATCAGGGAAATCTTATCCTACAAAAAAAAATTCAATAATCTGAGTATGGACTGGTCTCAGCAAACATAATTTCCAAACCGATAAAACTGTTTTGATAGATCCTTCTAGATAGAAGGGCATGCATATTCATAACATAATAAGATGAAAGCATTCACATATTCATCCTTGAATCACCATCTAAAAACGAAAACTTGTAGCATAAAAAAAAATTTAACACTTATCTCTTGGCTAGTGTTCTTCCTTCATACTCCTTCTGTGAGTGGTGTTGATCATCACTTCTCTACAGCATTCCTTTGTCGAGGGATCCTAAATATGTTTCTCTAATACCATGTTGAATTTAGGACTCCTTTTCCATAATCACGAGCAAAAGAAAGAAGAAAGAAAAATATAGAAAAAGGGAGAAAAGCTCTCAGGTAGAGCAGAAAAAAATTAAAAGGGAAAGGATGAGCAGCGCCAAGCAAGGAGAGGGAGAGAGAGAACAAACTCGGGATTGAATGTATTGCTTGATTAATTCTGAAATACAACCTCTCTATTTATAGGAGAGGGGGAGGTTGAGTTCTCATAAGTTGTCATTCAATCCTAATTAAATTCTAACTCTAACTCTTCAATATAAGTAAGTCTATTCAAACAAGAACTCCTATAAGACTAATTGGAGTAGAACTAGGAGTTCTTTATTATCCATGTGAATATAAGGGATAAGCCAGCTCATGGCCTTATCCTAGCGGGCACCTCATGATTCTCAAGTGGGCCCCTCATGATTCTCCAGCTCACCTTGAAAATTGTGCCAGCTCGTGAGATCTTGTGGGCCCCACTTGATCTTCAAGTCTTCTAAATCAACTCAGCTTGTGCTTCTTGATTCCTTTACTCTAGCTTGGTTTGGGAGAGGACTCTTCCTGGTGTCCCAAGTCCTCTAGGATTCTTCTTGATGACCTACGTCCTCATGGTGGGTCCCACCAGCTCAAGCACCATGGTGGGCCCCGCATTGTAACAACAACATTTGTGCATTTCCATTTTAGATGTATACTTTTTTCTTAAATAAAAACTTGAATTTTCACTTTTTCCCTTTATCTCGCGAACAAAAAGACAAAACAAACAGATCATAACAAAATGAAAATTTTGGATTTTATGTATGCAAAAAATTTTAAACAACAACCAATGTAAGTAAAAAACAATTATTCACATACCACAAATGAACATGAAAGTTTGATATCCAAGTGTTGGAAATTCCACTAGTTCAACCCTAATAGCTTGGAATTTTATAAGGGAGAGATTTCTAATTGATCCTACACATATTTTTTTAATATGGATATGCATGCTTGAAACATCTTAAAGATAGAAATAACCTATAGATCCAAACCTCATTAAATTCTCAAGTGAATGTGCAGTGGTATATTTACCTGAGTCAAACAAGCCATTATATTGCCCATTTGCAAAAAGCTGACCTAACAATCATAGATGATTAGTAAAGTTATTTATCGGTCAATCATGTGTAACAGGCTATATTTTTGTCAGAAATGACTAATGGATTGGGAGTCGACACTCAGTTAAAAATCCCCCGCCTCCCCCTTTTCCCAATGATTGCTAAACCTAATATATAAAAAATAGAAAGAGGTTACAATCCCAAAAAATTACATAAACGTTTTGGAATTATCTCTCTCTACATTTGTACATTTCCATTTTAGATATATACTTTTTGCTTAAATCAAAACATGACTTTTCACTTTTTCCCTATATCTCATGAACAAAAAGACATGGAAAATAGATCACAACAAAATGAAAATTTTGGAGTTTATGTATGCAAAAAATTTAAAACGACAAAAAATGTAAGTAAGCAAAATTTATTCACACACCACAAATGAACATGAAAGTTTTCATATCCAAGTTTTGGAAATTCCACGAGTTCAACCCTAATAGCTTGGAATTTTATAATAGAGAGATTTCTAATTTATGCTACACATGTTTTAAATATGGATATGCATGCTTGAAACATGTTAAAGATGAAAATTACCTATGGATCCAAACCTCAATAAATTCTCAAGTGAACGTGCAGTGGGATATTTACCCGAGTCAAACAAGCCATTATTTTGCCCGTTTGCAAAAAGTTGACCTAACAATCATAGATGATTTGTAAAGTGATTTATCCATCAATTATGCATAACAGGCTATATTTTTGTAAGAAATGACTTATGGATTGAGAGTCAACACTCAATTAAAAATCCCCTACCTCCCCCATTTCCCGACGATAGCAAAACTTAATATATAAAAACTAGAAAGAGTTTACAATCCCTAAAAATTATAGACACTTTTTGGAATTATCTCTCTATACATTTTGGCATTTCCATTTTAGATGTATACTTTTTTCTTAAATCAAAACTTGAATTTTCATTTTTTTTCCTATATCTCGTGAAATAAAAGACAAGGCTAACATATCGCAACAATATGAAAACTTTGGAGTTTATGTATGAAAAAATTTAAAACAACAACCAATGTAAGTAAAGTAAATTTATTCACACACCACTAATGAACACGAAAGTTTTGATATCCAAGTTTGTGAAATTCTACTAGTTCAACCATAATAGCATGGAATTTTATAAGAGAGAGATTTCTAATTGATCCTACACAAGTTTAAATATGGATATGAATGTTGGAAACATGTTAAACATGCAAATGACCTATGGATCCAAACCTCATTAAATTCTAAAGTGCATGTGCGGTGGATACTTACCCGAGTCAAACAAGCCATTAGTTTGCCCGTTTGTAAAAAGCTGACCTAACAATTATAGATGATTTGTAAAGTGATTTATCGGTCAATCATGCACAACGGGCTATATTTTTGTTAGAAATGACTTACGGATTGGGAGTCAACATTCAGTTAAAAATTATCCCGCCTTTCCCTTTTCCCCGACGATTGCAAAACCTAATATATAAAAACAAGAAAGAGGTCACAATCCCAAAAAATTATAGATACTTTTTGGAATTATATCTCTCTACATTTGTTCATTTCAATTTTAGATGTACACTTTTTTCTTAAATCAAAACAAGACTTTTAACTTTTTCCCTTTATCTCGTGAACAAAAAGACATGTCAAACAGATCACAAAAAAATGAAAATTTTGGAGATTATGCAAAAAATTTAAAACAACAACAAATGTAAGTAAGCAAATTTTATTCACACACCACAAATGAACACGAAAGTTTTAATATCCAAGTTTCGGAAATTCAACAAGTTCAACCCTAATAGCTTGGAATTTTATAAGAGAGAGATTTCTAATTCGTCCTACACATGTTTTAAATATGGATATGCATGCTTGAAACATGTTCAAGATGCAAATGACCTATGGATCCAAACCTCATTAAATTCTCAAGGAACGTGCAGTGGGATATTTACTCAAGTCAAACAAGCCATTATTTTGCCCATTTAAAAAAAAACTGACCTAACAAAAGTAGATGATTTGTAAAGTGATTTATCGGTCAATCATGTGTAAAAGGCTATATTTTTGTAAGAAATGACTTACGGATTGGGAGTCAACAATCGATTAAAAATCCCCCGCCTCCCTTATTTCCCGACAATTGCAAAACTAATATATAAAAGTAGAAAGTGTTTGCAATCCTTATAAATTACAAACACTTTTTGGAATTATCTCTCTCTACATTGGTGTATTTCCATTTTAGATGTATACTTTTTTCTTAAATCAAAACAAGAGTTTGCTCTTTTTCCCTTTATCTCGTGAACAAAAGGACAAGGCAAACAGATCACAACAAAATGAAAATTTTGGAGTTTATGTATGCAAAAAATTTTAAACAACAACAAATGTAAGTAAAGAAAATTTATTCACACACCACAAATGAACACGAAAGTTTTAATATCCAAGTTTGGGAAATTCCACTAGTTCAACCCTGATAGCTTGGAATAAGAGAGATATTTCTAATTGACCCTACTCATGTTTTAAATATGGATATGTATGCTTGAAACATGTTAACGATGCAAATGACTTATGGATCCAAACATCGTTAAATTCTCATGTGAACGTGCGGTTGGAAGTTTACACGAGTCAAACAAGCCATTATTTTCTGTTTGCAAAAATCTGGCCTAATAATTATAGATGATTTAAAAAATGATTTATCGGTCAGTCATGCGTAACGGACTATATTTTTTTCAGAATTCACTTACAAATTGGGAATCAACACTGAGTAAAAAATCATCTCATCTCCCGCTTTTCCAGACGATTGCAAAAGTTAATATATATATATATATATAAAAGAGTTTACAATCCCTAAAAATTACTGGCACTTTTTGGAATTATCTCTCTCTAGATTAGTGCATTTCCATTTAGATGTATACTATTTTCTTAAATCAAAACATGAGTTTTCAATTTTTCCCTTTATCTCGTGAACAAAAAGACAAGGCAAACAAATCACAACAAAATGAAAACTTTCGAGTTTATGTATTCAAAAAAATTTAAACAACAACAAATGTAAGTAAAGAAATTTTATTCACACACCACAAGTGAACACGAAAGTTTTGATATCCAAGTTAGGGAAATTCCACTAGTTGAACCATAATAGGTTGGCTTTTTATAAGAGAGAGATTTCTAATTGATCCTCCACATGTTTTAAATATGGATATGTTTGCTTGAAACATGTTAAAGATGCAAATGACCAATGGATCCAAACCTCATTAAGTTATCAAGTGAACGTGCGGTAGAAAAATTACCCGAGTCAAACAAAACATTATTTTGTCCGTTTGCAAAAAGCTAACCAAACAATCATAGATGATTTGTAATGTGATTTATCGGTCAATTATGCGTAACGGGCTATAGTTTTGTAAGAAATGACTTTCGGATGGGGAGTCAACACTCAGTTAAAAATCCCCTGCCTCCCCCTTTTCCTGACGATTGCAAAACCTAATTTATAAAAACTTGGAAGATTTTACAATCCCTAAAAATTACAGACACTTTTTGGAATTATCTCTCTCAATATTTTGGCATATCCAATTTAGATGTATACTTTTTTCTTAAATCGTAACTTGAGTTTTCACTTTTTCCCATTATCTCGTGAACAAAAACACAAGGTAAACATATCACAACAAAATGAAAATTTTGGACTTTATATATGCAAAAAGTTTAAAACAACAACAAATGTAAGTAAATAAAATTTATTCATACACCACAAATGAACACGAAAGTTTTGATATCCAAGTTTGAGAAATTCCACTAGTTCAACCCTAAAAGCTTTGAATTTTATAATAGAGAGATTTCGAATTGATCCAACACATGTTTTAAATAAGGATATGCTTACTTAAAACATGTTAAAGATGAAAATGACCTTTGGATCCAAACCTCAATAAATTCTCAAGTGAACGTGTGGACGGATATTTACCCAAGTCAAACAAGCCATTATTTTGCCCGTTTGTAAAACCTGACCTAACAATCATTGATGATTTTTAAAGTGATTTATCTATCAATTATGCGTAACGGGTTATATTTTTGTAAGAAATGACTTACGGATTGGGAGTCAACACTCATTTAAAAATCCCCCACCTCCCCCTTTTCCCGATGATTGCAAAACCTAATATATAAAAACTAGAAAGAGTTTACAATACCTAAAAATTACGGACATTTTTTGGAATTATCTCTCTCTATATTTGGGCATATCCATTTTATATGTATACTTTTTTCTTAAATCAAAACATGAATTTTGACTTTTTCCCTTTATCTTGTGAACAAAAAGACAAGAAAAAATTATTTCAATAATATGAAAACTTTGGATTTCATGTATGCAAAAATTTTAAAAAAACAACAAATGAAAGTAAAGAAAATTTATTCACACACCACACATGAACAAAAAAGTTTTGATATCCAAGTTTGGGAAATTCCACTAGTTAAACCCTAATAGCTTGGAATTTTATAAGTGAGAGATTTTTAATTGATCCTACACATGTTTTAAATATGGATATGCATGCTTGAAACATGTTAAAGATGCAAATGACCAATGGATCCAAACCACATTAAATTCTCAAGTCAACGTGCGGTGGGATATTTACCCGAGTCAAACAAGCCATTATTTTGCCTGTTTTTAAAAAGCTGATCTAACAATTATAGAAGATTTTTAAAGTGATTTATGACTTACGAATTGGGATTCAACACTCAGTTAAAAATCATCTCACGTCCCCCTTTTTCCCGACTATTGCAAAACCTAATATATAAAAACTACAAAGATGTTACAATACCTAAAAATTACTGACACTTTTTGGAATTATCTCAGTCTACATTTGTGCATTTCCATTTCAGATGTATACTTTTTTCTTAATTCAAATATTGACTTTTCACTTTTTCCCTTTTTCTCATGAACAAAAAGGCAAGGCAAACAAATCACAACAAAATGGAAATTTTCAAGTTTATGTATGAAAAAAAAATTAAAACAACAAAAAATGTAAGTAATGAAAATTTATTCACAAAGCACAAATGATCACGAAATTTTTTATATCCAAGTTTTGAAAATTCAACTAGTTCAACCCTAATAGCTTGGAATTTTATAAAAGTGAAATTTCTAATTGATCCTACACATGTTTTAAGTATGGATATGCATGCTTGAAACATTTTCTAGATGCAAATGACCTATGGATCCAAACCTCAATAAATTTTCAAGTGAACGTGCGATGGGATATTTACCCGAGTCAAACAAGCCATTATTTTTCCGGTTTGCAAAAAGCTGACCTTATAATAGCAGATGATTTGTAAAGTGATTTATCGGTCAATCATGCGTAACATGCTATATTTTTGTAAGAAATGACTTATGCATTGGGCGTCAACACTCACTTAAGAATCCTCTGCCTCCCCCTTTTCCCGACGATTGCAAAACCAAATATATAAAAACTAGAAAGAGTTTACAATCCCTAAATATTAAAAACACTTTTTGGAATTATCTCTCTCTACATTTGTGCATTTCCATTTTAGATGTATACTTTTTTCTTAAATCAAAAATTGAGTTTTAACTTTTTCCCTTGATCTCGTGAACAAAAAGACAAGGCAACAGATCCCAACAAAATGAAAATTTTGGAGTTTATCTATGCAAAAAAATTTAAACAATAACAAATGTAAGTAAAGAAAATTTATTCACACACCACAAATGAACACGAAAGATTTGATATCCAAGTTTGGGAAATTCCACTAGTTCAACCCTAATAGCTTAGAATTTTATAAGAGAGACATTTCTAATTGATCCTACTCATGTTTTAAATATGGATATGCATGCTTGAAACATGTTAAAAATGCAAATGACCTATGTATCCTAACTTGATTAAATTCTCAAGTGAACGTGCGGTGTGACATTTACCCGAGTCAAACAAACCATTATTCTACCTGTTTGCAAAAAGCTGACCTAACAATTATAGATGATTTAAAAAGTGATTTATCGATCAATCATGCATAACGGGCTATATTTTTATTCAGAAATGACTTACAGATTGGGAATCAACTCTCAGTAAAAAATCATCTCGCCTCCCCCTTTTCCCAACGATTGTAAAACCATATATATAAAAACTAGAATCAGTTTACAATCCCTAAAAATTACAAACACTTTTTGGATTTATCTCTCTCTACATTTGTGCATTTCCATTTTAGATGTATACTTTTTTCTTTAAACAAAACATGAGTTTACAATTTTTCCCTTTATCTTGTGAACAAAAAGACAAGGCAAACAGATTACAACAAAATGAAAACTTTCGATTTTATGTATGCAAAAAAATTTAAACAACAACATATGTAAGTAAAGAAAATTTATTCACACACCACAAATGAACACGAAAGTTTTGATATCCAAATTAGGGAAATTTCACTAGTTGAACCCTAATAGCTTGGCATTTGATAAGAGAGAGATTTCTAATTGATCCTCCACAAGTTTTAAATATGGATATGCATGCTTGAAACATGTTAAATATGCAAATGATCTATGTATCCAAACCTCATTAAGTTATCAGGTGAACGTGCAGTGGGAAATTTATCCGAGTCAAATAAACCATTATTTTGTTCATTTGGAAAAAGCTGACCTAACATTCATAGATGATTTTTAATGTGATTTATCGGTCAATTATGCGTAACGGGCTATATTTTTGTAAGAAATGACTTTCGGATGGGGAGTCAACACTCAACTAAAAATCCCCCGCCTCCCCCTTTTCCCGACAATTGCAAAACATAATTTATAAAAACTAGAAATAGTTTACAATCCCTAAAAATTATAGAGACTTTTTGGAATTATCTCTCTCAACATTTAGGCATTTCTAATTTAGATGTATACTTTTTTCTTAAATCATAACTTGAGTTTTCACTTTTTCCAATTATCTCGTGAACAAAAAGACAAGGCAAAATTATCACAACAAAATGAAAATTTTGGAGTTTATGTATATAAAAAATTAAAAAAAACAACAAATTTAAAAATAAAATTTATTCACACACCACAAATGAACACAAAAGTTTTGATATCCAAGTTTGGGAAATTCCACTAGTTCAACCCTAATAGCTTTGAATTTTATAGTAGAGAGATTTCGAATCGATCTTTCACATGTTTTAAATATGGTTATGCATACTTAAAACATGTTAAAGATAAAAATGACCTATGGATCCAAACCTCATTAAATTCTCAAGTGATCTTGTGGTGGGATATTTGCCCAAGTCAAACAAGCCATTGTTTTGCCTGTTTGTAAAAGTTGACCTAACAATCATAGATGATTTGTAAAGTGATTTATCTGTCAATTATGTTTAACGGGCTATATTTTTGTAAGAAATGACTGACGAATTGGGAGTCTAGACTCATTTAAAAATCTTCCGCCTCCCCTGTTTCCCAACGATTGCAAAACCTAATATATAAAAACTAGAAAGAGTTTACAATCCCTAAAATTACGGACACTTTTTTGTAATTATCTCTCTCTATATTTTTGCATTTCCATTTTTGATGTATACGTTTTTCTTAAATCAAAAAATGAATTTTGAGTTTTTCCCTTTATCTCGTGAACAAAAATACCAGAAAAACATATCACAACATTATGAAAACTTTGGAGTTCATGTATGCAAAAATTTAAATCAACAACAAATGAAAGTAAAGATTATTTATTCACACACCACACATGAGCACGAAAGTTTTGATATCCAAGTTTGGGAAATTCCACTAGTTCAACCCTAATAGTGTGGAGTTTTATAAGAGGGAGATTTCTAATTGATCTTACACATGTTTTAAATATGGATATGCATGCTTGAAACATATTAAAGATGCAAATGACCAATGGATCCAAACCTCTTTAAATTCTCAAGTGAACGTGCGGTGGGATATTTACCCGAGTCAAACAAGCCATTATTTTGCCTGTTTGCAAAAAGCTTACCTAACAATTATAGGTGATTTTTAAAGTGATTTATCGGTCAATCATACGTAAAGGGCTATAATTTTGTCAGAAATGACTTACAGATAGGGAGTCAATACTCAGTTGAAAATGATCCCGTTTCCCCCTTTTACCGACGATTGCAAAACCTAATATATAAAAAATAGAAAGATGTTACAATACCTAAAAATTACTGACACTTTTTGGAATTATCTCTGTCTACATTTGTGCATTTCCTTTTTAGATGTATACTTTTTTCTTAAATAAAAAAATAATTTTAACTTTTTTCCTTTTTCTCGTGAACAAAAAATGAAAATTTTAGAGTTTATGTATGAAAAAAATTAAAACAACAACAAATGTAAGTAAAGAAAATTTATTCACACAGCACAAATGAACACGAGTTTTTATATCCAAGTTTGGGAAATTCTACTAGTTCAACCCTAATAGCTTGGAATTTTATAAGAGAGAGATTTCTAATTGATCTTACACATGTTTTAAATATGGATATGCATGCTTGAAACATGTTCAAGATGCAAATGACCTATGGATCCAAACCACATTAAATTCTCAAATGAGCGTGCCGTGGGATATTTACCCGAGTCAAACAAGCCATTATTTTCCCGGTTTGCAAAAAGCTGAGTTTACAATAGTAGATGATTTGTAAAGTGATTTATCGGTCAATCTTGCGTAACATGCTATATTTTTGTAAGAAATGACTTATGCATTGGGAGTCAACACTCAGTTAAAAATCCCCCACCTCCCCCTTTTCCCGATGATTGCAAAACTTAATATATAAAAAATAGAAAGAGTTTACAATCCCTAAAAATTACAAACACTTTTTGAAATTGTCTCCTCTACATTTGTGCATTTCCATTTAGATATATACTTTTTTCTTAAATCAAAACTTGAGTTTTACCTTTTTCCCTTTATCTCATGAACAAAAAGACAAGGCAAATAGATCACAACAAAATGAAAAATTCAGAGTTTATGTATGCAAAAAAATTTAAACTACAACAAATGTTAGTAAGGTAAATTTATTCACACACCACAAATGAACACGAAAGTTTTGATATCCAAGTTTGGCAAATTCCACTAGTTCAACCCTAATAGCTTGGAATTTTATAAGAGATAGATTTCTAATTGTTTCTACACATGTTTTAAATATGGATTTGCATGCCTGAAACATGTTAAAGATGCAAATGACCTATGGATCCAAACATCATTAAATTCTCAAGTGAACGTGCGGTGGGATATTTACCATAGTCAAACAAGCCATTATTTTGCCCATTTGCAAAAAGTTGACCTAACAATCATTGATGATTTGAAAAGTGATTTATCCATCAATTATGCGTAACGGGCTATGTTTTTTTAAGAAATGAGTTACGGATTGGGAGTCAACACTCAGTTAAAAATCCCCCGCCTCCCCGTTTTCCCTACGATTGCAAAACCTATATATAAAAACTAGAAAGAGTTTACAATCCCTAAAAATTACAAACACATTTTGGAATTATCTCCCTCTTCATTTGTGCATTTCCATTTTAGATTTGCACTTTTTTTTAAAATTAAAACTTGAGTCTTCACTTTTTCCCTTTATCTCGTGAACAAACAGACAATGCAAAATGAAAAATTTGAAGTTTATATAAGCAAAAAATTTTAAACAACAACAATTGTAGGTGAAGAAAATTTAAACACACACCACAAATGAACACGAAAGTTTTCATATACAAGTTTCAGAAATTGCACTAGTTTGGCCTTAATAGCTAGGAATTTTATAAGAGGGAGATTTCTAGTTGATCCTACACATGTTTTAAATATGGATATGCATGCTTGAAACTTGTTAAAGGTTCAAATGACCTACGGATCCAAACCTCCTTAAATTCTCAAGTTAACGCGTTGTGGGATATTTACCTGAGTCAAACAAGCCATTATTTTTCCTGTTTGCAAAAAGCTGACCTAACAATCATAGATGATTTGTAAAGTGATTTATCTGTCACTCATGCGTAACAGGCTATTTTTTTTATCAGAAATGACATACGGATTGGGAGCCAACACTCACTAAAAATCTCCCACCACCCTCCCCCTTTTCTCGTCGATTTCTAAAACTAATATATTATAAACAAGAAAGAGTTTACAATCCCTAAAAATTATAGACACTTTTTGGAATTATCTCTCTCTACATTTGTGCATTTCCATTTTAGATGTATACTTTTCCTTAAATCAAAAGTTGAATTTTCCCTTTATCTCGTGAATAAAAAGACAAGGCAAACATACAAAAAAATGAAAATTTTGGAGTTTATGTATGTAAAAAATTTAAAACAACAACAAATGTAAGTAAAGAAAATTTATTAACACAACACACATGAACACCAAAATTTTTATATCCAAGTTTGAGAAATTCCACTAGTTCAACCCTAATAGCTTTGAATTTTAGAAGAGGGGGATTTCTAATAGATCTTACACATGTTTTAAATATGGATATGCATGCTTGAAACATGTTAAAGATACAAATGATAGATGGATCCAAACCTCATTAAGTTCTCAAGTGAACGTGCGGTGGGATATTTACCAGAGTCAAAAGTGCCATTATTTTGCCCTTTTGCAAAAAGCTGACTTAACAATCATAGATGATTTGTAAAGTGATTTATCGGTCATTCATGCGTAAAGGGCTATATTTTTGTCAGAAATGACCTACGGATTAGGAGACAACACTCAGTTAAAAATCTCCCGAACACCCCCCCCCCCCCTTTTTCGACGATTGCAAAACCTAATGTACAAAAACAAGAAAGAGTTTACTATGTCTAAAAATTACAGACACTTTTTGGAATTATCTCTCTCTATAGTTTATGTACGCAAAAAATTTTAAACAACAACAGATGTAAGTAAAGAAAATTTATTCACACGCCACAAATGAACACGAAAGTTTTGATATCCAAGTTTGGCAAATTCCACTAGTTCAACCCTAATAACTTGGAATTTTATAAGAGGGAGATTTCTAATTGATCCTACTTGTGTTTTAAATATGGATATGCATGCTTGAAACATGAAAAAAATGCAAATGACCTATGTATCCTAACATGTTTTAAATATGGATATGCATGCCTGAAACATGTTGAAGATGCAAATGTCCTAATGATCCAAAAATTTCGAGTAGAAAAAATTAATTCTCAAGTTAATGTGCGGTGGGATATTTACCAGAGCCAAACAACCTAGTTTTTGCCTATTTACAAAAAGCTGACCTAACAATCATAGATCATCGAAAATGTTTTGATCAATTAATGATGTGTAATGGCTATAATTTTTTTTATAAATGACTTATGGTTTGGAAGTGAACACTCAGGTAAAAATACCTCGCCCCCCCTTTTTCGATGATTGGAAAACCTAATATATAAAAAACTAAAAGAGTTTACAATCATTAAAAATCACTGATGCTTTTTGGAATTTCCTCTATCTGAATTTGTGCATTTCCGTTTTGGATGTTTAATTGTTTTCAAATCCAAAGTTGAGTTTTTACTCTCCCATTTTTCTCGTAAAAAAACAGATAAAGCAAACAGATCACAACAAAATGAAAATTTTCGAGTTTATGTATGAAAAAAATTGAAAACTACAATAAATGTATGTGAAGAAAAATATTTCACGCAATAAAAATGAACACCAAAGTTTTGTGATCCTTGTTTGGGAAATTCCACTAGTGCATCCCCTAATAGCTTGGTGGAATTTTATAAGAAAGAGATTTCTAATTGATTCTTACATGTTTTAAATATGGATATGCATGCCTGAAACATGTTGAAGACGCAAATGACCTAATGATCCAAAAATTTAAAGGAGTAGAAAAAATTAATTCTCAAGTTAACGAGCAGTGGGATATTTACCAGAGCCAAACAACCCATTTCTGCCTATTTTGAAAAATGCAGTCCTAACAATCATAGATCATCATAAATGTTTTGATCGATTAATGATTTGTAACGGGTATAATTTTTGTTAAAAAATGACTTATGGTTTGGGAGTCAACAATCAGTTAAAAATGTCTTGCCCCCCTTTTTCGATGATTACAAAACCTAATATATAAAAAACTAAAATAGTTTGTAATCCTTAAAAATCACAGATACTTTTTGGAATTATCTCTCTCAGCATTTTTACATTTCCATTTTGAATGTTCATTTTTTTTCTAATCCAAACTTGAGTTTTATCTAACCCATTTTTTTCCGTAAAAAAAGATAAGGCAAATAGATGACAAAAAAATGAAAATTTTAGAGTTTATGTATGCAAAAAATTGAAAACTTTAATAAATGTAAGTGATGAAAATTATTTCATGCACTAAAAATGAACAACAAAGTTTTCTTATCCATGTTTGGGAAATTCCACTACTACAACCCCTAATTGCTTGGTGGAATTTTATAAAAATGACATTTCTAATTGATCCTAACATATTTTAAATATGGATATGCATTCATATGACACGTTGAAGATGCAAATGACCTAATGATCTAAAAATTTCAAGGTGCAGAAAAATTTATTTCTCAAGTTAAAGTGCGGTGGGATATTTACCAGAGCCAAACAACCCAGTTTTAGCCTATTTACATAAAGTAGACCTAACAATCATAGATCATCGTAAATGTTTTGATCTATTAATGATGGGTAATGGCTATAATTTTTGTTAGAAATGACTTATGGTTTGGGAGTCAACACTCAGTTAAAAATGCCTTGTCCCCCCCTTTTTGATGATTGCAAAACCTAATATATAAAAAAACTAAAAGATTTTACAATCCTTAAAAATGACAGATACTTTTTTGAATTTCCTCTCTTAGCATTTGTGTATTTCCATTTTGGATGTTCAATTTTTTTCAAATCCAAACTAGAGTTTTCACTCGCCCATTTTTCTCGTAAACATAAAGATAAGGCAAATTGATCACAAAAAAATGAAAAATTTAGAGTTTATGTATGCAAAAAATTGAAAACTACAATAAATATATGTGAAGAAAATTATTTCATGCACTAGAAATGAACACCAAAGTTTTGTGATCCATGTTTGGGAAATTCCATTAGTACAAATCCTAATAGCTTGGTGGAATTTTATAAGAAAGAGATTTTTAATTGATTCTAACATGTTTTAAATATGGATATGCATGCCTGAAACATGTTGAAGATGCAAATGACTTAATGATCCAAAAATTTCAAGGTGAAAAAAAATTTAATTCTCAAGTTAATGTGTGGTGGCATATTTACGAGAGCCAAACAACCCACTTTTACCTATTTACAAAGAGCAGTCCTAACAATCATAGATCATCATAAATGTTTTGATCGATTAATGATTTTTAACGCGTATAATTTTTGTTAGAAATGACTTATGGTTCGGGAGTCAACAATCAGTTAAAAATGTCTCCCGCCCCCACCCCACCCCCCCCCCCCCCCCGTTTTTTTGATGATTGCAAAACCTAATACATTAAAAACTAAAAGAGTTTACAATCATTAAAAATCACAGATACTTTTTGGAATTATCTCTCTCAGCATTTGTGCATTTCCATTTTGGATGTTCAAATTTTTTTCAAATCCAAACTTGAGTTTTCATTCTTCTATTTTCCTCGTAAACAAAAAGATTAGGCTAATCGATCTCAAAAAAATGAAAATTTAACAGTTTATGTATGCAAAAAATTGAAAGCTATTATAAATGTAAGTTAAGAAAATTATTTCACGCACTAAAAATGAACACAAAAGTTTTGTTATCCTTGTTTGGGAAATTCCACTAGTACAACCCCTAATAGCTTGGTGGAATTTTATAAGAAAAAGATTTCTAATTGATCCTAAAATGTTTTAAATATGGATATGCATGCATGAAACATGTTGAAGATGCAAATGACCTAATGATCCAAAAATTTCAAAGGGTAGAAAAAATTTAATTCTCAAGTTAACGTGCAGTGAACTATATACCAGAGCCAAACAACCCAGTTTTTGCCTATTTATAAAAATGGACTTAACAATCATAGATCATCGTAAATGTTTTGATCGATTAATGATTTTTAATGGCAATAATTTTTGTTAGAAATGACTGTTGGTTCGGGAGTCAACATTCAATTAAAAAAGCCTCACCCTCCCTTTTCCGTTGATTGCAAAACCTAATAAATAAAAAACTAAAAGAGTTTACAATCTTCAAAAGTCATAGATACTTTTTGGAATTATCTTTCTCAGCATTTGTACATTTCCATATTGGATGTTCAATTTTTTTAAAATCGAAACTTGATTTTTCACTCACCCATTTTTCTCATATACAAAAAGATAAGGCAAATAGATCACAAAAAAATAAAAATTTTAGAGTTTATGTATGCAAAAAATTAAAAACTATAAAAAATACAATTGAAGAAAATTATTTCGCGCACTAAAAATGAACACCAAAGTTTTGTTATCCATGTTTGGAAAATTCCACTAGTACAACCCCTAATAGGTTGGTGGAATTTTATAACAAAGAGATTTCAAATTGATCCTAAAATGTTTGAAATATGGATATGTGTAAAATTTAGGATCTCATGAAAGGAACTTTAAATCAACAAGAAAGAAGAAGAAGAAGAAGAGAGAAGGAGAAGAGAAGAAGAAGAACGTGGAAGAAGAGAGTTTGGATTAAGGGAGAAGAGGGTTGCGTCAAAAAGAAAAATGAGGGTTGGACGAATTTGTGGAAAGAGAGGAGAGTGCTTCAATGCCCTACCTCTTAGCCAATGCCTTTATTATAGTTTTACAATACCCTTAGGGCTACAACTTGATAAAACAAAAGACATACAAGGAACACATATTTACACTTCTATGCCATCTTTATGGAAAGTACCATATTTTACACATATGCCACTCCTTTGACGTGTGGGCTTCTTGTCTTGAGCACGTGGGCTTGAGCCCATCTTCCAACACTCCCCCTCAAGCTGGAGGAGAAAAGACATCATAAATACCCAGCTTGCCACATATAAACGATAGGATTTTAGATGTAACGGGTTTAGTGAGAATATCAGCTACTTGCTCTTGAGATGACACATGTTTGAGAGAGATTATTCCTGCTTGAAACTTCTCCCGTATAAAATGACAATGCACCTCAATATGTTTAGTTCTTTCATGAAAAACTGGATTTAAAGTGATATGAATGGCTACTTGATTATCACAATGCAGATTTATGGACCCCTTTTTATAAGAACTTAGTTCGGTAAGAAGGGTCCTAATCCATAAAAGTTCACTAACGGTATGGGCCATAGCTCTGTATTTTGGTTCGGCACTAGATCTTGCAACCACATTTTGCTTCTTACTTTTCCATGTAACCAAGTTTCCCCCAACCAGAGTACAATATCCTGATGTAGATTTTCTATCATCAAGAGATCCAGCTCAATCTGCATCTGAGAAGCCTTCTATGTTGAAGTGCCCATGTTTTTTATATAGCAATCCTCTTCCTGGAGCTCCTTTTAGATAACGTAACATTCTCTCTAAAGCCTGCCAGTGGGTAATTTGTGGTTTGTGCATGAATTGACTCACCACACTTACAACATATGATATGTTTGACCTAGTTACCGTGAGATAAATCAGTTTTCCCATGAGTCTTTGATATTTGCCAATATCAATATCTTCTTCATTTGTGGCACATAATTTTACATTTGTATCCATAGGTGTGTCAACTGGTCTACAACCCTTCATTCCTATTTGTTCAAGGAAATCCAAGACATATTTCCTTTGAGACAATATTATCCCATGTTTGGATTGAAGAACTTCTATACCCAAAAACATATTTCAGCATACCAAGGTCTTTAGTCTTGAATTCCTGACATATCATCTGTTTCACCTCTTGTATGCTCAAAGCATCGTCACCAGTTAAGATAATATCATCCACGTATACAGCCAATAATATTTTCCCTTTGACCATATCTTTATAATATACGGAATGATCAACTGAGCACCGATGAAAACCAAACCGTAGGAGTGTTTGACTAAATTTATCAAACCAAGCCCGAGGGGACTGCTTAAGCCCATAGAAAGACTTTTTTAACCGGCATACTAACTCCCCCTCAACCACATAACCAGGTGGTTGAACCATATAAATTTCCTCACTGATATCACCATTTAAAAAAGCATTTTTAACATCCAACTGATAGACGGGCCATGAGAAGTTAGTAGCAATAGATAAGATGATGCGTACCGAATTCAATTTTGCAACAGGAGAGAAGGTCTCCTCATAATCTATCTCATAGCACTGCGTATAGTCCTTAGCAACCAGTCGAGCTTTAAGATGAGCAACCGATCCATCCGGATTATGTTTCACCAAAAAAACCCATCGACAACCAACTGGTCCTTTACCTTTCGGGAGTGATGTTAAGTACCAGGTTTGGTTTTCGAATAAGGCGTGAATTTCTTCATCCATAGCCGCCTTCCATCTTGGATGTCTCAGGGCCTCCTGATATGACTGCGGAACGGAACTAGAAGAAAGGGATGCAAGAAACTAAAAACACTTGGAAGACAAGCGATGGTCAGACATAAAATTTGAGATAGGATGCGAAGTAGTACAGGAGTGACGTTCTTTTCTTAAAGCGTTAGGCCGAGTATCAAATTCAGGCCCATACATAGGAAGAGAAGGACTTACATTGGGTGGATCCGACAACTCCACAGGTGAAGGTACGGCTGGTGCATCAGGGGATGTATCCACTTCAAGATTGAATGGCACAAGTGGACAAGGAGTAGTAGAAGGACAAGTCCATCCTGGAGGAGCAACATGGGAGGAGTAGAAGGGAGTGTCCTCAAATAAAATCACATCCCTAGAGATAAACATCCTCTGAAGGATAGGATTGTAATAGACATAACCTTTCTGGGTGCGAGAGTATCCCATAAAAAGGCACTTCATAGACCGAGGATCAAGTTTATTTTTATGTGGAGATGTAACATGAACAAAACACGTACATCCAAACACTTTCAAAGGAAGAGAAAAAGGATCTTCACCATTAAATAACACAGAGTAAGGAGTTTTATGATGAAGGACTAATGAAGGTAACCTATTAATGAGAACGCATGTTGTAAGTATAGCATGAGGCCAATAGAAATAGGGTACCTTCATGGAGTAGAGGAGGCCCCGAGCAACTTCAAGAAGATGACGATTCTTCCTTTCAGCAACACCATTTTGTTGAGGAGTATAGGCACATGATGTTTGATGAAAAAGCCCATTACTCTCACAAAATGATTTGAAGTCATGAGACATGTATTCCTTACCATTATCAGATCTAAGGGTTTGAATTTTCTTCCCAAATTGTGTCAAGACCATAGCATGAAAATTTTTAAACAAAGGAAGAATTTTGAAATGCTGTTTAAATAGATATAACCAAGTCACTCAAGTAAAATCATCAACAAAAATGACAAAATATTTAACTTGGGAAATATTTGAGACACATAACAGGCCCCATACATCAGAATGTATTAGCTCAAATGGAGCAGTACTTGTAGTTGTAAGACGAGGAGAATATGTACTCCTGACATGTTTACTTAATTGACAAACCTCACAACTGATATTAGAAAGTCCTTTTAAAGATGGAACCAAAGAATGAAGTGAAGGGGTAGACGGATGACCAAGTCGGTTGTGCCAAAGTTGGGCCTCATATATAGTGGACGATAATGCAGCTAATGGTGGAAGAGTGAAGTAGTACAAACCCCCCTTTTCATGGCCGCCACCAATCACCCGCTTCGTAGTGAGATCCTGAAAGACACAAGAAGACGGTGAGAAGGTGATAAAGCAATTTAATTGTTTGGTCAATTAGCTAACCGAGAGCAAATTTAAAGGAAATTGAGGAACAAACAAAACATCTTGAAGGGGAATAGATGAAGTAAGAGAGGAGGAACCTTTGCCAAGGACCTTGGTTTGGGTACCATCAGCAATAGTAACGAATTTTTGAGGATAACAAGGAGATAAGGACTGCAACAAGTGTTTGTTATCTGATAGATGTTCGGAGGCCCCGGAGTCAATGATCCAAGAGGAAGAGGAAGAAGAGGAAGAAAGCATACCTGAGGCAATAGTAGTGGCAGCAATAGATGATGAGAGAATAAATGATTCCATGAAGGACTTCATTTTCTGAAATGCAGCATAGTCCTCAGCCGTAAGAGTCACATTTCCTGATGATGATTCAGCCTTATCTCATTTTTCTCAACGTTAACTGAGACTGGGTTAGCTGTGGCCCAATCAGGCTTGCCATGAAGTTTCCCGCATGATGCCACAAGGTGGTTCTGACAACCACAATAAGTGCAAAGTTGAGGCTCAGTATGGAAAGAATTCTGACCCATTCTACCACCTCAATTTTCAGCCCCTCTCATAGTTCGACCCCCTCTCATATTTTTGCCCCGTCCTCGGGATGAGGAAGATGTTCCCCGATTGCCAGAGAACATCGCCAATGGAGCATTTATAGGAGAAGGAGGGGATGGATCCAGTATCCTAAGTGATGTAACACTAATATCATCAAAGGATGGAAGAGCAGAAGAACTTAGAAGTTGCGTTTTGGCCACCTCAAGGTATAGTTTAATATTCGATAAGCAAATGGCTGCTGCCAAAGCTTCTCTTTGTCGTTCTTGAACGGCAATATCAGTCGAATATGGTTGAGCTAGTTTCCATTCTTGAAGAAGACTGCGAAATCGTGCCAAAAATTCGTGAATATTATCTCCATGTTTCGTATGAAGCAGTGCTTGAGTAAAGCTTGGCACAAGTGTCCCATATGTTCTTGGCGGTTTCCAAGTAGACCACATTGTTGGCCACCTGCTCTTCCATGCTATTAATGAGCCAACTTATCACCATGTTATCATCCTTAACCCACTTGTGGTAGGACGCATCTTCTTCATCAATCAGAGGAAAGTTAACAACGTGGCTCAAGAGGTCACGAGTAATAAGAACCCTCCGAACCGATTGTGACCAGCTCATGTAATTGGAGAGACCTCTAAGGGGAATTGTAGTAATACGGAGTATATCACTCTTATTACTATTGTATCCAATCTCCATGATGAGGCAACTAAAATATGGAGGTCAAGGGAAAATGCTTTCTTCAAAGAACAATTACTCATGTAATTTGAAGATCCCGTAGACCAAATCAATCACCAACAAAAGAGAACAAGAACCAATTTCTTTCATAAGGGCAGGCACCAAATTATCAACAAATTTGTGCCTTTAGAAAGTGATAATAACATTCAGCCATCACTCAACTTCTTTTGTATTCATAAGAACAAAGATAAGAAAGTAGATGCAACCGATTAGGCCTTAATCCAAAATCCAACACAAACGAGCAATAGACAAAAATTTAGAGAAGATTTAACGACAAACCAAGACACTTGGAAGAGATTTATCTTCAACTCATGGGAGACTCCAACGTAAGAAAAAATTCAATTGTTGAAGTTAAAAAAAATGGAACTACAAAGGGTAAATGGTTGTTGGCATTTCATCAAACATATAATGGGCATCCAACAACATAACACAAACCCATGAGAAACCTAAAGTAGGAGAATTTACAGCAACATGTGCTGGAATTCTACCTCAAATGAGATGGATCCAAATTACATAAAGGTAATTGAATTTCACCCATCAATCTTAATAAGATGCAAACAACAAATGGTCTTGATCACTCTTGCAATTGATTTACAAGGAGTCAAGATTATAAAATCAATTTAGTCATAGAAATAAATCTTTACAACATATAAAGATTTATCTTGACTTGATGTGACTCAAAATTCAAGAAGTAAAGAAAAACAGTAAAAAGGAGTATGTAAATAAGAAAAGGAAACAAAAAAACGTAAATAAGAAGAGGATGAACTTATCTCTTTATGACTGAACTCCTTTTACAACTTCTTGCACAAATTTCATAATAACTCCATGAAGAGATCCTAATCTCCATGCTCTGATACCGTGTAGAATTTAGGATATCATGAAAGGAACTTCAGATCAACAAGAAAGAAGAAGAAGAAGAAGAGAGAAGGAGAAGAGAAGAAGAAGAATGTGGAAGAAGAGAGTTTGGATTAAGGGAGAAGAGGGTTGCGTCAAAAAGAAAAATGAGGGTTGGACGAATTTGTGGAAAGAGAGGAGTGCTTCAATGCCCTACCTCTTAGCCAATGCCTTTATTTATAGTTTTACAATACCCTTAGGGCTACAACTTGATAAAACAAAAGACATAAAAGGAACACATATTTACACTTCTATGCCATCTTTATGGAAAGTACCATATTTTACACATATGCCACTCCTTTGACGTGTGGGCTTGAGCCCATCTTCCAGCAATATGCATGCCTAAAACATGTTGAAAATGCAAATGACCTAATGATCCAAAAATTCCAAGGAGAAAAAAAAATTAATACTCAAGTTAAAATGCGGTGGGATATTTACTAGTGTCAAACAACCAATTTTTTGCCTATTTACAAAAAGCGGTCCTAACAATCATAGATGATCGTAAATGTTTTGATTGATTAATGATGTGTAACGGCTATAATTTTTGTTTGAAATAACTTATGGTTTTGGAGTCAACACTCAATTAAAAATGCATCGCCCCCCTTTTCCAATGATTGTAAAACCTAATATATAAAAAACTAAAAGAGTTTAAAATCCTTAAAAATCACAAATACTTTTTGGAATTATCTCTCTTAGCATTTGTGCATTTATATTTTGCATGTTCAAATTTTTTTCAAATCCAAACTTGAGTTTTCACTCTCCCATTTTTCTCGTAAGCAAAAAGATAAGGCAAATACATTACAACAAAATGAAATTTTTAGAGTTTATGTATGCAAAAAATTGAAAAATATAATAAATGTAAGTGAAGAAAATTATTTCATGTACTAAAACTGAACACCAAAGTTTTGTTATCCATGTTTGGGAAATTCCTCTAGTACAACCCCTAATTGCTTGGTGGATTTTTATAAGAAAGAGATTTCTAATTGATCCTAATATGTTTTAAATATGGATATGCATGCCTGAAACATGTTGAAGATACGAATGACCTATTGATCAAAACATTTCAAGGAGTAGAAAAAATTAATTCTCATGTTAATGTCCGGTGGGATATTTACCAGAGCCAAACAACCTAGTTTTTGCCTATTTACTAAAAGCTGACCTAACAATCTTAGATGATCGTAAATGGTTTGATCGATTAGTGATATGTAATTTCTATAATGTTTGTTAGAAATGACTTATGGTATGGGAGTCAACACTCAGATAAAAATGCCTTGCCCCACCTTATTCGATGATTGCAAAACCCAGTATATAAAAAACTAAAAGTGTTTACAATCCTTAAAAATCACAGATACTATTTGGAATTATCTCTGTCAGCATTTGAGCATTTCCATTTTGGATGTTCAATTTTGTTGCAAATCCAAATTTGAGTTTTCACTCCCCCATTTTTCTTGTAAACAAAACGATAAGGCAAATAGATCACAACAAAAGGAAAATATTAGAATTTACGTATGCTAAAAATTGAAAACTACAATAAGTGTAACTGAAGAAAATTATATAACGGACTAAAAATGAACACCAAAGTTTTGTTATCCACCAAAGTTTGGGAAATTCCACTAGTACAACCCTGAATAGCTTAGTAGAATTTTATAAGAAAGTGATTTTCTAATTGATCCTAAAAGGTTTTAAATATTGATATGCATGCCTGAAACATGTTGAAGATGCAAATGAGCTAATGATCCCAAAATTTCAAAGTGTAGAAAAAATTTAATTCTCAAGTAAACATGCGGAGGGATATTTACCAGAGCCAAAGAACCCCGTTTTTGCCTATTAAGAAAAATGGACCTAACAATCACAGACAATCATATATGTTTTGATCGATTAATGATGTGTAACGGCTATATTTTTTTTAGAAATGACTTATGGTTTGGGAGTCAACACTCAGTAAAAAATGCCCCCCCCCCCCCCCCCTCTTTCCAATGATTGCAAAATATAATATATAAAAAATAAAAGATTTGACAATCCTTAAAAATCACAGATACTTTTTAGAATTATCTCTCTCAGCATTTGTGCATTTCTATTTTGGATGTTCAATTTTTGTTCAAATCCAAACTTGAGTTTTTTGTCCCCCATTTTTCTCGTAAACAAAAAGGATAAGGCAAATAGATCAGAACAAAATGAAAATTTTAGAGTTTATGTATGAAAAAAATTGAAAACTACAATAAATTTAAGTGAAGAAAATTATTTCACGCACAAAAAATGAGCACAAAAGTTTTTTTATCCATGTTAGGGAAATTCCACTAGTACAACCCCTAGTAGCTTGGTGGAATTTTATGCGGAAGAGATTTCTAATTGATCCTCAAATGTTTTAAATATGAATATGCATGCCTAAAACATGCTGAAATTGCAAATGACCTAATGATCCAAAAATTTCAAGGTGTAGAAAAAATTTAATTCTCAAGTTAACGTGCGGTGGAATATTTACCAGAGCCAAACAACCCAGTTTTTGCCTTTTTACAAAAAGAGGACCTAACAATCACAGATCATCATAAATGTTTTGATCAATTAATTATGTGTAATGGCTATAATTGTTTTTAGAAATGACTTAGTTTTGGAGTCAACATTCAGTTAAAAATGCCCCCCCCCCCCCCCCCCCCCCCTCCCTCCCTTTTCTGATGATTGCAAAACTTAATATATAAAAAACAAAAAGAGTTTAAAATCCATAAAAATCACAGATACTTTTTGGAATTATCTCTCTTAGCATTTGTGCATTTCCATTTCAGATGTTCAATTTTTTTTCAAATCCAAACTTGAGTTTTCACTCACCTATTTTTCTCTTGCACAAAAAGATTAGGCAAATAGATCACAAGAAAATGAAAATTTTAAATTTTATGTATGCAAAAAATTGAAAACTATAATAAATGTAAATGAAGAAAATTATTTCACGCACTAAAAATGAACACGAAAGTTTTGTTATCCATGTTTGGAAAATTCCACTAGTACAACCCCTAATAGCTTGGTGGAATTTTATAAGAAAGATATTTTTAATTGATCCTAACATGTTTTAAATATGGATATGAATGCCTGAAATGTATTGAAGAGTCAAATGACCTAATGATCCAAACATTCCAAGGAGCAAAAAAAAGTAATTCTCAAGTTAACATGCGGTGGTATATTTACCAGAGCCAAACAACCCACTTTTTGCCTATTTAAAAAAAGCGGTCCTAACAATCATAGATAATCGTAAATATTTTGATTGATTAATGATGTATAATGGCTATAATTTTTGTTAGAAATGACTTTTGGTTTGGGAGTCAAAACTCAGTCAAAAATGCCTCGCCCCCCCTATTCCGGTGATTGCAAAACCTAATATATAACAAACTAAAAGAGTTTATAATCCTTAAAAATCACAGATAGTTTTTGGATTTATCTCTCTCAACATTTGTGTATTTCTATTTTGGATGTTCAATTTTTTTTCAAATCCAAACTTGAGTTTTCACTCTCCCATTTTTCTCGAAAACAAAAAGATAAGGCAAATAGATCACAACAAAATGAAAATTTTAGAGTTTATGTAAGCAAAAAATTGAAAACTATAATAAATGTAAGTGAAGAAAATTATTTCACGCACTTAAAATGAACACCAAAGTTTGGTTATCCATGTTTGGGAAATTCCTCTTGTACAACCCCTAATTGCTTGGTTGATTTTTATAAGAAAGAGATTTCTAATTGATCGTAACATGTTTTAAATATGGATATGCATGCCTGAAACTTGTTGAAGATACAAATGACCTAATGATCAAAACATTTCAAGGAGTAGAAAAAGCTAATTCTCTAGTTAACGTGAGGTGGGATATTTACCAGAGCCAAACAACCCAGCTTTTGCCTATTTACAAAAAGCTGACCTAACAATCATAGATCATCGTAAATGTTTTGATCGATTAATGATGTGTAATGGCTATAATTTTTGTTAGAAATGACTTATGGTATGGGAATCAACACTAAGATAAAAATGCCTCGCCTCCCCCTTTTGCGTTGATTGCAAAACCTAATATATAAAAAACTATAAGAGTTTACAATCTATAAAAATCATAAATACTATTTGGAATTATCTCTCTCAGCATTTGTGCATGTCAATTTTGGATGTTCAATTTTTTTTCAAATCCAAACTTGTGTTTCCACTCTCCCATTTTTCTCGTAAACAAAAAGATAAGGCAAATAGATCACAACAAAAGAAAATTTTTAGAGTTTATGTATGTAAAAAATTCAAAACTATAATAAATGTAAGTGAAGAAAATTATTTCACGCACTAAAAATGAACACCAAAGTTTTGTTATCCACCAAAGTGTCGAAAATTCCACTAGTACGACCCCGAATAGCTTAGGTGAATTTTATAAGAAAGAGATTTTGAATTGATCTCAAAATGTTTTAAATATGGATATGCATGCCTGAAACATGATGAAGATGTAAATAAACTATTGATCCCAAAATTTCAAGGTGTAGAAAAAATTTAATTCTCAAGTTAACATGCATTGGATATTTACCAGAGCCAAACAACCTAGTTTTTGCTTATTTACAAAAAGCAGACCTAACAATCATAGATCATCGTAAATGTTTTGATCGATTAATGATGTGTATTGGCTATAATTTTTGTTAGAAATGACTTATGGTTTGGGGGTCAACACTCAATTACAAATGCCTCGCCCCTCCGTTTTTGATTTTTTGCAAAACATAATATATAAAAAACTAAAAGAGTTTACAATCCTTAAAAATCGAAGATACTTTTTGGAATTATCTCACCCAACATTTTTACATTACCATTTTGGATGTTCGATTTTTTTTCAAATCCAAACTTGAGTTTTATTTCATCCATTTTCCTCGTAAGTAAAAAGAAAAGGAAAATCGATCACAATAAAATGAAAATTTTAGAGTTTATGTATGCAAAAAATTGAAAGCTATTATAAATGTAAGTGAATTTTTTTTTTTCATGCACTAAAAATGAACACCAAAGTTTTGTTATCCATGTTTGGCAAATTCCACTAGTACAACCCCTAAGAGCTTTGAGGAATTTTATAAGAAAGAGATTTCTAATTGATCCTAAAATGTTTTAAATATGGATATGCATGCCTGAAACACGTTGAAGATGCAAATGACCTAATGATCCAAAAATTTCATGGTGTTGAAAAAAAATTAATTCTCAAATAAATCTGCGGTGGGATATTTACCAGAGCCAAACTAACCAGTTTTTGCCTATTTATAAAGAGCGGACCTAACCATCATAGATCATCATAAATGTTTTGATCGATTCATGATGTGTAGAGCCTATAATTTTTGTTAGAAATGACTTATGGTTCGGGAGTCAACACTCGGTTACAAAAGCCTCGTCCCCTTTTTTCTGAGTATTGCAAAACCTAATATATAAAAAACTAAAAATTTTTACAATCCATAAAAATCACTGATACATTTTGGAATTATTTCTTTCAGCATTTGTCCATTTCTATTTTGCATGTTCATTTTTTTTCAAATCCAAACTTGAGTTTTCTGTCCCCATTTTTCTCGTCAACAAAAAGATAAGGCAAATAGATCACAAAAAAATTAAAATTTTAGATTTTATGTATGGAAAAACTTGAAAACTATAATAAATATAAGTGTAGAAAATTATTTCATGGACTAAAAATGAACACCAAAGTTTTGTTATCCAAGTTTGGGAAATTCCTCTAGTACAACCCTAATTGCTTGGTTGATTTTTATAAGTAATAGATTTCTAATTGATCCTAGCATATTTTAAGTATGGATATGCATGCCTGAAACAAGTTGAAGATACAAATGATCTAATGATCAAAAAATTTCAAGGAGTAGAAAAAATTAATTCTCTAGTAAACGTGCGGTGGGATATTTACCAGAGCCAAACAACCCAGTTTTTGCCTATTTAAAAAAAAGTTGACCTTACAATCATAGATCATTGTAAATGTTTTGATCGATTAATTATGTTTAATGGCTATAATTTTTGTTAGAAATGACTTATGGTATGGGAGTGAACACTCACATAAAAATGCCTCGCCTCCCCCTTTTTCGATGAATTTAAAACCTAATATATAAAAAAATAAAAGAGTTTAAAATCCTTAAACATCAAAGATACTATTTGTAATTATCTCTCTCAGCATTTGTGCATTTCCATTTTGGATGTTCAATTTTTTTTCAAATCCAAACTTGAGTTTTCACTCTCCCATTTTTCTCATAAACAAAAAGATAAGGCAAATAAATCACAACAAAATGAAAATTTTAGAGTTTATGTATACAAAAAATTGAAAACTACAATAAATGTAAGTGAAGAAAATTATTTCACGCACTAAAAATGAACATCAAAGTTCTTTTATCCACCAAAGTTTGGGAAATTCCACTTGTACAACCCTGAATAGCTTAGTGGAGTTTTATAAAAAAGAGATTTCTAATTGATCCTAAAAATTTTAAATATGGATATGCATACCTGAAACATGTTGAAGATGCAAATGAGCTAATGATCCCAAAATTTCAAGGTGTTGAAAAAATTTAATTCTCATGTTAACATGTGGGGGGATATTTACCAGAGCCAAACAACCCTGTTGTTGCCTATTTACAAAAAGCGGACCTAACAATCACAGATCATCTTAAATATTTTGATCGATTAATGATGTGTAACGGCTGTAAATCTTTTTAGAATTTACTTATGGTTTTGGAGGCAACACTCAGCTACAAATGCCTCACCCCTCCTTTTTCGATGACTGCAAAACCTAATATATAAAAAACTAAAAGAGTTTACAATCCTTAAAAGTCACATATACTTTTAGGAATTATCTCTCTCAGCATTTGTGCATTACCATTTTGGATGTTCGATTTGTTTTCAAATCCAAACTTCAGTTTTGTCTCTCCTATTTTTCTCGTAAGCAAAAAGAAAAGGCAAATCGATCACAATAAAATGAAAATTTTACAGTTTATGTATGCAAAATATTGAAAGCTATTATAAATGTCAGTGAAGAAAATTATTTCACGCACTACAAATGAACACCAAAGTTTTGTTGTCCATGTTTGCCAAATTCCACTAGTACAACCCCTAATAGCTTTGTGGAATTTTATAAGAAAGAGATTTCTAATTGACCCTAAAATATTTTAAATATGGATATGCTTGCCTGAAACATGTTGAAGATGCAAATGACCTAATGATTCAAAAATTTCATGGTGACGAAAAATTTAATTCTCATGTTAACATGCGGTGGGATATTTACCAGAGCCAAACAACCAAGTTTTTGCCTATTTACAAAAAGCGGACCTAACCATCATAGATCATCGTAAATGGTTTGATTGATTAATAATGTGTAACCGCTATAATTTTTGTTAGAAATGACTTATGGTTCCGGAGTCAACACTTAGTTAAAAATGCCTCGTCCCCCCTTTTCCGATGATTGCAAAGCCTAATATATAAAAAAACTAAAAGAGTTTACAATCCTTAAAAATCACTGATACTTTTTGGAATTATTTCTCTCAGCATTTGTGAATTTCTATTTTGGATGTTATATTTTTTTTAAATCCAAACTTGAGTTTTCACTCTCCCATTTTTCTCGTAAACAAAAAGATAAGGCAAATTGATCACAACAAAATGAAAATTTTAGATTTTATGTTTGCTAAAAATTGAAAACTATAATAAATGTAAGTGAAGAAAATTATTTCACGGACTAAAAATGAACACCAAAGTTTTTTTATCCCTTTTTGGGAAATTCCTCTAGTACAACCCCTAATTGCTTGGTGGATTTTTCTAAGTAAGAGATTTATAACTGATCCTAGCAAGTTTCAAATATGGATATGCATGCCTAAAACATGTTGAAGATGCAAATGTCCTAATGATCAAAAATTTTCGAGTAGAAAAAATTAATTATGAAGTTAACATGCGGTGGGATATTTTTCAGAGCCAAACAACCTAGTTTTTGCCTATTTACTAAAAGCTAGCCTAACAATCATAGATCATCGTAAATGTTTTGATCGATTAATGATGTGTAATGGTTATAATTTTTGTTAGAAATGACTTATGGTATGCGAGTCAATACACAAATAAAAATGCCTCGCCTCCCCCTTTGCGATGATTTCAAAACCTAATATATAAAAAACTAAAAGAGTTTACAATCCTTAAAAATCACATATACTATTTGGAATTATCTCTCTCAGCATTTGTGCATTTCCATTTTGGATGTTCAATTTTTTTTCAAATCCAAACTTGATTTTTCACTCTCTCATTTTTCTTGTAAACAAAAAGATAAGGCAAATAGATCACAAAAAAATGAAAATTTTAGAGTCTATGTATGCAAAAAATTGAAAACTACAGTAAATGTAAGTGAAGAAAATTATTTTATGCACAAAAAATGAACACCAAAGTTTTGTTATCCACCAAAGTTTGGGAAATTCCACTAGTACAACCCTGAATAGCTTATTGGAATTTTATAAGAAAGATATTTCTAATTGATCCTAAAATGTTTTAAATATGTATATGCATACCTGAAACATGTTGAAGATGCAAATGAGCTAATGATCCCAAAATTTCAAGGTGTAGAAAAACTTTAATTCTCAAGTTAACATGCGGTGGGATATTTACCAGAGCCAAACAACCTAGTTTTTGCCTATTTACAAAAAGCGGACCTAAATGTTTTGATCGATTAATGATGTGTAACGGCTAAAATTTTTGTTAGAAATAAATTATGGTTTGGGAGTCAACACTCATTTACAAATGCCTCGCCCCTTCTTTTCCGATGATTGCAAAACCTAATATATAAAAAACTAAAAGAGTTTACAATCCTTATAAATCATAGATACTCTTTTGGAATTATCTCTCTCAGCATTTGTGCATTACCATTTTGTATGTTCGATTTGGTTTCAAATCCAAATTTGAGTTTTCACTCTCCCATTTTTCTCGTCAGCAATAAAAAAAGGTAAATCGATCACAATAAAATGAAAATTTTAGAGTTTATGTATGCCAAAAATTGAAAGCTATTATAAAATAAGTGAAGAAAATTATTTCACGCACTAAAAATGAACACCAAAGTTTTGTTATCTATGTTTGGCAAATTCCACTACTACAACCTCTAATAGCTTTGTGGAATTTTATCAGAAAGAGATTTCTAATTGCTCCTAAAATGTTTTAAATATGGATATGCAAGCCTGAAACATGTTGAAGATGCAAATGACCTAATGATCCAAAAATTACATGATGTTGAAAAAATTTAATGTTCAAGTTAACGTGCGGTGGGATATTTACCAGAGCCAAACAACCCTGTTTTTGCCTATTTACAAAAAGTGGACCTAACCATCACAGATCATCGTAAATATTGTGATCGATTAAAGATGTGTAACGGCTATAATTTTTTTTAGAAATGACTTATGGTTCGGGAGTTAACACTCAGTTAAAAATTCCTCATCCCCCTTTTTTCGATGATTGCAAAACCTAACTTATAAAAAACTAAAAGAGTTCATAATCCTTAAAAATCACAGATTATTTTTGGAATTATCTCTCTGCGTATTTGTGCATTTCTAGTTTGGATGTTATAGTTTTTTTCAAATCCAAACTTGAATTTTCACACTTCCATTTTTTTCGTAAGCAAAAAGATAAGGCAAATAGATCACAACAAAATGAAAATTTTAAAGTTTATGTATGCATACCTGAAACATGTTGAAGATGCAATGAGCTAATGATCTCAAAATTTCATTGTGTAGAAAAAATTTAATTCTCAAGTTAACATGTGGTGAGATATACCAGAGCCTAACAACCCAGTTTTTGCCTATGTACAAAAAGTGGACCTAAAAATCACAGATCATCATAAATGTTTTGATCGATTAATGATGTGTAATGGCTATAATTTTTGCTAGAAATGACTTATGGTTTGGGAGTCAACACTAACTTACAAATGCCTCGCCCCTCCTTTTCCGATGATTGATAAACCTAATATATCAAAAACTAAAAGAGTTTATAATCCTTAAAAATCACAGATACTTTTTGAAATTATCTCTCTCAACATTTGTGCATTACCTTTTTGGATGCTCGATTTGTTTCCAAATCCAAACTTGACTTTTCACTCTCCCAGTTTTCTCGTAAGCAAAAAGAAAAGGCAAATCGGTCACAATAGAATGAAAATTTTAGAGTTAAGTATGCACAAAATTGAAAGCTATTATAAATGTAAGTGAAGAAAATTATTTCACGCACTAAAAATGAACACTAAAGTTTTAAATATGGCTATGCATGCCTGAAACATGTTGAAGATGCAAATGACCTAATGATCCAAAAACTTCATGGTGTTGAAAAAATTTAATTCTCAAGTTAATGTGAGGTGGGATATTTACCAGAGCCAAACAACCCAGTTTTTGCCTATTTACAAAAAGCGGACCTAACCATCATAGATCATCGTAAATGTTTTGATCGATTAATGATGTGTAACGGCTATAAGTTTTGTTAGAAATGACTTATGGTTCGAAAGACAACACTCAGTTAAAAATGCCTCGTCCCCCCTTTTTCGATGATTGCAAAACCTAATATATAAAAAACTGAAAGAGTTTACAATCCTTAAAAATCACAGATACTTTTTGGAATTATCTCTCTCACCATTTGTGCATTTCTATTTTGGATGTTATATTTTTTTTTTCAAATCCAAACTTGAGTTTTCACACTCCCATTTTTTCTCGTAAAAAAAAGATAAGGTATATAGATCACAACAAAATGAAGATTTTATAGTTTAAGTATGCAAAAAATTGAAAAATATAATAAATATAAATGAAGAAAATTATTTCACAGGCTAAAAATGAACACCAAAGTTTTGTTATCCATGTTTGGGAAATTCCTCAACTACAACCCCTAATTGCTTGGTGGATTTTTATAAGTAAGAAATTTCTAATTGATCCTAACATGTTTTAAATATGGATATGCAAGCCTAAAACATGTGTGAAGATGCAAATGACCAAATGATAAAAAAATTTCCAGGAGTAGAAAAAATTAATTCTCTAGTTAACGTGCGGTGGGATATTTTCCAGAGCCAAAGAACCCAGTTTTTGCCTATTTACAAGAAGTTGACCTAACAATCATAGATCATCGTAAATGTTTTGATCGATTAATGATGTGTAATGGCTATAATTATTTTTAGAAATGACTTATGGTATGGGAGTCAACACGCAGATAAAAATGCCTTGCCTCCCCCTTTTTCGATGATTGCAAAACCTAACATATAAAAAACTAGAAGAGTTAACAATCCTTAAAAATCACAGATACTATTTATAATTATCTCTCTCAGCATTTGTGCATTTCCATTTTGGATTTTCAATTTTTTTTCAAATCCATACTTGAGTTTTCACTCTCATTTTTTCTCGTAAACAAAAAGATAAGGCAAATAAATCTCAACAAAATGAAAATTTTAGAGTTTATGTATGCAAAAAAATAAAAACTACAATAAATGTAAGTGAAGAAAATTATTTCACGCACTAAAAATGAACACCAAAGTTTTGTTATCCACCAGAGTTAGGAAAATTCCACTTGTACAACCCCGAATAGCTTAGTGGAATTTTATAAGAAAAAAATTTCTAATTGATCCTAAAATGTTTAAAATATGGATATGCATAACTGAAACATGTTGAAGATACAAATGAGGTAATGATCCCAAAATTTCAAGGTGTAGAAAAAATTTAATTCTCAAGTTAACATGCAGTGGGATATTTACCAGAGCCAAACAACCCAGTTTTTGCCTATTTACAAAAAGTGGACCTAACAATCACAGATCATCGTAAATGTTTTGATTGATTAATGATGTGTAACGACTATAATTTTTGTTAGAAATGACTTATGGTTTGGGAGTCAACACTCAGATGTAAATGCCTCGCCCCTCCTTTTCTGATGATAAGAAAACCTAATATATAAAAAACTAAAAGAGTTTACAATCCTTAAAAATCATAGATACTCTTAGGAATTATCTCTCTCAGCATTTGTGCATTACCTTTTTCGATGTTCGATTTTTTTTCAAATCCAAACTTGAGTTTTCACTCTCCCATTTTTCTAGTAAGCAAAAAGAAAAGGCAAATCGATCACAATAAAATGAAAATTTTAGAGTTTATGTATGCAAAAAATTGAAAGCTATTATAAATGTAAGTGAAGAAAATTATTTCATGCACGAAAAATGAACACCAAAGTTTTGTTATCCATGTTTGGCAAATTCTACTTGTGCAACCCCTAATAGCTTTGTGGAATTTTATAAGAAAGAGATTTCTAATTGATCCTAAATTTTTTTAAATATAGATATGCATGCCTGAAACATGTTGAAGATGCAAATGACCTAATGATCCAAAATTTTCTTGGTGTTGAAAAAATTTAATTCTCAAGTTAAAGTGCGGTGGGATATTTACCCGAGCCAAACAACCCAGTTTTTGTCTATTTACAAAAGGCGGACCTAACCATCATAGGTCATCTTAAATGTTTTGATCGTTTAATGATGTGTAATGGCTATAATTTTTGTTAGAAATGACTTTTGTTCGGGACTCAACACTCAGTTAAAAATGCCTCGCCCCCCCTTTTCCGTTGATTGAAAAACCTAATATATAAGAAAATAAAAGAGTTTACAATCCTTAAAAATCATAGATACTTTTTTAAATTATCTCTCTTAGCATTTGTCCATTTCCCTTTTGGATATTCAATTTTTTTTAAATCCAAACTTGAGTTTTCACTCACCCATTTTTCTCATAAACTAAAATATAAGGCAAATAGATCTCAACAAAATGAAAATATTAGATTTCATGTATGCAAAAAATTGAAAACTATAATAAATTTAAGTGAAGAAAATTATTTCACGCAATAAAAATGAACACCAAAGTTTTGTTATCCATGTTTTGGAAATTCCACTAGTACAACCCCTAATAGCTTGGTGGAATTTAATATGAAAGAGATTTCTAATTGATCCAAACATGTTTTAAATATGGATATGCATGCCCGAAACATGTTGAAGATGCAAATGACCTAATGATCCAAAATTTCAAGGACTAGAAAAAATTAAATTCTCAAGTTAACGTGCGGTGGGATATTTACCTGAGCCAAACAACCCACTTTTTGGCTATTTACAAAAAGCGAACTTAAGAATCATAGATCATCGTAAATATTTTGATCGATTAATGAAGTGTAACAACTTTAATTTATGTCAGAAATGACTAATGGTTTGTGAGACAACACTCAGTTAGAAATGTCTCGCCCCAACGTTTTCTATGATTGCAAAACCTAATATATAAAAATTGAAAGAGTTTACAATCCTTAAAAATCACAATTACTTTTTGGAATTATCTCTCTCAGCATTTGTGCATTTCAATTTTTGATGTTCAAATCCAAACATGAGTTTTCACTCTCCCATTTTTCTCGTAAACAAAAAGATAAGGCAAAAAGATCACAACAAAATAAAAATTTTAGAGTTTATGTATGCAAAAAATTGAAAACCACAGTAAATTTTAGCGAAGAAAATTATTTAACGCACTAAAAATAAACACCAAATTTTTTTTATACACATTTGGAAAATTCCACTAGTACAACCCCTAATAACTTGGTGGAATATTATAAGAAAGAGATTTCTAATTGATCCTAACATGTTTTAAATATGGATATGTATGCCTGAAACATGTTGAAGATGCAAATGACCTAATGATCCAAAAATTTCAAGGAGTTGAAAAAAATAATTCTCAAGTTAACGTGCGGTGGGATATTTATCAAAGCCAAACAACTTAGTTTTTGCCAATTTACAAAAAGCTGACCTAACAATCACAGATCATCATCAATGTTAGAAATGACTTATGGTTTGGGAGTCAACACTCAGTTAAAAATGCCTAGCCCCCCCCCCCCCCCCCCCTTTCAATGATTGCAAAACATAACATATAAAAAACTAAAAGAGTTTACAATCCATACAAATCACAAATACTTTTTGGAATTTCCTCTCTCAGCATTTGTATATTTCCATTTTGGATGTTCAATTTTTTTCAAATCCAAACTTGAGTTTTCATTCTCCCATTTTTCTCATAAACAAAAAGATAAGGCAAATAGATTACTACAAAATGAAAATTTTAGAATTTATGTATGCTAAAATTGAAAACTATAATAAATGTAAGTGAAGAAAATTATTTCACAAAATAAAAATGAACACCAAAGTTTTGTTATCCATGTTTGGGAAATTCCACTAGTACAACCCCTAATAGCTTGGTGGAATATTGTAAGAAAGAGATTTCAAATTGATCCAAACATGTTTTAAATATGGATTTGTATGCCTGAAACAGTTTGAAGATGCAAATGTCCTAATGATCCAAAAATTTCAAGGAGTAGAAAAAATTAAATTCTCAAGTTAACGTGCGGTGGGATATTTACCATAGCCAACCAACCCACTTTTTGCCTATTTACATAAAGCAGACCTAATGATCATAGATCATCGAAATGTTTTGATCGATTAGTGATGTATAATGGCTATAATTTTTGTTAGAAATGACTTATGGTTCAGGGGTCAACACTCAGTTAGAAATGCCACACCTCCCCTTTTTCGATGATTGAAAAATATAATATATAAAAAACTAAAAGAGTTTACAATCCTTAAAAATCACATATACTTTTTGGGATTATCTCTCTCAGCATTTGTTCATTTCCATTTTGGATGTTCAATTTTTTTTCAAATCCAAACTTGAGTTTTCACTCACCCATTTTTCTAGTAAATAAAAAGATAAGGCAAATATATCACAACAAAATGAAAATTTTAGAGTTTTTTATGTTTGCAAAAAATTGAAAACAATAATAAATGTTAAGTGAAGAAAATTATATCATGCACCAAAAATGAACACCAAAGTTTTGTGATCAATGTTTCGGAAATTTCACTAGTACAACCCCTAATAGCTTGGTGGAATTGTATAAGAAAGAGATTTCTAATGGATACTAACATATTTTAAATATGGATATGCATGCCTGAAACATGTTGAATATGCAATTGACCTAATGATCCAAAAATTTCAAGGTGTAGAAAAAATTAATTCTCAGGTTAACGTGCGGTGGGATATTTACGGGAGCCAAACAACCCAGTTTTTGCCTATTTACAAAAACTGGACCTAACAACCATAGATCATCAAAAAGGTTTTGATCGATTAATGATGTGGAATGGCTATAATTATTGTTAGAAATGACTTGTGGTTCGGGAGTCAACACTTAGTTAAAAATGCCTCGCCCCCCTTTTTCCGATAATTGCAAAGCCAAATATATAAAAAAAATAAAAAGTGTTTACAATCCTTAAAAATCACAGATAATTTTTGGAATTATCTCTTTCAGCATTTGTGCATTTCCATTTTGGATGTTCAGTTTTTTTTCAAATCCAAACTTGAGTTTTCACTCTCCCATTTTTTTCGTAAACAAAAAGATAAGGCAAATAAATCACAACAAAATGAAAATTTAAGAGTTTATGTATGCAAAAAATTGAAAAGTATAATAAATTTAAGTGAAGAAAATTATTTCATGCACTAAAAATGAACACCAAAATTTTTTACCCATGTTCGGGAAATTCCACAAGTACAACCCCTAATAGCTTTGTTGAGTTTTATGAGAAAGGGATTTCTAATTCGTCCAAACATGTTTTAAATATGGATATGCATGCCTAAAACATATTGAAGATGCAAATGACCTAATGATCCAAAAATTTTAAGGAGAAGAAAAAATTATATTCTCAAATTAACGTGCGTTGGGATATTTACCAGAGCCAAACAACTCACTTTTTGCCTATTTACATAAAGTGGACCTAACAATCACAGATCATCGTAAATATTTTGATCGATTAATGATGTGTAACGGCTATAATTTTTGTTAGAAATGACTTATGGTTTGGGACTCAACACTCAGTTAAAAATGCCACCCCCCTCCTTTTTTCGATGATTGCAAAACCTAATATATAAAATATTAAAAGAGTTAAAATATTTAAAAACCCCAAATACTTTTTGGAATTATCTCTCAGCATTTCTGCATTTCCATTTTGGATGTTCAATTTTTTTTTTTAAATCCAAACACCAATTTTCACTGTCCCATTTTTATCGTAAAATAAAAGATAAGGCAAATACATCACATAAAAATGAAAATTTTAGAGTTTATATATGCAAAAAATTTGAAAACTATAATAAATGTGAGTGAAGAAAATTATTTCACGCACTAATAATGAACACAAAAGCTTTGTTATCCATGTTTGGAAAATTCCACTAGTACAACCCCAAATAGCTTGAAGGAATTTTATTAGAAAGAGATTTCTAATTGATTCTAACATGTTTCAAATATGGATATACATGCCTGAAACAAGTTGAAGATGTAAATGACCTAATGATCCAAAAATTTGAAGTAGCTAAAAATATTAATTCTCAAGTCAACGTGCAGTGGGATATTTGCTCAATTAAAAAATATAAGGAGTTTACAATCCCTAAAAATTACAGACACTTTTATGAATTATCTCTCTATACATTTGTGCATTTCCATTTGAGATGTATACTTTTTTCTTTAAACAAAACTTGAGTTTTCACTTTTTCCCTTTATCTCGTGAACAAAAAGATAAGGCAAACATATCAAAACCAAATGAAAATTTTGGAGTTTATATATGCAAAAAATATAAACAACAACAAATGTAAGTGAATAAAATTTATTCACATACCACAAATGAACATGAAAGTTTTGATATCCAATTTTGGGAAATTCCACTAGTTCAACCCTAATAGCTTGGAATTTTATAAGAGAGATTTCTAATTGATCCTACAAATGTTTTAAATATGGATATGCATGGTTGAAACATGTTAATGATGCAAATGACCTATGGATCAAAACCTCATTAAAATTTCAAGTGAACGTGCGATGGGATATTTACCCGAGTCAAACATGCCATTATTTTGCCCATTTGAAAATGTTGACCAAACAATCATAGATGATTTGTAAAGTGATTTATCGGTCAATCATGCGTAACGGGCTCTAAGAAATGACTTACGGATTGGGAGTCAACACTCAGTTAAAATTCCCCACCTCACCCATTTCCCTATGATTGCAAAACCTAATATATAAAAACACTTAGGATTTTACAATACCTAAAAATTACAGACACTTTTACGAATTATCTCTCTATACATTTGTGCATTTCCATTTTAGATGTATACTTTATTCTTAAATCAAAACTTGAGTTTTCACTTTTTCCATTTCTCTCGTGAACAAAAAGACAAGGCAAACAGATCACAACAAAATAAAAATTTTGGAGTTTATATATGCAAAAAATATAAACAACAACAAATGTAAGTGAAGAAAATTTATTCACTCACCACAAAAGAACATGAAAGTTTTGGTATCCAAGTTTGGGAAATTCCACATGTTCAACCCTAATAGCTTGGAATTTTATAAGAGAGATTTCTAATTGATCCCACAAAAGTTTTAAATATGGATATGCATGCTTGAAACATGTTAAAGATGAAAATGACCTATGGATCCAAACCTCATTAAATTTTCAAGTGAACGTGCGATGGGATATTTAGCGTAGTCAAAGCAGCCATTATTTTGCCCGTTTGCAAAAAGTTAATCTAACAATCATAGATGATTTGTAAAGTGATTTATTAGTCAATCATGCGTAACGGGCTACATTTTTGGAGGAAATGACTTACGGATTGGGAGTCAACACTTAGTTAAAAATCCCACACCTCCCCCTTGTCCCGACGATTACAAAACCTAATATACAAAAACAAGAAAGAGTTTACAATCCCTAAAAATTACAAACACTTTTTAGAATTATTTCTCTCTACGATTTTACATTTCCATTTTAGATGTTTTTTTTTTCTTAAATCAAAACTTGAGTTTTCCCTTTATCTCATGAACAAAAAGACAAGGCAAACATATCACAACAAAATGAAAATTTTGGAATTTATGTATGCAAAAAATTTAAAACAACAACAAATGTAAGTAAAGAAAATTTATTCACACACCACAAATGAACACGAAATTTTTTATATCCAAGTTTGGGAAATTCTACGAGTTCAATGCTAATAGCTTGGAATTTTATAAGAGAGAGATTTCCAATTGATCCTCCACATGTTTTAAATATGGATATCCTTGCTTGAAACATGTTAAAGATGCAAATGACCTATGGATCCAAACATCATTAAATTCTCAAGTGAACGTGCAGTGGGATATCTACCTGAGTAAAACAAGCCATTATTTTGCCCTTTTGAAAAAGCTGACCTAACAAAAATAGATGATATGTAAAGTGATTTATCTGTCAATCATGCATAACGGGCTATATTTTTGTAAGAAATGACTCACGGATTGGGAGTCAACACTCAGTTAAAAATCCCCCTCATGGCCCTATTCCCGATGAATGCAAAACCTAATATATAAAAAATAAAAAGAGTTTACAATTCCTAAAAATTACAGACACTTTTTGGAATTATCTCTCTCTACATTTGTGCATTTCCATTTTAGATGTATACTTTTTCCATAAATCAATACTTGAGTTTTCACTTTTTCCCTTTATCTAGTGAAGAAAAAGGGAAGGCATACAAATCACAACAAAATAAAAATTTTTGAGTTTATGTATGGAAAAAAATTAAAATAACAACAAATGTATGTAAATAAAATTTATTCACACACCACAAATGAATACGAAAGTTTTGATATCCAAGTGTGGGAAATTCCACTATTTCAACCCTAATAGCTTGGAATTCTATAACTGGGAGATTTCTAATTGATCCTACACATGTTTTAAATATGTATATGCATGCTTTAAACATGTTAAATATGCAAATGACCTATGGATCCAAACCTAATTAAATTTTCAAGTGAACATTCGGTGGGATATTTAGCCTAGTCAAACAAGTCATTATCTTGCCCATTGCAAAAAGCTGACCTAATAATCATAGATGAGATGTAAAGTGATTCATCAGTCAATCATGCGTAATGGGCTATATTTTTTTAAGAAATGACTTACTGATTGGGAGTCAACACTCAGTTAAAAATCCTTCGGCTCCCCCTTTTCTCGATGATTACAAAACTTAACATACAAAAACTAGACAGAGTTTACAATCCATAAAAATTTTAGACACTTTTTGGAATTATCTCTCTCAACATTTGTGCATTTCCATTTTAGATGTAATCTTTTTTATTAAATCAAAACTTGAGTTTTCACTTTTTCCCTTTTCTCGTGTACAAAAATACAAGGCAAACATATCACAACAAAATGAAATATTTGGAGTTTATGTATGCAAAAAATTTAAAAGACAAACAAATGTAAGTAAAAGATATTTATTCAAACACAACAAATGAACTCGAAAGTTTTGATATCCATGTTTGGGAAATTCCACTACTTCAACCTTAATAGCTTGGAATTTTATGAGGGAGAGATTTCTAATTAATCCTACACATGTTTTAAATATGGATATGCATGCTTGAAACATGTTAAAGATGCAAATGACCAATGGATCCAAACCTCATTAAATTTTCATGTGAACGTGCGGTGGGATATTTACTCGCGTCAAACAACCCATTATTTTACCCGTTTGCAAAAAGCTGACCTACCAATCATAGATGATTTGCAAAATAATTTATCAGTCAATCATTCGTAACGGGCTATATTTTTGTAAAAAATGACTTACGGATTGGGAGTGGTCACTCAATTAAAAATCCCCAGCTTCCTCCATTTCCCAATGATTGGAAAACCTAATATATGATAACTAGAACACTTTTTGGAATTATTTCACCCTACATTTTTGCATTTGCATTTTTTATGTATACTTTTTTCTTAAATCAAAACTTGAGTATTCATTTATTCCCTTTATCTCGAGAAAAAAAGACAAGGCAAAAATATCACAACAAAATGAAAATTTTGGAGTTTATGTATGCTAAAAATTTTAAAACAACAACAAATGTAAGTAAAGAAAATTTATTCACACACCACAAATGAACAGGAAAGTTCTGATATCCAAGTTTCTGAAATTCCACTAATTCAACCCTAATGGCTTGGAATTTTATGAGCGAGAGATTTCTAATTGATCCTACACATGTTTTAAATATGGATATGCATGCTTGAAACATGTTAAAGATTCAAATGACTTATGGATCCAAACCTCATTAAATTCTCAAGTGAACATGCGGTGGGATATTAACTCGAGTCAAACAAGCCATTATTTTGCCAGTTTTCAAAAAGTTGACCCACAAATTATAGAAGATTTGTAAAATAATTTATCAGTCAATCATGGGTAACGGGCTATATTTTTATAAGAAATGACTTACGGATTGGGAGTCAACGCTCAGTTAAAAATCCTCCGCCTCCCCTTTTTCCCAACGATTGCAAAATCTAATATATAAAAACTCGAAAGAGTTTACAATCCCTAAAAAATACAGACACTTTTTGGAATTGTCTCACCCTACATTTGTGCATTTGCATTTCTTATGTATACTTTTTTCTTAAATCAAAACTTGAGTATTCACTTTTTCTATTTATCTCGTGAACAAAAAGACAAGGAAAACAGATCACAACAAAATAAAAATTTTGGAGTTTATGTATGCAAAACATTTAAAACAACAAAAAATGTAAGTAAAGAAAATTTATTCACACATGACAAATGAACAAGAAAGTTTTGATATCCAAGTTTTGTAAATAACACTAGTTCAACCTTAATAGCTTGGAATTTTATAAGAGAGAGATTTCTCATTGATCCTACACATGTTTTAAATATGGAAATGCATGCTTGAAACATGTTATAGATGCAAATGACCTATGGATCCAAACATCATTAAATTTTCAAGTTAACGAGTGGGGATATTTACCGGAGTCAAAAAAGCCAGTATTTTGCCCGTTTGCTAAAAGCTGACCTAACAATCGTAGATGATTTGTAAAGTGTTTTATCGGTCAATCAAGTGTATTGGGCTATATTTTTGTAAAAAATGACTTACAGATTGGGAGTCAACACTCAATTAAAAATCCCCCGCTTCCCCTTTTTCCCGACGATTGTAAAACCAAATATATAAAAACTAGAAAGAGTTTACAATCCCTAAAAATTAAAGATACTTTTACGAATTATCTATCTCTACATTTGTGCATTTCCATTTGAGATATATACTTTTTTCTTAAATCAAAACTTGAGTTTTCACTTTTTCCCTTTATCTCATGAACAAAAAAAATGGCAAACAAATCACAACAAAATGAAAATTTTGTAGTTTATGTATGCAAAAAATTTAAAACAACAAAAATGTAAGTAAAATTTTTTTTTTCACACACCACAAATGAACACAAAATTTTTTATATCCAAGTTTTGGAAATTCCATTAGTTCAACCCTAATAGCTTGGAATTTTATAAGAGACAAATTTCTATTTAATCCTACACATGTTTTAAATATGGATATGCATTCTTGAAACATGTTAAAGATGCAAATGACTTATGGATCCATACCTCATTAAATTCTCAAGTGAACATGCGGTGGGATATTTACCCGAGTCAAACAAGCCATCATTTTGCCCATTTGCAAAAAGCAAACCTCCGAAACATAAATGATTTGTAAAGTGATTTATTGATCAATCATGCGTAACGGGCTATATTTTTGTACGAAATGATTTTCGGATTGGAAGTCAACACTCAGTTAAAAATCCCCCGCCTCCCTCTTTTCTCGACGATTGCAAAACCTAAAATATAAAAACTAGAAAGATTTTTCAATCCCTAAAAATTACAAACACTTTTTGGAGAACTCTCTCTCTAAATTTCTGCATTTCCATTTTAGATGCATACTTTTTTTTTAAATCAAAACTTGAGTTTTCACTTTTTCCTTTTATCTCGTGAACAAAAAGACAAGGAAAGCTGATCACAACAAAAAGAAAATTTTGGAGTTTATGTATGTAAAAATTTTAAAACAACAACCAATGTAAGTAAACAAAATTTATTCACACACCACAAATGAAAACAAAATTTTTGCTATCCAAGTTTGGGAAATTCCACTAGTTCATCCCTAATTGCTTGGAATTTTATAAGAGAGAGATTCTAATTGATCCTACACATGTTTTAAACATGGATAAGCATTCTTGAAACATGTTAAAGATGCAAATGACCTATGGATCCAAACCTCATAAAAATTCTCAAGAAAATGTTCGGTGGGATATTTACCTAAGTCAAACAAACCATTATTTTGTTCGTTTGCAAAAAGCTAACCTAACAATCATAGAAGATTTGTAGAGTGAATAATCGGTCAATCATGCATAACGGGCTATATTTTTGTAAGAAATGTCCTACGGATTGGGAGTCAACACTCAGTTAAAAATCCCCCGCCCCCCTTTTTTCTCGACGATTGCAAACCTAATATCTAAAAACTAGAAACAGTTTACAATCCCTAAAAATTATAGATACTTTTTTGAATTATCTCTCTCTACATTTGTGGTTTTCCATTTTAGATGTGTACTTTTTTCTTAAATCAAAACTTGAGTTTTCACTTTTTCCCTTTCTCTCGTGAACAAAAAGACACGAAAAACAAATCACAACAAAAAGAAAATTTTGGAGTTTATGCATGCAAAAAATTTAAAACAGACACGGAAAACAGATCACAACAAAAAGAAAATTTTGGAGTTTATGCATGCAAAAAATTTAAAACAGACACGGAAAACAGATCACAACAAAAAGAAAATTTTGGAGTTTATGCATGCAAAAAATTTAAAACATCAACAAATGTAAGTAAATAAAATTTATTCACACACCACAAATGAACACGAAAATTTGGATATCTAAGTTTTAGAAATTCTTCTAGTTTAATAGCTTGGAATTTTATATGAGAGAGATTTCTAATTGATCCTACACATGTTTTAAATGTGGATATGCATGCTTGAAACATGTTAAAGATACAAATGACCTATGGATCCAAACCTCATTAAATTCTCAAGTGAATGTGTGGTGAGATATTTACCCGAGTCAAACAAGCCAGTATTTTGCCCGTTTGCTATAACCTAACGATCATAGATGATTTGTAAAGTGATTTATTGGTCTATCAGGCGTAACGGGCTATATTTTTGTAAGAAATGACTTACGGATTCGGAGTCAACACTCAGTTAAAAATTCCCTGCCTCCCCCATTGCCCGACTATTGTAAAACCAAATATATAAAAACTAGAAAGAGTTTACAATCCCTGAAAATTACAGACACTTTTATAAATTATCTCTCTCTACATTTGTGCATTTCCATTTTAGATGTATACTTTTTTCTTAAATCAAAACTTGAGTTTTCACTTTTTACTTTTATCTCGTGAACAAAAGAAAAATGCAAACAGATCATAACAAAATGAAAAATTTGGAGATTATGCATGCAAAAAATTTATAACAACAACAAATGTAAGTAAAGAAAATTGATTCACACACCACAAAGGAACACCAAAGTTTTGATATCCATGTTTGGGAAATTCCACTAGTTCAACCCTAATAGCTTGGAATTTTATAAGAGAGAGATTTCTAATTGATCCTACACATGTTTTAAATATGGATTCGCATGCTTGAAACATGTTAAAGATTGCAAATGACCTATGGATCCAAACCTCATTAAATTCTCAAGTTAACGTGCGGTGGGATATTTACCCAAGTCCAATAAACCATTATTTTGCCCGCTTTCAAAAAGCTGACCTAACAATCATAGAGGATTTGTAAAGTGATTTATTGGTCAATTATGCGTAACAGGCCATATTTTTGTAAGAAATAAAGTACTGATTGGTACTCAACACTCAGTTAAATATCCCCTGCTTCCCCCTTTTCCCGACGATTGCAAAACCTAATATATAAAAACTTGAAAGAGTTTACAATCCCTAAAAACTACAATTTTTTTTACGAATTATCTCTCTCTACATTTGTGCATTTCCATTTCAGATGAATATTTTTTTTCTTAAATCAAAACTTGAGTTTTCAAATTTTTCCCTCCATCTCGTGAACAAAAAGACAAGGCATACAGATCACAATAAAGTGAAAATTTTGGAGTTTATGAATGCAAAAAATTTTAAACAACAATAAATGTAAGGAAATAAAATTTATTCACACACCACAAATGAACACAAAAGTTTTGATATACAAGTTTGGGAAATTCCACTAGTTCAACCCTAATAGCTTGGAATTTTATAAGAGAAAGATTTCTAATTGATCCTACACATGTTTTAAATATGGATATGCATGCTTGAAACATGTTAAAGATGCAAATGACCTATGGATCCAAACCTCATTAAATTCTCAGGTGAACGTGCGGTGGGATATTTACCCGTGTCAAACAAGCCATTATTTTGTCCTTTTGCAAAAGGCTGACCTAACAATCATAGATGATTTGTAAAGTGATTTATTGGTCAATCATGCGTAACGGGCTAGATTTTTGTCAAAAATGGCTTACGGTTTGGGAGTCTACAATCAGTGAAAAATCCCCCGCCTCCCCCTTTTCCCGAAGATTACAAACCTAATATATAAAAACTAGAAAGAGTTTTCAATCCCTAAAATATATAGACACTTTTTGGAATTATCTCTCTCTACATTGGTGCATTGCCATTTTAGATGTTTTCTTTTTTCTTAAATTAAAACTTGATTTTTCACTTTTTCCCTTTATCTCGTGAACAAAAAGACAAGGCAAACGGATCACAACAAAATGAAAATTGGGGAATTTATGTATGAGGAAAATTTAAAACAACATCGAATGTAAGTAAAGAAAACTTATTCACTCACCACAAATGAAGACGAAAGTTTTGATAAAAAAGTTTGGGAAATTCCACCAGTTCAACCCCAATAGCTTGGAATTTTATAAGAGAGAATTCTAATTGATCGTACACATGTTTAAAATACGGATATGCATGCTTGAAACATGTTAAAGATGCAAATGACCAATGGATCCAAACCTCATTAAATTCTCAAGGGGACGTGCGGTCGGATATTTACCCTACCCGGTTGCAAAAAACTGATATTACAATTATAGATAATTTGTAAAGTGATTTATCAGTCAATCATGCGTAACGGGCTATATTTTTGTATGAAATGATTTACAGATTGGGAGTCAACAGTCAGTAAAAAATCCCCCGCCTCTCCCTTTTCCAGACGATGGCAAAACCTAATATATAAAAACTAGAAAGAGTTTACAATCCCTAAAAATTATAGACACTTTTACGAATTATCTCTATCTACATTTGTGCATTTCCATTTTAGATGTATCCTATTTTCTTACATCAAAACTTGAGTCTTCACTTTTTCCCTTCATCTCCTGAACAAAAAGAGAAGGCAAACAAATCACAACAAAATAAAAATTTATGAGTTTATGAATGCAAAAAATTTAAAACAACCACAAATGTAAGTAAAGAAAATTTATTCACACACCACAAATGAACACGAAAGTTTTGATATCCAACTTTGGGAAATTCCACTAGTTCAACCCTAATAGCTTGGAATTTTATAAGAGAGAGGTTTCTAATTGATACTACACATGTTTTAAATATGGATAGGCATGTTTGAAACATGTTAAAGATGCAAATGACCTATGGATCCAAACCTCATGAAATTCTCAAGTGAACATGTGGTGGGATTTTTACCCGAGTCAAACAACCCATTATTTTGCCCGTTTGCAAAAAGCTGACCTAACAATCATAGATGATTTTAAATGGATTTATCGGTCAATCATACATAACCAGCTATATTTTTGTATGAAATGACTTACAGATTGGGAGTCAACACTCAGTTAAAAATCCCCCGCCTCCTCTTTTTCCCAACGATTGCAAACATAATATATAAAAACTAGAAAATGTTTACAATCCCTAAAAATTACAAACATTTTTTCGTATTATCTCTCTCTTCTTTTGTGCATTTCCATTTTAGATGTGTTCTTTTTTCTTAAGTCAAAACTTAGAGTTTTTACTTTTTCCCTTTATCTCGTGAACAAAAAGACAAGGCAAAGAGATCACAACAAAAAGAAAATTTTGGAGTTCATGTATGCAAAAAATTTAAAACAACAACAAATGTAAGTAAAGAAAATTTATTCACACACCACAAATGAGAACAAAAGTTTTGATATCCAAGTTTGGGAAATTCCACTAGTTCAACCCTAATAGCTTGGAATTTTAAAAGAAAGATTTCTAATTGATCATACACATGTTTTAAATAGGGATATGCATGCTTGAAACATGTTAAAGATGTAAATGACCTATGAATCCAAACCTCATTAAATTCTCAAGTGAACGTGCGGTGGGATAATTACCTGAGTCAAACAAGCCATTATTTTGCTAGTTTGCAAAAAGCTGACCTAACAATCATATATGATTTGTAAAGTGATTTATCGGTCAGTCATTCGTAACAGGCTATATTTTTGTAAGAAATGACTTATCGATAGGGATTCAAAACTCAGTTAAAAATCCCCCGCCTCCCCCTTTTCTTGAAAATTGCAAAACCTAATATATAAAAATGAGAAAGAGTTTACAATCCCTAAAAATTATAGACATTTTTATGAATTTTCTCTCTCTACATTTGTGCATTTCCTTTTTAGATGTGTACTTTTTTATTAAATCAAAACTTGAGTTTTCACTTTTTCCCTTCCACTCATGAAAAAAAATACAAGGCGAACTGATCTCAACAAAAAGAAAATTTTGAAGTTTATGTATGCAAAAAATTTAAAACAACAACCAATGTATATAAAGAAAATTTATTCAAACACTACAAATGAACACGAAAATTTTTGATATCCGAGTTTGGGAAATTTGACTAGTTCAAACCAAGAAGCTTGGAATTTTATAAGAGAGAGATTTCTAATTGATCCTTCACATGTTTTAAATATGGATATGCATGCTTGAAACAGGTTAAAGATGCAATGACCTATGGATCCAAACCTCATTAAAATCTCAAGTGAACGTGGAGTGGGATATTTACCCAAGTCAAGCAAGCCATTATTTTGCCCGTTTGCATAAAGCTGACCTAACATTCATAGATGATTTGTAAAGTGAATTATTGGTCAATCATGTGTAAGAGGTAAATTTTTTTGTCAAAAATGACTTACAGATTGGGAATCAACCGTCACTTAAAAATGCCTTGCCTCGCCTTTTTCTGGACGATTGCAAACCTAATATATAAAAACTAGAAAGAGTTTAGAATCCCAAAAAATTACAGACACTTTTTGGAATTATCTCTCTCTACATTTGTGCATTTCCATTTTAGATGTGTACTTTTTTCTTATTTTCCCTTTTTCTCGCGAAGACAAGGCAAACAGATCACAACAAAATGAAAATTTTGGAGTTGATGAATGCAAAAAATTTAAAACAACAACAAATATAAGTAAATAAAATTTATTCACACACCACAAATGAACGCAAAAGTTTTGATATCCAAGTTTGGGAAATTCTACTAGTTCAATCCTAATAGCTTGGAACTTTATAAGAGAGATTTCTAATTGATCCTACACATATTTTAAATATGGAAATGCAAGCTTGAAACATGTTAAAGATGCAAATGACCTATGGATCCAAACATCATTAAATTCTCAAATGAACGAGCGGTGGCATTTTTACCCAAGTAAAGCAAGCCATTCTTTTGCCCGTTTGCAAAAAGATGACCTAACAATCATAGTTGATTTGCAAAGTGATTTATCGATCAATCATGCGTAAAAGGCTATAGTTTCTGAAGAAATGACATATGGATTGGGAGTCAACACTCAGTTAAAAATCCCCCGCCTCCCCCTTTGCCTAACGATTGCAAAATCTAATATAAAAAAACTAGAAAGAGTTTACAATCCCTAAAAATTACAGACACTTCTTCGTATTATCTCTCTCCACATTTGTGCATTTCTATTTTAGATGTGTTCTTTTTTCTTAAATCAAAACTTAGAGTTTTCACTTTTTCCCTTTATCTCGTGAACAAAAAGACAAGGCAAAGAGATCACTACAAAATGAAAATTTCTGGAGTTTATGTATGCAAAAAATTTAAAAAAACAACAAATGTAAGTAAAGAAAATTTATTCACACCCCACAAATGAACACGAAAGTTTTGATATCCTAGTTTGGGAAATTCCACAAGTTATACCCTAATAGCTTGGAATTTTGTAAGTGAGAAATTTCTAATTGATCCTACACATGTTTTAAAAATGGATATGCATGCTTGAAACATGTTAAAGATACAAATGACCTATGGATTCAAACCTCATTGAATTCTCAAGTGAATCTATGGTGGGATATTTACTCGAGTCAAACTAGCCATTATTTTGACCATTTGAAAAAAGTTGACCAAACAATCATAGATGATTTGTAAAGTGATTTATCGGTCAATCATGCGTAACGGGCTATATTTTCGTAAGAAATGACTTATGGATAGGGAGTCAACACTTAGTTAAAAATCCCCCGCCTCCCCCTTTTCCCGATGATTGCAAACCTAATATATAAAAAGTAGAAAGTGTTTAAAATCCAAAAAATTACATACACTTTTTGGAATTATCTCACGCTACATTTGTGCATTTCCATTTTAGATGTGTTCTTTTTTCTTAAATCAAAACATGTGTTTTCACTTTTTCCCTTGATCTCGTGAACAAAAAGACAAGGCAAACAGAATACAAAAAAAAATGAAAATTTTTGAGTTTATGTATGCAAAAAATTTAAAACAACAACAAATTTAAGTAAAAAAATTTTATTCACACACCACAAATGAACATGAAAGTTTTGATATCCAAGTTTGGGAAATTCCACTAATTCAACCCTAATTGCTTGGAATTTTATAAGAGAGATTTCTAATTGAACCTACACATGTTTCAAATATGGATATGCATAGTTGAAACATGTTAAACATGCAAATTACCTATGGATCAAAACCTCATTAAATTCTCAAGTGAACGTTCGGTGAGATATTTACCCGAGTCAAACAAGCCATAATTTTTCCCGTTTGCAAAAAACTTACCTAACAATCATTGATGATTTTTAAAGTGATTTATCGGTCAATCAAGTTTAATGGGTTATATTTTTGTGATAAATGACTTATGGATTATTAGTCAACACTCAATTAAAAATTCCCCGCTTCCCCCTTCTCCCTACGATTGCAAAACCAAATATATAACAGCTTGATTGAGTTTACAATCCCTAAAAAATACAGACACTTTTGGGAATTATTTCTCTCTACATTTGGGCATTTCTATTTTCTATGTATACCTTTTTCTTAAATGAAAACTTGAGTTTTCACTTTTTCCATTTTTCTCATGCACAAAAAGACAAGGAAACCTGATCACAACAACATGAAAATTTTGGAGTTTGTGCATGAAAAAAATTTAAAACCACAACCAATGTAAGTAAATAAAATTTATTCACACACCACAAATGAACATGAAAGTTTTGATATCCAAGTTTGGAAAATTCCACTAATTCAACGCTAATATCTTGGAATTTTACAAAGAGGGAGATTTCTAATTGATCCTACACATGTTTTAAATATGAATATGCACGCTTGAAACCTGTTAAAGATGCAAATGACCTATGGATCGAAACCTCATTAAATTCTCAAGTAAACATGTGGTGGGATATTTACCTGAGTCAAACAAGCCATTATTTTGCCCATTTTCAAAAAGTTGACCTAACAATCATAGATTATTTATAAAGTGATTTATTGGTCAATCATGCGTAATGGGCAATATTTTTCTAAGAAATGAGTTACAGATTGGGAGTCAACATGCAATTAAAAATCCCTCGCCTCCCCATTTTCCCGATGATTGCAAACCTAATATATAAAATCTAGAAAGAGTTTACAATCCCTAAAAAATACAGACACTTTTTGGAATTATCTCTCTCTGCATTTGTGCATTTCCTTTTTTGATGTGTAGTTTTTTATTAAATCAAAACTTGAGTTTTCATCATTTTTTCCCTTTATCTCATGAACAAAAAGACAAGGCAAATTGATCCCAACAAAATGAAAATTTTGAAGTTTATGTATGCAAAAAATTTAAAACAACAACCAATGTAAATTTTGATATCCAAGTTTGGGAAATTCCACTAGTTCAGACCAATTAGCGTGGAATTTTATAAGAGAAAGATTTCAAATTGATCCTTCACCAGTTTTAAAAAAGGATATGCATGCTTGAAACATGTTAAAAATGCAAATGACCAAAGGATCCAAACCTCATTAAATTCTCAAGTGAACGTGCGGTGGGATATTTACCCGAGTCAAACAAGCTATTATTTTGCCCGATTGCAAAAAGTTGACCTAACATTCATAAATGATTTGTAAAGCGAATTATCAGTCAATCATGCGTAACGGGCTATTTTTTTGTCAAAAATGACTCATGGATTGGGAAACAACACTCAATTAAAAATTCCCCGCCTCCCCCTTTTACGGACAATTGAAAACGTAATATATAAAAACTAAAAAGAGTTCCTTAAAATTATAGACACTTTTTGGAATTATCTCTCTCTACATTTGCGCATTTCCATTTTAGATGTGTACTTTTTTCTTAAATCAAAACTTGAGTTTTCTCTTTTTCCCTTTATCTCATGAAGACAAGGCAAAGAGATCACAACAAAATTAAAATTTTGGAGTTGATTAATGCAAAACATTTAAAACAACAAAAAATTTTAGTAAAGAAAATTTATTCACACACCACAAATGAACGTGAAAGTTTTGATATCCAACTTTGGGAAATTCTACTAGTTCAACCCTAATTTCTTGAAAATTTATAAGATAGAGATTTCTAATTGATCCTACACATATTTTAACTATAGATATACATGCTTGAAACATGTTAAAAATGCAAATGACCTATGGATCCATACCTCATTAAATTCTCAAGTGAACCTGTGGTGGGATATTTACCCAAGTAAAACAAGCCTTTATTTTGCCCGTTGGGAAAAAGTTGACCTAACAATCATAGATGATTTGTAAAGTGATTTATCGGTCAATCATGCATAAAGGGCTATATTTTTTAAAGAAATGACTTACGGATTGGGAGTCAACATTCAGTTAAAAATCCCCCGCCTCCCACTTTTCTCAACGATTGCAAAAACTAATACATGAAAACTAGAAAGAGTTTACAATCCCTAAAAATTACAGACACTTTTTGGAATTATCTATCTCTACCTTAGTGCATTACCATTTTAGATGTGTACTTTTTTCTTAATTCAAAACTTGAGTTTCCACTTTTTCCCCTTATCTCGTGAACAAAAAGGCAAGGCAAACAAATCACATCAAATAAAAATTTTAGAGTTTATGTATGATAAAAATTTAAAAAAACAACAAATGTAAGTCAAGAAAGTTTATTCACACACCACAAATGAACACGAAAGTTTTGATATCCAAGTTTGGGAAATTCCACTTGTTCAACCCTAATAGCTTAGAATTTTATATGAGAGAAATTTCTAATTGATCGTACACATGTTTAAAATATTGATATACATTCTTTAAACATGTTAAAGATGCAGATGACCTATAGATCCAAACCTCATTAAATTCTCAAGTGAACATGCGGTGGGATATTTTCCCGAGTCAAAGAAGCCATTATTTTGCCCGTTTGCAAAAAGCTGACCTAACAATCATAGATGATTTGTAAAGTGATTTATCGGTCAATCATGCGTAACAGGTTATATTTTTGTACAAAATGACTTATGGATAGGGAGTCAACACTCAGTTAAAAATCCCCTGCCTCCCCCTTTTGCCGACAATTGCAAACCTAATATATAAAAACTAGAAAGTGTTTATAATCTGTAAAAATTACATACACTTTTTGGAATTATCTCTCTCTACAGTTATGCATTTCTATTTTAGATGTTCCTTTTTCTTAAATCAAAACTTGAGTTTTCACTTTTTCCCTTTATCTCGTGAACAAAAAGACAAGGCAAACAGATCACAACAAAATTAAAATTTTGGAGTTTCTGTAAGCAAAAAATTTAAAACAATAACAAATATAAGTATATAAAATTTATTCCAACACCACAAATGAACACGAAAGTTTAGATATCCAAGTTTTGGAAATTCCACTAGTTCAACCCTAATAACTTGGAATTTTATAAGAGAGATTTCTAATTTATCCTACACATGTTTAAAATACGGATATGCATGCCTGACACATGTTAAAGATGCAAATGACCTATGGATCCAAACCTCATTAAATTTTCAACTCAACGTGCGGTGGGATATTCACCTGAGTCACACAATCCATTAATTGGCCCGTTTTGAAAAAGCTGACCCAACAATCATAGATGATTTTTAAAAATATTTATCGATCAATCAAGCATAACGGGCTATATTTTGGTAAGAAATAATTTACGGATTGGGAGTCAACACTCAGTTAAAAATCCCCCGCCTCCCCCTTTTCCCGACGATTGCAAAACCGAATAAATAAAAACAAGAAAGAGTTTACAATCCCTAAAAATTACAAACACTTTTTAGAATTATCTCTCTCTACATTTGTGTATTTCCATTTTAGATGTGTACTTTTTTCTTAAAACAAAACTAGAGTTTTCACTTTTTCCCTATGTCTCCTGAACAAAAGGACAAGACAAACAGAACACAACGAAATGAAAATTTTGGAGTTTATGTGTGCAAAATATTTACAACAATTGTAAGTAAAGAAAATTTATTCACACACCACAAATAAACATGAAAGTTTTGATATCCAAGTTTGGGAAATTCCACTCGTTCAACCCTAATTGCTTGAATTTTTATAAGAGAGACTTCTAATTGATCCTACACATGTTTAAAATACGGATATGCATGCTTGAAACATGTTATAGATGGAAATGACCAATGGATTCAAACTCATTAAATTCTCAAGGGGACGTGCGGTGGGATATTTACCTAAGTCAAATAAGCCATTATTTTGCCTGGTTGCAAAAAGTGGACATAACAATCATAGATAATTTGTAAAGTGATTTATCAGTCAATTATGCGTAACGGGCTATATTTTTGTAAGAAATGACTTACGGATTGGGAGACAACACTCAGTAAAAAATCACCCGCCTTTCCCTTTTCCTGACGTTTGCAAAACCTAATATATGAAAACTAGAAAGAGTTTACAATCCCTAAAAACTACAGGCACTTTTACGAATTATCTCTATCTACATTTGTGTTTTTCCATTTTAGATGTATACTTTTTTCTTAAATCAAAACTTGAGTCTTCACTTTTTCCCTTCATCTCGTGAACAAAAAGACAAGGCAAACAAATCACAAAAAAATCAAATTTTTGAAGTTTAAGAATGCAAAAAATTAAAAACAACGACAAATGTAAGTAAAAAAAATTTATTCAAACACCACAAGTGAACAGGAAAGTTTTGATATCCAAGTTTGGGAAATTCCACTAGTTCAACCCTAATAGCTCTGAATTTTATAAGAGAGAGATTTCTAATTGATACTACAAATGTTCTAAATAAGGATATGCATGCTTGAAACATGTTAAAGATACAAATGACCTATGGATCCAAACCTCATTAAACTCTCAAGTGAACTTGCGGTGGGATATTTACCCAAGTAAAACAAGCCATTATTTTGCCCGTTTGCATAAAGCTGACCTAACAATCATAGATGATTTGAAAAATGATTTATTGGTCAATCATGCGTAACGGGCTATATTTTTGTAAGAAATAAGTTATGGATTGGGAGTCAACACTCAGTTCTCCCGCCTCCCCATTTTCTCGATGATTGCAAACCTAATATATAAAATCTAGAAAGATTTTACAATCCCTAAAAAATACCGACACTTTTTGGAATAATCTCTCTCTGCATTTGTGCATTTCAATTTTAGATGTGTACTATTTTCTTAAGTGAAAACTTGAGTTTTCACTTTTTCCCTTTATCTCGTGAACAAAAGGACACGCAAGGAGATCACAACAAAATGAAAATTTTGGAGTTTATCTAAGAAAAAAATTTAAAACAACAACAAATGGAAGTAATGAAAATTTATTCACACACCACAAATGAAAACGAAAGTTTTGATATCCAAGTTTCGGAAATTCAACTAGTTCAACCCTAATAGCTATGAATTTTAATATGGATATGCACGGTTGAAACATGTTACACATGCAAATGACCTGTGGATCCAAACCTCATTAAATTCTCAGGTGAACGTTTGGTGGGATATTTACCCGAGTCAAACAAGCCATTATTTTGCCCGTTTCCAAATAGTTGACCTAACAATCGTAGATGATTTGTATAGTGATTTATCGGTCAATCATGCGTAATGGGCTATATTTTTGTAAGAAATGACTTACGGATTGGGAGTCAATACTCGGTTAAATATCCCCTACCTCCCCATTTTCCCGACGATTGCAAAACCTAATATATAAAAACTAGAAATAGTTTACAATCCGAAAAAAAAATTTCAGACACTTTTATGTATTATCAATCACGACATTTTTGCATTTCCATTTTAGATGTATACTTTTTTTTTTCAATCAAAACTTGAGTTTTGACTTTTTTCCTTCATCTCGTGAACAAAAAAGACAGGGCAAACAGATAACAACAAAATAAAAATTTTGGAGTTTATAAATGCAAAAAATTTAAAACAACAACAAATATAAGTAAAGAAAATTTATTCACACACCACAAATGAACACGAATGTTTTGATATCCAAGTTTGGGAAATTGCACAAGTTATACCCTAATAGCTTGGAAGTTTATGAGTGAGAGATTTCTAATTGATCCCACACATGTTTTAAATAGGGATATGCATGCTTGAAACATGTTAAAGATGCAAATGACCTATGCATTTAAACCTCATTAAATTCTCAGGTGAACGTGCGGTGGGATATTTACCCGAGTCAAACAAGCCATTATTTGGCCCGTTTGCAAAAAGGCTACCTAACAATCATAGATGATTTGTAAATTGATTTATCGGTCAATCATGCGTAACGGGCTATATTTTTTTAAGAAATGACTGATGGATTGTGATTCAACACTTAGTTAAAAATCATCCGCCTCCCCCTTTTCCCGACGATTGCAAACCTAAAATATAAAAATTAGAAAGTGTTTATAATCCCTAAAAATTACATACACTTCTTGGAATTATCTCTATCTACATTTGTGCATTTCCATTTTAGATGTGTTATTTTTTCTTAAATCAAAACTTGAGTTTTCACTTTTTCCTTAATCTCGTGAACAAAAAGACAAGACAAACAGATCACAAAAAAATGAAAATTTTGGAGTTTATCTATGCAAAAAATTAAAAAAACAACAAATATAAGCATATAAAATTTATTCAAACATCACAAATGAATACGAAAGTTTTGATATCCAAGTTTTGGAAATTCCACTTGTTCAACCCTAATAACTTGGAATTTTATAAGAGAGATTTCTAATTGATCCTACACATATTTAAAATACAGATATGCATGCCTAAAACATGTTAAAGATGCAAATGACCTATGGATCCAAACCTGATTAAATTCTCAAGTGAACGTGTTGTGGGATATTTACCCGAGTCACACAATCCATTATTTGGACCATTTGCAAAAAGCTGACCTAACAATCATAGATGATTTGTAAAGTGATTTATGGGTCAATCATTCGCAACCGGCAATATTTTTGTAAGAAATGACTTAAGGATTGGAAGTCAATACTCAGTTAAAAATCCCCTGCCTCCCCCCTTTCCCGACGATTGTAAAACCGAATAAATAAAAACTAGAAAGAGTTTACAATCCCTAAAAATTGCAGACACTTTTTAGAATTATCTCTCTCTACATTTGTATATTTCCATTCTAGATGTGTACTTTTTTCTAAAATCAAAACTAGAGTTTTCCCTTTTTTCCCTTTATCTCATTAACAAAAAAGACAAGGCAAATAGAACACAACAAAATGAAATTTTTGGAGTTTATGTATGCAAAACATTTTAAAAAATAACAAATGTAAGGAAAGAAATTTATTCACACACCAAAAATTAACACAAGAGTTTTGATATCCAAGTTTGGGAAATTCCACTTGTTCAACCCTAATTGCTTGGAATTTTTTTAAGAGAGATATCTAATTGAACCTACACATGTTTTAAATATAGATTTGAATGGTCTAAACATGTTAAACATGCAAATTATCTATGGATCCAAACCGCATTAAATTCTTAAGTGAACGTTCGGTGGGATATTTACCCGAGTCAAACAAGCCATAATTTTACCAGCTTGCAAAAAGCTGACATAACAATCATAGATGATTTTTAAAGTGATTTATCAGTCAATCAAGCGTAACGGACTATATATTTGTAAGAAATGACTTACAGATTGGGAGTCAACACTTAGTTAAAAAATCCCCACCTCCCCCTTTCCTGACGATTGCAAAACCTAATATATAAAAACTTGAAAGAGTTTACAATCCCTAAAAATTACAAACACTTTTTGGAATTCTCTCTCTACATTTGTGCATTTCCATTTTCGATGTATATTTTTTTCTTAAATGAAAACTTGAGTTTTCAGTTTTTCCTTTTATCTCATGAACAACAAGACAAGGAAAACTTATTACAACAAAATGAAAATTTTGGAGTTTATATATGCAAAAAATTTAAAACAACAACCAATGTAAGCAAATAAAATTTATTCGCACACCACAAATGACCATGAAAGTTTTGATATCCAAGTTTGGGAAATTTCACTAATTCAACCCTATAGCTTGGAATTTTATAAGAGAGATATTTCTAATTGATCCTATACATATTTTATTCATGGATATGCGTGCTTGAAACATGTTAAAGATGCAAATGACCTATGGATCTAAACCTCATTAAATTCTCAAGTGAACGTGCGGTGGGATGTTTACCCGAGTCAAACAAGCCATTATTTTGCCCGTTTGCAAAAAGCTGACCTAACAATCATAGATGATTTGTAAAGTGATTTATCGGTCAATCATGCGTAACGGGTTACATTTTTGTCGAAAATGACTTACGGTTTGGGAGTCAACATTCAGTGAAAAATCCCCTGCCTCCCCCTTTTCCCGATGATTGCAAATCTATAATATAAAAACTAGAAAGAGTTTACAATCCCTAAAAATTATAGACACTTTTTGGAATTATCTGTCTCTACTTTTGTGCATTTGCATTTTAGATGTGTTGTTTTTTCTTAAATCAAAACTTGAGTTTTCACTTTTTCCCTCTATCTCGTGAACAAAAAGATAAGGAAATTTCATCACAACAAAATAAAAATTTTTGAGTTTATGTATGCAAAAAATTTATATCAACTAATGTAAGTATAGAAAATTCATTCAAACACCACAAATGAACAGGAAAGTTTTTATATCCAAGTTTGGGAAATTCAAATAGTTCAACCCTAATAGCTTGGAACTTTATAAGAGGGATTTCTAATAGATCCTACACATGTTTAAAATACGGATATGCATGCTTGAAACATGTTAAAGATGCAAATGACCTATGGACCCAAACCTCAATAAATTCTCAAATGAACGTGCGGTGGGATATTTACTCGAGTTCAACAAGCCATTATTTGGCCCGTTTCCAAAAATGACCTAACAATCATAGATGATTTGTAAAGTGATTTATTGGTCAATCATGCATAACGGGCTATATTTTTGTAAGAAATGACTTACGGATTACGAGTCAACACTCAATTAAAAATCCCCCACCTCCCCCGTTTCTCAACGATTGCAAAACCTAATATATAAAAACTAGAAAGAGTTTACAATCCCTAAAAATTACAGACACTTTTTGGAATTATCTGTCTCAACATTTTTGCATTTCCATTTTAGATGTGTAGTTTTTTCTTACATCAAAACTTGAGTTTTCACTTTTTGCCTTTATCTCTTGACCAAAAAGACAAAGCAAGCAGATCACAACCAAATGAAAATTTTGGAGTTTATGCATGCAAAAAATTTAAAACAACAACAAATGTTAGTAAAGAAAATTTATTCACACACCACAAATGAAAACGATAGTTTTGATATCCAAGTTTGGGAAATTCCACAAGTTCAACCCTATTAGCTTGGAATTTTACAAGAGAGAGATTTCAAATTGATCCACCACAAATTTAAAATATGGATATACATGCTTGAAACATGTTAAAGATGCAAATGACCTATGGATCCAAACCACATTATATTCTCAAGTGAACTTGCGGTGGGATATTTACCCGAGTCAAATAACCCATTATTTTGCCTGTTTTCAAAAAGATGACCTAACAATCATAGATGATATGTAAAGTGATTTATCGGTCAATCATGCGTAACGAGCTATATCTTTGTAAGAAATGACTTACGGATTGGGAGTCAACACTCAGTTAAATTTCCCATGCCTCCGCCTTTTCCCGATGATTGCAAAACCTAATATATAAAAACTAGAAAGAGTTTACAATCCCTAAAAATTGCAGACACTTTTACGAATTATCTGTCTCTACATTTGTGCATTTCCATTTTATGTATAAACTTTTTCTTAAATCAAAACTTGAGTTTTCCCTTTTTCTCTTCATCTCGTGAACAAAAGCACAAGCAAACAGATAACAATAAAATGAAAATTTAGGAGTTTATGAATGCAAAACATTTAAAAAAATGACAAATGTAACTAAAGAAAATTTATTCACACACCACAAATGAACACGAAAGTTATGATATCCAAGTTTTGGAAATTCTACTAGTTCAGCCCTAATTGCTTGGAATTTTATAAGAGAGAGATTTCTAATTGATCCCACACATGTTTTAAGTATGTGTATGCATGCTTGAAACATATTAAAGATGCGAAAGACCTATGGATTCAAACCTCATTAAATTCTCAAGTGGACGTTTAGTGGGATATTTACCCGAGTAAAACATTCCATTATTTGGCCCGTTTGTAAAAAGCAGACCTAACAATCATAGATGATTTGTAAAGTGATTTATCGGTCAATCATGTGTAATAGGCTATATTTTTTTTAGAAATGACTTACGGATTGGGAGACAACACTCAGTTAAAAATCCCCCACCTCCCCTTTTTCCCGATGATGCAAAACCTAATATATAAAAAATAGAAAGAGTCTACAATCCCTAAAAATTACAGACACTTTTTAGAATTATCTCTCTCTACATTTGTGCATTTCTGTTTTATATGTGTACTTTTTTCTTAAATCAAAACTTGAGTTTTCACTTTTTCCCTTTATCTCGCGAACAAACAGACAAGGCAAACAGTTCACAACAAAATGAAAATTTTGGAGTTTATGTGTGCAAAAAATTTAAAACAACAACAAATGTAAGTAAATAAAATTTATTCACACCACAGATGAAAACGAAAGTTTTGATATCCAAGTTTGGGAAATTCCACAAGTTTAACCCTAATAGCAAGGAATTTTATAAGAGAGAGATTTCTAATTGATCCTACACATGTTTAAAATATGGATATCTTGCTTGACACATGTAAAAGATGCAAATGACCTATGGATCCAAACCTCGTTATATTCTCAAGTGAACGTGTGGTGGGATATTTACCCGAGTCAAATAAGCCATTATTTTGTCCGTTTCCAAAAAGATGACCTAACAATCATAGATGATTTGTAAAGTGATTTATCGGTCAATCGTGCATAACGAGCTATATCTTCGTAAGAAATGACTTACGGATTTGGAGTCAACACTTAGTTAAATATCCCCCGCCTCCCCCTTTTCCCGATGATTGCAAAACCTAATATATAAAACTAAAAAGACTTTACAATCCCTAAAAATTACAAACACTTTTACGAATTATCTCTTTCTAAATTTGTGCATTTCCATTTTAGATGTATACGTTTTTCTTAAATCAAAACTTGAGTTTTCCCTTTTTCCCTTCATCTCGTGAACAAAAGGACAAGGCAAACAGATAATAAAAAAATGAAAATTTAGGAGTTTATGAATACAAAAAATTTAAAACAAAAACAAATGTAACTAAAAAATATTTGTTCACACACCACAAATGAACACGAAAGTTTTGTTATCCAAGTTTTGGACATTCCACTAGTTCAACCCTAATTGCTTGGAATTTTATAAGAGAGAGATTTCGAATTGATCCCACACATGTTTTAAATATGTGTACGCATGCTTGAAACAAGTTAAAGATGCCAAAGACCTATGGATCCAAACCTCATTAAATTCTCAAGTGAACGTGCAGTGGGATATTTACCCGAGTTAAACATGTAATTATTTGGGGCGTTTGCAAAAAGCAGACCTAACAATCATAGATGATTTGTAAAGTGATTTATCGGTCAATCATGCATAACAGGCTATATCTTTGTTAGAAATGACTTACGGATTCGGAGTCAACACTCAGTTAAAAATCCCACGCCTCCCCTTTTTCCCGACGATTGCAAAATATAATATATAAAAAATAGAAAGCATCTACAGTCCCTAAAAATTAGAGACAGTTTTTGGAATTATCAATCTCTACATTTGTGCATTTCTATTTTAGATGTGTACTTTTTTCTTAAATCAAAACTTGAGTTTTCACTTTTTCCCTTTATCTCGTGAACAAAAAGACAAGGCAAACAGTTCACAACAAAATGAAAATTTTGGAGGTTATGTGTGCAAAAAATTTAAAACAACAACAAATGTAAGTAAAGAAAATTTATTCACACACCACAAATGAAAATGAAAATTTTGATATCCAAGTTTGGGAAATTTCACAAGTTCAACCCTAATACTTTGGAATTTTATAAGAGAGAGATTTCTAATTGATCTTACACATGTTTAAAATATGGTCATACATGCTTGAAACATGTTAAAGATGCAAATGACCAATGGATTCAAACCTCATTATATTCTCAAGTGAACATGCGGTCTGATATTTACCCGTGTCAAATAAGCCATTATTTTGCCCGTTTATAAAAAGTTGACCTAACAATCATAGATGATTTGTAAATTGATTTATCAGAAAATCATGCGTAACGGGCTATAGTTTTGTAAGAAATGACTTGAGAATTGGGAGTCAACACTTAGTTAAATATCCCCGCCTCCCCCTTTTCCAGACGATTGCAAAAGCTAATATATAAAAACTAGAAAGAGTTTACAATCCCTAAAAATTACAGACACTTTTTGGTATTATCTCTCTCCACATTTGTGCATTTCCATTTTAGATGTGTTCTTTTCTCTTAAATCAAAACTTGAGTTTTCACTTTTTCCTTTTATCTAATTAACAAAAAGACAAGGCAAAGAGATCACAACAAAAAGAAAATTTTGGAGTTTATGTATGCAAAAAATTTAAAACAACAACAAATATAAGTAAAGAAATTTTATTCTCACACCTCAAATGAACACGAAAGTTTTGATATCCAAGTTTAGGAAATTCCACTAGTTCAACCCTAATAGCTTGGAATTTTATAAGAGAGATTTCTAATTGAACCTACACATGTTTTAAATATTGATATGCATGGTTGAAACATTTTAACAAGCAAATGACCTATGGATCCAAACCTCATTAAATTCTCAAGTGAACGTGCGGTGGGATACTTACCCAAGTCAAACAAGCCATTATTTTATCCATTGGAAAAAAGCTAACATAACAATTCTCGCCCCGACATTACTTTTTTCGTTCACAAGCTCACTCAATTTGTGGCCCAACCCCGCCTTCCTCATCTCCAGGCAGTACATCACCTGCTTCGTTATCTCAAGACCAGCCCTGGTCAAGGTTTGTTGTTTTCTTCTACTTCTTTCTTGCAGGTACGCGCTTACTCTGATGCTGATTGGGGATCATGCCTTGATTCTCGCCGATCTACTACAGGTTTTTGCATCTTCATTGGTGATTCTTTGGTCTCTTAGAAGGCCAAAAAGCAGACCACCGTCTCTCGCTTCTCCACCAAGGATGAATATCGAGCTTTCTCTTCTACTGCCAGTGAAATTATTTGGTTGCAACAACTTCTTCAAGATTTTCAAGTCAAGGTTGCATCTCCTGCATTGCTCTATTGCGACAATCAAACTGCGATTCATATTGTTTCAAACCCCACATTCCATGAGTGTACAAAACATATTGAGATCGATTGTCATTTTGTTCGTGAACGGGTTACTTCGGGCATCCTCAAGTTACTTCCCATTCGTTCTTAGTACCAGTTAGCCGACATGTTCACTAAACCTCTTCCTTCTACCCACCTTTTTTCTTTGTAGTCCAAGATGGCTATCAAGGATATTTACAAGCCACCTTGAGGGGGAGTATTAGAATGTAATTAATTTATTTATTATTTAATTTTTGTATTTTACTATTTTACCCTTTTTCTCTTTTTACTGTATAAAGCTTCATGTATTTGTAACAGTGTTTTTAATAAAATATTTCACAATTCAACCCATCTTCGTCTTCTCGACTACGCCGGCCCGACCAGCAGAGCAACGGCTCTTTCCGATCCTAAATTCTAATAGCAGTCGCCCTGCATTCTATAAAAATGGTACTCTCTCCAATCATGATTTTGTCAGTTGCACCAGTACGAGTGAAAACCGTATTCACAGTTGTCAAAATACACATTTTTGAAGGTACAGAGCATCCCAACTGAGACAGTATAACAGCCAAACATGAAGCACGCAAAAGTGTGAACTTCCCACCCATATTTGGACCTATCAACAATCCACTATCAGCAACAGCATGTGAGTGCCAAAGCCCTGTGATTTGAAGGAAAGATCCTCCATGCTCATGGCAAGAAACTGCAGAATTTGAAACATGTGACAAATTAGCAGGTCTACACATGGACCCCATTGAAGAATTTGCAGTAACAGCAAGTGACTGTAGCACATCAAAATAGCTAATCGTATAAAAGAGTTGGTACCATTGAGGAAGTTTTCCAGCAAACAACTCAACAAAAATGGCTAATGGCACAATATCTGATTCTATCACCACATAGTCCTGGTGTGGGGCAAATTCACTATCAACTTCATTGAGCCCATTGCCAATTTCAGGGATTGAGATCACCAATTGACTTTGCCATTGTTTTATGCATTTCCTGAATGGTTGCATGGGGCCCTAGCATTCTTGCATGATACTGTTTTGGCAGTGCCTGACCCAATGCAAAGTGACCAACAATCCATTTCCGAAATCCCTCTCTGTCTGCCTTGAAGTTGAAGAGTTTCAGGAAATAATCCTTAAAGGTAAAGATAAGTGCCTGGTTGGGAAATAAGTGGAGAACATATGGAGTATTGCCCTTCCACAACGACACAAACGCCTCGTCCTTGAGTTTGCTTGCAAGGTAGTCATCCCTGACCTTGTAGGGTTCATAGAGCCTGCCAGATTTGAATTTTGCAGCAAGATTTTGGTTGAAGAGCTTCACCCGCTCAATTGATTTAGCGGATGTTAGCATCGTTCTCTAAGAGAAAACACAATAGGTTGAGCAGTTGCATGTTATCACAAGTTCCAATGCTGTTGGCAAGAGGTCCCCAAAAATTGCTTGAACTGGTGCTGAAAGAGCAATGCCAATAGGATGGCTATCATACAGCAACAATCTTTCTGGAACAAAGAGAGTGGTAGGGGAATTTTCACACGCTGAACCCCTGTCCGCAGTAATGCATGTAATGTACAAAGGTACCACATTAAGAAGAGAGAAGCAACATGCTGGCCAGCACAAAACGACTGAAATTGATGCTCTACTGCTGCGTTTACTGGCTGGGGAATTCGAATCCAAAATGCCTGAGATGCATATGAAAAATTCGGAAGAGCAAGGTTGATTGTGTCAAATATTTGATTACTACCCTGCCATGTGCAAGAGAACCCAAACCATGTGGTTGTTACAGTACAGGAATTTGAGTGAGCAGCAGTCTTGAGTTTGTAGCCTGCTTCTAATAACAAGATTTGGTAGCCTACTTGTGAAGTATCTGAATTTAGATAGCCTTTATGTTGAAGAGTCTTTACTGCCCCATCCAATCCAGAACCCAAGTACCTCGCATCATATTCCAAACACACTGGGGATTCAAAGGTAGCACAACATGAATGCTGCTCAAGAACCCTGCACCCAGCTCTTGTCGTAATTCTTCTTAGCATTTCAACATACATCTTGCAAGCTACATCAGTCCCACAATGAGTAGGAATCTCCTTGAAATTTAGATCATGCACAAGTGTGGCCCACCCACTAACACGAAACTGCAGAGCAGCTATTAATTCTAGAGGTCTGTTGGCTACACAAAGAGGACTCTTCTGTAACAGTAAACTCATCTCCTGTTTTACATGGGGATCACTTCCAAAACTACAATACAATCGTGTGTCCCTTAACCTCATTAGTACTCCATCAACTCTTAACCAGAAATGTAGTAGAAGAAACCAATAATTTGGCATTACTCTCACTTTTACTGGTAAGAGTGACACTCCACTATCAGCTAACTCATTTGCATAGAGAACCACTTATCATAGAAGAGAATGGGTTCTTTGGATGCCAATGCAACTAAAGCAATTTATTCTCTGCTATTCTTCCAACACAAATGCAAGTTTTTGTCACTTGCGTCAACCTTCTCTGGATCTCTGTCAATTGTTTCACCCCAAAAATAAGGTGTAGTGGAGGTATAATCTTCATCGAGTATCACCTGTTGAGAAGGCTTGCTTCTAAATTTTCACTTGGCAGCAGCGGGGACTTCCACAGGCGGTAAACCATCATGCTTCCACTCACTAAAAGCATCGAATGCATTAAAAGAAATTGTGACGGACGTCTCCTTATGTAAAAGAGTTAAAGAACTATCCCCAATTACCATCTCAGGAAAGTGGGACATTCCAAGATTAACCAGTAGAAAGTGCACAACAGAGGTTGCCGAAAAAATAATTTTGACATCCCCACAACAGAAAATTTTCTGTTATTGACCGGTATCCCAAAACAAGGGTTGCCGTTCCCCAATTTTTATACGCAGGATCGAGGAATTCGAAGACTCACCTGGTCTTGATGTCGATGAGTTGAGGTATGTCTCTGTTGAGTGAGAAGTGGAGGTGATGCTAACCTTCCACCCCTCACCGTTGTCACCGAAATTCCTGACCTGAGGAGGCTTTGTCCGTCGGTGAACAGCAACAATGTCGACCATGGATGCATCTGACCGAACTAAAATAGGCAAATCATTGGGCCCGTTCCGCAGAGCTTTGAGGTCAAGCAACATCTTCTTCAAAAATGGTGACTCCTTATCCCGAAGAGCTTCGATTTCAGCCCGAAGTATCTCCATTATTTTTGTGCGTAAGGCACGCATCTCATCCCGTATTACTGATTTTAACTCGGTGTGTAATCCTTCCATTTTTTACATTATTTCTGATTTCACTACGGCTATTTTTTGGAATGAAGAATCTCTCGTTGCGAACCTGTTCTGATACCAAATGTTAGGCACGTCACCAATACTACCTAAAAGACCGGCCTATTAGGAGCGGAAAGCATAGGTACTTAACCTCCGGACCAAGTGGGTCATTGTGAGCCCATAACATTAGTGCACTACAAGAAGAAAAACTTATGGAAGTCCTTAATGAGCAAAAGATAGCTATTGGTTGGCAGATATTAAAGGAATTAGCCCATCTACATGCATGCATTGTATCTTACTTGAAGAGGGAGCAAAGCCTTCCCATCAACCACAAGGAAGATTGAACCCGCCCATGATGGATACATTGTCACCTTCTAAACCATTGTCGCCAAAGCCGCACCACCAAGGGCCATCCCGCCGTCTCAGTTGTCCTTGTCGTTGCTTGTGCCTAGTATTTTTCTTCCCTCTTCTTCTTCCCATTGCCATGTTATTGATCTTCAGTTTAATCCAAATTTTTTATTAAAGAGGAGTTTGGGAACAAGAAGTTTGATGCACATGTGATTCTCACACGTGCGACTGTATTAAAAAAATAATAAATAAATAAGTAAGGTCTTTGCTACTTGCCTCTCTTCTTCTCACAGTGCCACCTGTTACTGTGTATTATTGCCACCTATAGCCTGTTGCTTATCTAAGCCTCGTCTAACTTTCTGCTCATGGCTCCTAAAGATACTCAAACAACCGTTCATAATGCCCATGACCCAACCACACCTCTTACGGTGATCAACATCCACAATTCTTTCAAACTCACATCTACCAATTATCTTTGTTGCAAGCTTCAAATGGAAGTTGTTCTTATTGGTTATAATCTCTACAAGTTCGTTGATGTATCTCATCCTGCACACGCAGCCATAAAGATAGCCAATAATCTCGCCAATCCCAATCCCGAATACCATACATGGCTTCATCAAAGACAAACTGATTTTTTGTGCTCTTGTCAGCTCTCTCATGCCATCTCTCATTCCTCTTATCACTCAGTCACAAACCTCTCATGAAGCCTAGAATACTCTAGCTCATGCTTATGCCCGTCCTTCTTGTAGTCACATCAAGCAGATTAAGGAACAAATCAAGCACACCACTAAGGGATCTCAAATAATTTTTGAGTATATGTAGTTTGTTAAAACCCGTGTTCATGAACTTGCAGCCCTAGGAAAACCTAAGGATGGAGAGGATTTCACAAAGAAAATTTTGGATGGACTCAACGATGATTACAAACCACTTGTTGATATTATCAATGGTCGTGACACGCCAATTTATTTTAATGAATTGCATGTGGGTTTGTGGGCCTTCCTAGGTCGTGTGTGCTTGGGCCCATCTTTCAACACTCCCCCTCAAGCTAGTAGTCTCTTTTTTCGAAGAGAACCAGCTAGCGTAATATAAGAGAGTAAAATCACTCTAAGTCATAATGTTAGGAATTATATGCCCTAATTTAAAATTAATGAGAGCAATAATAATAATTACAAAAAAAGAAAAAACAAGCACGAAGAACACAAGATTTATACAGGTTCACCTCAAGGTGAGACTATGTCCTGTCTTCCGCCATTGCAGTAATGCACAATGAAGATGAAATAGTTTACAAGAGAAATCATACACACTCGTGTTTTTTCTCTAACCTCTCTCAGCCGCAACTGATGATCCTCCTCAATAATAAAACCTAACAATGGCGCCCCCAAATATAAAGAAAAAATCAGGGCAACCGTAATATAAGTGTGAAATCCCCAAACTACCTTTAATGAAATAGGAATCAATATATCGTAGGTCAATCCACATACCGACTCATCGTAAGACGTTAATTAGATTCCATAAATTAACACGTAAGACATCGCTCCATACTTCAATCAAATGGTCATAGTAAAAAATATTTTTGGCTCAATTTCACAAGTGGAAAAGTATCCCTACTGTAGGGATAGAGTCTACCCACTTTCTCAAGGTAGCTAAAAAAACACCTCTTGGGTGAATAATAGACTTGACACACACTGGATATTGGGCACACTCCAATCTAGGCTTGTTGGTAGTGGGTCTATAGGCATTGCTCAGAAGTATAGTAATAAACTCCTCCATCACGGTGTCCCTCCATAGGGCACCCGACTCTCAAATGGTAGTAGTAAAAATGCCAAATAAGGGGGTGAAGGGTAAACACTGGAAGATAATATAATTGGGCCACCATGTTCTTTCTTCTTCATCAAAATAACCAATGTTGACAACAATCAGCAACCGAGAAGTCTTCCTTCAATAATAATGTCTCAATTTGAGAGACACAATAGTAGCGGCTGAAATGGGCTTCCAAATAGGCAGTTATATAGCAATGGATAACCAGTAGGTAGTAAAAATCCTTATGAGCAATGAGGACACATAAGATAATCTACGGGAAGTCCATCCTTCAATAAGGAAGCTATGCACCAAGTAATAAGCTGAAGATAATCCAAGGTAATAATCAATCCTGAGTCAAGCCGGTAGTAGATAACATATAGTAGTTTTGACAAAGTGAGTGAGTCAACCTGAGTAATAGACTGCCAATAATAAGTTGAATTGTATTGTTTGATAATCAATAAATCAAATCATCTCCAATGTGCTCATCCTTCATACTTCTCCTTTTATTCTCCCCCTCAAGTTGGGAGATAATGTCAATGATCCCAACTTGAAGTCACCAAATATTTTGCAAGCTCAAGTACTGATCCACCTCTTGTATGACCAAGTAAAAAAAGGCTGGTATCAACAACTTCACTAGCTCAAATATTGTAAACCAAGTAAATCAAGCCAAGCCAAATATTTCAATCTTTTCTTGCCTTAATTTTTTAAGCAAGGATACCAAATCAAATTCTTAGTAATCTTTCAAAATACCAAAAAAATCTCACAAAAATCGTAGCTATAAAAATCTTCTAAATAAGGTAGTTTCCTCCTTCGAGTGGTGCCTACTTCGCAATCAAAGAAGACACCTTTCCTTGCTTTTTTTTTTTCTTGAAATCTTTAGGCAAGGCAATCTTTGACAAACAAATCAAGGAAAGTTTCTAAAAATAAGATGATCTTCTAAAGATTCTTTCTAGATATTGTTAGTTAAAAAATAGAAACTTACCCAGGGTAGATCATGAGATACTTTTTTGATATTGTTGATAAATAACAACAACTCAAAAAGTTAAGCAAAAAAATCGTCTTAAATTCAGATATTCGCATACAATAGTATACCAGCATGACCTTTGATTCTTTCAATGCGAATATCTCCTTAAATATAGATCAGATTGACATGAAATTTTCTCCTTCTTAAACTAGACTTAAATAAATTTCAAAAAAGTATAAATTCTCTTCATAAAATATACTTCTTTTGAGATAAATAATCTGATAGATTTCGGACTCTATAATCTGGCCAAACTGTGTACTCTTTCTTCTTTGGCCAGCATGCCCATTGACTCTTCCAAGATTGATATCTCCATCCGAAAAACTCAGAATGAGAATTGGTTGAATATATAAGAAAATAGACTTACATATATTTATTTTTATATATAATTATTCATAGAAATTCTTGTTCTTGATGGCATAAAATGGCTCTAAAGTTGAAGCTTTCTAATGTTACATGAAACTTTTCTGTTGCTTTACCTTTATTGCTTCAGTTATCGATTTCTCTTTCCAGAAAAATCTGATTTTAACGATTCCTATTGAGTTGCAAACTAAATTCAAATATATTTTCAATGGTATATAACGTTCTATATTAAAAATAAGGCAAGTGAGTGAAACATCCAATGAAATATAAAAATTAAGAAATAAGACTTAAGGAAAATGAGAAACTCCTCTTTTTTCTTTTTCTTTTTCTTCGTCTTCTTCTTCTTCCATTTTTTCTCCATCTTCTTCTCCTTTTACATCTCAAATCATTTCCCGCTATGATACCATGTTGAAACTTAGGATTTCATGATGTATAATCATAGTAGAAGATGATTAAAGGACGAGAAGAAGAAGAAGAGTTGTGGAGTGAAGGTTTTAGGAGGAGAAGAGAAAGAGTGACGAATTTGGAGAAAATGGGAGCAAGATTAGGGTAATAGACTTGTCCAAACTCTCCCCCTTAAGTTGTATTTATAGATATTGAAAGTAATATTAAAAAAATACCCTTCACCCTAATAAAAGTGATATTACAAGAATACCCTTCACCCTTGTGTCTTTCTTGGATACTCTACCACTCAAAGTTTATATCTATGTTTTGAACCCACCACCTTTCGTCTTTATAAGTCCCTTCATGTTAAATTGTTGATTCTATCTTTCCCTTCACTACACTTCACTCTCACCTTGACTGTCCTTCATCTGATACACTCTCCCTCTGGTATTCCTCTATGTCCTTGCTTCCAGTTACCGGCACATCATCCACATATTCAATCCATGTGCCCTCTGCAAGCTTCATTCAAGTCCTCACACCTAACCCCACTCATAGACCTCCCTCATCGGCTGACCCACTCCTATCATCCCATCTAGCTTTCTCCCTTCCCTATGTTATTGTCTCTAGATCTAATAACAATATTTACAAGCTCATCCAAAAATTAAACCTCACAACCCCGCTTCTTATATCTGCCAACTGTGACTCAAGCTCTCACCAATCCCAAATGGCTTAAGGCTATGTCTGATGAGTATGATGCTCTTGTTTGGGATAGGAGATGAAATTTTTTTCCCTCGGATCTCTCACCAAATCTGGTAGGTTTCAAATAGATTTTTCTTACTAAATGTCTATATGATGGCTAGAGAGATAGGTATGAAGCTCACTTAGTTTCCAAAGGGTTTCACTAGCACCTGGGTTTGATTATCATGAAACTTGTAGTCCAATTATCAAACCTACCACTATTCGCATTGTTCTTAGCCTTACAATAATTCATAGCTGGTCGCTTTCCCAACTTGATATCAATAATGTATTTCTCCAAGGTACCATGTTTGAGGATGTTTTTATGGCACAACCATCGGGCTTCATTGATCGTGATCATCCCCATGATGTCTGCAAACTTTGCAAAGCTATCTACGGTCTCAAACAAGCTCCACGTACTTGGTATCATGAGGTGCACTAGTTTCTTATGACCTCTGGTTTAACCAACTCTCATGCAGACTCCTCTCTATTTATCTCTCACACAGGTAGTATTGTACTGTATATTCTGGTCTATCTGGATGACATTATTATTACAGCAGACAATGATCAAGCTATGACAACGTTCATGCACCTTCTTGCTCAACGATTTTCAAGCAAAGATCTTGGCTCCTTCACTTACTTTCTCAGAATTTTTTGGAAGATAGGCCCAAGCCCACATGACCAAGGAAGGCCCACATATCTAAGAGTATTATAAGATGGGCACACAATCAAGTAAGACCCACAATATGGGCCCAAGAACATAAGAATTAGGAGCCACCATGATTACCACGAGCTGACATCCTTATCACATAAGTTGGAAGTTCAAGAAGGACTCTTAAAGGCATCTTTATCTTAAGGTCACGTCCTAGAAGAGTTCTAGTTTGAGTTATGTTTATCTTTTATCTATATTGAGTTATTTAATTATGCTAGGATTTATCTTTAAGTGTTAGAGTTTGGGTATAATTGGGACAAAGGTAGTTTTATTGTAATTAGACTCTACTATCTTCCTCTATTATAAAAAGAGGTTCATGTCCTCTAATTATAATAAGTCAATGCAATATTTTTCTTTTTCATAAATTCAACATGGTATCAAAGTAGGTTATGTGAGTTGACTTGGTCAACCTACAGAGATAATGAGATCCTTTTCTCTAAACCCTAAACCCTAAGTCTAGGTTTGTAGTTATTTGTTTTCAATCCCTACACCCGTAGTTTGCTTTGTGTTTTTAACCTGTATACTGAGATTTTCATATTGCAAATTATATATTGACATAAATATATTTGAGTTTACTTTCCAAGTAAAAACAATGTTTTCCAATCGGATTTATCTATAGAGAGATATCGATATTTGAATGTACAAAGGTCAGATTGTAAAAGAGGTTCGAGTAGTAGCAGAAAGCTTCAGCTTTCGAGGTATTTTATGCTCTCAAGAACTAGACTTTATATGGAGAAATATATATCAAAAGAAATATCTATAAGTCTATTCTTTTACCTATTCAACCAATTTTTTATCTGAGTTATCTACAAAGAGAAATCGATATTGGAAGCAGCAAAGGTCGGATTGAAAAAGAGGTTCGAGCAGCAGCAAAAAGCTTCAACTTCTAAGGTATTTTTTGCTATCAAGAAATGGACTTTATATGGAGAATTATATATCAAAAGAAAGATATGTAAGTATATTTTCTTAAATATTCAACCAATTATCAATATGAATTTTTTATAAGGATATATTGATCTTTGAATAGTCAATGGTCATTCTGGAAAAAAAGGAGAAACAATACTTAGTTCGACTAGATGACAGAGACAGAAATCTATCAGATTATTTATCTTTTTATAATTATATTTTATGAAGATAATTTATACTTGGATGAAAGGTATTTAATCCTAGTTTTATAATAAAAACAATTCATGTCAATCTGATCTATATTTAAAGATTTATTCGCATTGGAAGAATCAAAGGTCATGCTGGTATTCTATTGTATTAAAAAATCTGAATTTATGCCAATTGTTTTGTGTTTCTTTTTGAGTGGATATATCTGGAAAATATCTAATTTCTCCCAGGTTTGAGGGGTTATTTATATATCTCTATTATTTGGCCTTATTGCTACATCTATGATATTTGGTTCAAGTTGGGATCATTGTCATTACTTTCCAGCTTGAGGGGGAGAAGTAGAAGAAGTACAAGAAAGAGGTATTTTATTCCTTATGTTGTGGATAAGTTTATGTGACCAAAATATTCAAAAAAGGGTGAGCACAAAAGATGAAGCTTCTACATCTAAGAAAAAATATTTATATCGGATTATGATTATTTCGTGGGTCCTTCTACGAGGTTTATTATTTTGGTTCGTGTTATATGTGTTGGAAGATGGTCGTGTTACATTACAATTTCTGATATTATGTCTCTTTGGATGAAACATTATTATTGAAGAAGAGGTGACCTCATTAAATTTTCTCATACAATAATTTATTTGACTCTCAAAAATATCACGGTTGGGACACCATGAGAGTTGGTGCCCGGATTGGGACACCATGATAAATATAACTCTAAAAAATATCATGGTTGGGATACCATGAGAGTCAGTGTCTGGATTGGGACACCATTATAAATAAACCCACTACCCCCTATAATGGCTTTTATTACTCCTACCACTTGAGAGTCGTTGTCCTGTGGAGGGACACGGTGGTGGATACTTCAGAGCAATGCCGACAGACACACTACCTACAGAAGACGGAGAGTGCCATACATCCAGCATTAGGACTGGAGTATGGAGCACTGTCTTACCGGCTAGGAGTAATTTTTACTCTCACTAATATTATGCCAGTAGGGTCTCAGGAAGGACGCAACAGCGTGAGGGGGAGTGTTGGAAGATGTGTTGTTTTATAAAAAAATATTTTATACATCATTTGCAGCAAGTTGGGAGTTCATGTTGTTCTCTCACCCCCAGCTTGAGGGGGAGTGTTGGAAGATAGGCCCAAGCCCACACGACAAAGGAATGCCCACATATCTAAGATTATTATAAGATGGGTCACATGACCAAGGAAGGCCCACAAGATGGGCCCAAGAACATAAGAAGTAGGACCCACCATGATTACCACGAGCCGACATCCTTATCACATAAATTGGAAGATCAAGAAGGACTCACAAAGGCATCTTTATCTTATGGTCACGTCCTAGAATAGTTCTAGTTTGAGTTATGTTTGTCTTTTATCTATATTGAGTTATTTAATTATGCTAGGATTTATCTTTAAGTGTTAGATTTTGGGTGTAATTGGGACAAAGGTAGTTTTATTGTAATTGGACTCTACTATCTTCCTCTATTATAAATAGAGGTACATGTACTCTGATTATAATAAATCAATGAAGTATTTCTCTTTTCCATAAATTCAACAGAATTGAAGTTGTTCTTCATTCTCAAGGATTGTTTTTGTCTCAATGCTGGTATATTTCTGATCTACTTGCTCGTACATGGATGGAAAATGCAAAGCCTATAACTACACCTCTTGCCACATCATCTACACTCACACTTTAGTCTAGCACGACACCCTTTGATCCATCTGAATATCGAACTATTTTTGGTAGTCTCCAATACTTGTCTCTTACGTGCCCTGACATTGCCTATGTGGTAAATAAGTTATCTAAGTTTATTCATTGCCCTACTACTGACCATTGGGATGCTGTGAAGCACTTGTTGTGATACCTTTGTGGAACTCTGGATCATGGTATTGTCTTACATTGACAATCTTCTTTGTCACTACATGTGTTCTCTGATGGTGATTGAGCAGGAAACAAGGATGATTTTACTTCCACAGGTGTTTACCTTATTTACCTAGGTCACAATCCTATCTCTTGGAGTTCTAAGAAGCAATGGATTGTGGCTCGGTCATCTACTTAGGCGGAACATTGATCTGTGACAAGCACTATAGTTGAGATCTGATGGATCTGCTAACTGAATTGGGTGTTTTTCTTCCACAACAACCGGTGCTTTTATTGTGATAATGTGGGCGCTATAAATATATGCTCCAATCCAGTATTTCACTCTTGCATGAAACATGTTGTTTTGGATTACCACATCATTCACAAAAAAGTTCTGAGTGGCACTCTTCGGGTTACTTATGTCTCCTTTGGTGATCAGTTGATTGGTGCTCTCACCAAACCGCTTCCCCAAACACGTTTCCTCTTCTTAAAGACCAAGATTGGACTTTCCTCTCGAAGATCTATCTTGTGGGGGCATGATAGAGATAAAGGACAATGTATGAACTCAAATCAAATTGTATCCAACTACGGCACATGGCTGAAGAGTTGTAAACGCTACGTCACTTATTGTAAATCTATAAATACATGTCTCATCATCAATGAAAAATACGGTGAATTATTTTCTTCTTCCATCTGCTTCTTCTATACAGAACAGTGTTGAGGGTCGCTGTATTGATTCCATAACCTTGGCTGTACAAGTTGTTGTATCTGCGGGCTCCTCTAAGCCTTTGAACCACATATGGGAATGATATATGGTTAAATATGTGATAAAGAAGTTCAATTTGAAGCCTCAACCTTAATTTTGAACACGCTTGAAGCTCTAGTAGTTGAAGTCGTAGTAGAATCACCAAAAATCATCTTTTTTCAAATCTACAGCGGCTCTCTACCCCTTCTCTACAACTCGACTCTATCGGATCTAATCTATTGAAAGACAATCAAAGAACGGCTCCGTGCTTGAGTTTTTCTCGACCCCGTTGCTTTACTATATATCTGTAGATTTGATTTGATGTACAAAATCGTATATAAAATTAAAGCCTAAATGACCGTATTTAAAAAACAATGTCTAATAACGATGTTCGGAGAAATTATCCTAAAAGAAAATTAAAAACCCCTAAAGTCTTCTTATTGTGTGTAAAGTTTCCTTCCTATGGATGTAAGGTTTTCTGCAAAATCACATTAAATCCAAGTGCATACTCTGTTATTTGATTTTTACATTCATTAATCATCACAGGTTTGTCCTTGCCCGCCCCCCCCCCCAATCTTTGCCGGGAAGCAACTGCTTGCCTTTGCCTCAAATATTTCCCCTCTTTAATAAGCGTCCACATCGTTCTGTAAATTTAAAGGTACATTAACAGCACTATTCTTCTTATATAGCAACTTCCCTTGGCAATAAAGTCAGCAGACATGTTTTAACGGCCAAAATTCCCAGTAAATTCCCGGAGTCTTCTTCGATCAGGTAACGTATGAGGTTTGGAATCACCAAACTGATTCATGGAAGAAATGAAAGTTCAGCGACAGGGGGAACTCACGAAAGCCATCGATTCACCTCGCAGTACTCACTGTGGATGGGAATTAACCATCTCAGGTTCTTAGCAAACTCAGGGATCAAGTCTACGCTAACGTCAGTCTTAGAAGCCTTCCGACGGAAGGAAATTTGGTGGATCCCTTCCAAATCATTTTCTATGGTGGAAAATGAGACCTTCACGGCATATTTTCCGTATCTTGACTGCCGCCGAAGACAACTCATTATCTTGATTCCAGAGAGCCCCTCAGGTAGAATTAAGAAAAGGACAGAAAACTCATTAATAGGGTTGCTTTTTTTCCCACAGGTGACTCCGCTCGTAAGGTAAATTTTTTACATGAAACAGAAGATTCTAAATCCATTTGAAAGATTATGCATGTAAGAAAGATACAGAGGAACAATCTTGAAGACCCATTTTCTGGGTCTCATTTTTTTTATTTTTTTACTTTTTTTTATTGGGAAAGACCAACTGCATTGATTCCAGAGAGCCCCGACTGGTTGTTCGTAAACCCCAAGCTTCAGAATAAAATGAGGATGAGATTACTAAGATGTGGAAATCCAAAGCCTGCAATGGTGGACATCATCTATTCGATGAATTGGGTCAGAGAAAACAAGTAAAAGAACAAGAGGAAGAGAAATGGCAGGAATACAGTGGAGGGAGCTTGTTGACAAATACAGTCAATTAAACAATTGGTATAAAATATTATATAGTTCAAATTTCAATTTAAGCTAAGTTATCTGATCTCAACCTAATCTGACATAACATGAATTGGTGGGCAGTTTCTTTCTCAACATATAATATAACTTAACAAACCATAAAAAATCTCAAGTTGAGATCTTATTAGAGGTGTTGTTGATATGCAAAAGGCACAAGCGTTTCAATTGTGGATTGACAGGTACAGAAAGATGCCATAGTTCTGTGTCCTGGGTCCAGGGTATGATTAAAGACACCAAAAAGAAAGTGAGGCTTCCACAGCTTTAGTAGACACCATAAAGTGCAGAAACAGGTGGGAATCGGTCCTCTCACTCCTTTTGCTTTGTTTGATGATTAGACCAGCTTTTTCCACCATGGCCCCATCATCCCTCCAACCACCCATAATTTTATTTAACCCATTTGTTTATTCTTGTATGAGTTTGAAACAAGATGAACTCTATTTACCCGATTCAGTTTAATAACAGTTCCACCACCAGCTTGATCATCTACACTAAACCATATTACTGTTCACAGGTCTCTGTTGCAAATTTCATAAATGGCGTCTCCTCGGACGCTGCAGTTATTTAAAGAGAAAGAAAAAGAAGAAGGTCACATGCTCACATACACAGCTATCATTTCAAGGAGAAGAGCAGAATCAGAGGAGAAAAAAAAAATAGAGTTAGAAACAGTTCTTCTCGACTCGTAGCAATTATACGGTTGTCCTTCTTCTTACTCACTCTCGAGACACTCCCATTTTTTAATATTCAAAATACACAAAGTAAAAACGAAAGAAAAAATGAATTTTTCCATTGCCCACCCATCAACCAAAAATTGAAAACACAAGAAAAGAGACGGAAGAGAAATTAATAGAATTTTTCACTTTGAATGATCAGGAAGAAATAGAAGAAAGGGTGAGAATGATATACTCAGTGAGCCATGGCTACCGGGGGCGAGAACCCGATGCTCCTCTGTGCCGGCAAAGCAAGCATGGCAGTATGATCCAAGAAATCGTTTAGAGCAACCAAAGACTGTAAAATGGTTCTAAGATCTTCTGTGCGTGTGAACCCCGCGACCCCAACATGCCTCACTGCATAGAGATAGAAAGTGATGCATCCTTTTCTGAATTTAAACCGAGCCATCTCGCACCCAGAGAGCCCCCTTATCAGCTTCTTGTTCACTTCCCCGAGAGGAATCGCCGACGGCCAAATTCGATCGACCGCAGATTTCATGGCTTCAGACTCGAAGACGAAGAGAAGGACTTTGGATTTTTTGGTGCCGAGGCCGAGGGTGAGTGTGTGCCACGCATGGTGAGCTAGGATGGTGAAGTTGGTAGGCAAGAAGGTGACAGTGGAAGGAAAAGGAAGGGAATTAGACTGGTTGCAGGAAAGAAGGGGCAGAGAGAGAAGGCGCAGGAGTTCAAGAGAAGCAGCACGACGAACGGTGAAGGATTTCACCACGAATTGGGCCCCGAATCGGATACCCTTTACTTCAGAGATGGGTTTGAAGGAAGGATTGGTCGTGGATTTCTTCGACTGTTTCTGTTCATGCTTCCGCTTCGTTTTCCCTTCTTTAGCTTCCATGGTGGCGGAATGAAATGAAGGTCTCCAGCGTGTTTTGATGACTTAAGCACTGAAGTATAATGAACCGTGAGGCTCAGAGTTCAGAGTCAAAGAAATGGTGCCCGACTTTTTGAAGGGTTTTGCATTTTTACTTGTTGAATTTGTTAATCGGAAAGCTGGGTTTTATATTTCGTGAAGTGGGATTTACCAGTTAACATCTGGAACAGTGTGGCTGTATCTTTTCTTTAATAAGAATTCGAGTACATCTCTGCATCTGAATGCTTCCTTATTGCTCTTCCTAAACAACCAAAAAGAGAGAAGACTGGTTTTCTTCTTAAAATGCCCACATGCCATCATTGCCTGCCAAACTTTACATAAATGGGGCGCATCTACTATCTATCACAGTATTTAGTGCCGCACAGTGGCTGATTTTGCCTTCTCTCGAATCTCAATGCTGGGGTGCTTCATCTGCGGCATACTTTTTTTTTTTTTCTCTCTCTAAAAAGAATGCAAACTTTATAATTAAAAATAAATATAAACATAGGTTAAATTACTATAAGCCAAAGTTTTAATCTTTTGGTAAGTATATATATCCTCTCGCGAGTTTTATAAATTTTTAAAATTTTTAAAAATAAAATTTTAGTTTAAACAAGATTCTTGTAGGAATTACAAAAAATAAAAAAATGTCCTAGGTCTAATCACTAATAAGCAAACCAACCCTTCTAAAAGGGATGTATTAATAAAGCACTTGGTTATAATAAAAATACTTATTTTAGACAATTTAGTATTTATCACAATAATGTATTTAAGGTTGATCTTAATGGGGGCAGGTTTAAGAATTTAGGTAGGAAATGTACTTCATCTATTATAAATCAAGAAAAAATAAACATTTCTTCTGTAGGAAAAATCCCTACTTATCAACTTAGCCATTACCCATGCCTCTTTTCACATGTTATGATCTTTTATATAAATTTGTATAAAGAAGGGAAAAGTTAAAATTGAGTTTTTCATTTACGGGTCTCTCATGTTAAGTATTATTGTTGAATTTAAAGAGAGTGTTATAGGATAGGAAACAACACAATTTATAAACTTAATATAATTTGAGTACATGAGCAAGTTATAAACTTCAATTTGCAAGGAAAAAGATTCTTGGTTTTCAATATTCTTTTACTAAAAAAAATTCTTCATAGATGCAAATAATTTCATCTTTTATTCGCACTCTTTCTTGAATATTTTGGTCACAAAAAAATTACCACAATATGTGGAACAAAATATCTCTTTCTTGTACTTCTTCATCTACTTCTCCCCCTCAAGTTGGGGAAAAATTGACATATAGATCTAGTTTGGACAAAACATAATGCAGGAGAAAGAAAATAACTTCTAGTTGTACGATAAAGCTCCATTTATTAGTCAAAATTATTAGAGTCTAAAACACACTCTGCTCAATTTTAAAGGCGGACAAACTGCCCAACTTTCAGGTTTATCAAATAAACTAAATTTTTAAGGGTATCTCAAACACAAATCATCTCTTGGGTGAAGAACAAAAGACTTGACTCAAGGTGGATATTGGACACACTCCTATACTTTTTAGGTAGTGGGTCTAGGCATTGCTCTAAAGTGATAAAAAATGCAAGATGATAAATTGAAGAAATAATAGAGGAAAACAACTTTCAATGGAAGGATTCAACTATGCAACACTTATACTTCCAAAGTGACCTTTTTAAAAAAAAATAAAAATTAGAGGAGACTATAATGGTAGAACTTAATAAACTTGATCAAATATAACTTTTTTTGCGTGACCATAATTTTTTGGAGTTAACTATGTGGAAGATATACAACCAAGTAATAAAAACGCAAAACTTGAAAACAACATTGAAGCAAGGTATTGCATACCTTGAAAGAGCACATCATGGAGTGATGAAGTCCAACCAAAACTCTCTTATTATAAAAATTTTTTTGGCTAAACAACTCAATTTTAGGATAAAAGTAAACTCAATTAACATCAATGCATGAAGAGATAATAGGAGAGAAAATAGGAAAAAATAGACTTTTTACAGAATTAACCTTTGGAACTTCTGATATCAATATCTCCAAATATATAGCTCAAAATAAAAATAAAAATTTTGTTGTTCAAGAAACAAGATTCAAAGAGCTTTAAATTTATATCCAATTTGACAAAAAAAAAAGATTAATTATTGAATATTTTATGACCTCTTAACTTTTTTTCATTTTGTTGCATGACCCTTGGCAACTCCAATGGGAATATCTCCTTAACTATAGATCAAATTGACATAAAATTCTCTCCTTTTAAAACTAGACTTCGATACCTTTCATCAAAGTATAATTTTTATTCATAAAATATACTTATTTTGAGATAAAGAATTTGATAGATTTTGGATTCTATAATCTAACCGAATTGAGTACTCTTTCTTCTTTGGCCAACATGACCATTGGCCCTTGCGAAATTGATATCTACCTCTAGAAAACTCAGATTTTGAATTGGTTTGACAAGGTAAAAAATAGACTTATAGATATTTCTTTTGACATATAAATCTCCATATAAAGTTGTTAAGGTCCCTAGCCATGGATCGAGTGACTCAGCGATCTCCTATTGGTTCCAGATTAGAATTCGTCCTTGAGTGAGGTTTGAGATTTTTAGAACGCCCTATGGTTGAAAAGACTCAAGATTTCAAAAGAAGCTTGCACCTTGGACCTCCTTGGAATAGAGAGTATCCGATCTCTGATTTAAGACTAATGATCAAGCTTAATTCCATTCAAGCATTCGTCCCCCTTATAAGAGAGGACTAGGGTTCGAGTACAAAGCAAAGGCCAATAACAAGGTCCACGAAAAGAAAGGAAATTACATATAAAGCAACAAAGTGCTTAAACCAGAAAATTACATGATTTACATGCGACGTCTACTAATCACTCGACCTGCTATGGAGTCCATAACATCACCCCCCTTCTAGAGAAAGAGCTTGTCCTCGAGCTCAAAGTTGGGATAGACAACACAAAAGGCTTCTAAGGGTTCCCATGAGGCTTCAGCAGGGTCGGTCTCCGCCTATTGGACTAACATCTCCCACGAACCGTGTACACGTTGAGTCTACAAAAAAAAAAATTGGAGTTGGCAGCACACGACCATCCTCCAACAGTGGCAAGGGTGTATGCAATAGAGGCGAGTCTCCCTTGAATGGCTTCAAAAGGGAGACATGGAAAACATCATGAATTTTGGCATTCGGGGGAAGTTGCAACCTATAAGCAATGCTGCCAACATGATCCACAATCTGAAATGGACCATAGAATTTCGGGGAAAGTTTTATGATGCTTGGAAGCTGCAAGAGAGAGCTGGTGGTAGGGTTGAAGACGAAGCCGGACATAGTCCCCAGGTGCATAAGAGAGGTCCCGATGACCCTTGTCATATATCTGCTTCATCTGAGACTGAGCTTACTGCAAATTAGCTTTGACCAGGTCAAGCATACGATCACATTTGCACAAAGCCTGATCGAGAGCTGCCACATGAGAAGACCCAGCCACATAAGATAAGAGGCGGGGGGTCACGACCTTAAACCACTTTGAAAGGTATAGTCCGGAGGGCTGTGAGGAAGAAGGTATTGTAACAAAATTCTGCCCATGCTAGCCAACAGACCCAAGTCTTCAGATGATCCCCCACGAAGCAACGCAAATACATCTCAATGGTCTGATTGACCACTTCAGTTTGTCCATCCATCTGAGGGTGGTAGGCGGAAGAGAATGCCAATTTGGTCCCATGTAAATGGAAAAACTCCTTCCAAAAGATACTAGTGAAAACAGTGTTGCGGTCACTCATAATGGATTCAGGTAAGTCATGGAGGCGAACAATCTGGTCCATAAAATCATAGCGACGTGGGTCGCCGTGTAAGGATGCGACAGAGGAAGGAAGTGACCATATTTTGAGAATTGATCCACCACAACCAAGATAATAGATTTGTCGGACGACTTAGGTAGGCCATCAATAAAATCCATAGAAACATCCGTCCATACCTGAGAAGGGAGTTGGAGAAGCTGAAGCAACCCCGTTGGGCTTAAGTTCTCGGCTTTGTTCCTTTGGCAGACCTGACAAGCAGACACATAATAAGACACCATGGTTTCATACCTGACCAGTAGAAGTCACGGCTAAGCCTGAAGTATGTCTTTTGCTGGCCTTCATGAGTGCTGTTGTGATAGGTGGATACGATGGTGTTGATAGCTTTTATTGAACCGGTTCATTTTAGGTTCACCAAATCACCCAGAGGGTTACTTCTGGCTAGGGGGCCGAACCTCAGCATGCAATAATCCTTAAAAGTGTCTCAATCGTTGATGTGGTGTTCAGATTCAAACTAGTGGTACCATAACTGCGCTTCATCGAACATGTGGAAGGCAGCTAAAGGGACCCGGTCATCCGCTTGTGTTCTTTTTTTTTCACACCTATGTAACCATATTAAAGGGTTGGAAGACCCATCATAAGTGGGGAAATCGAGCTTTGTGTACATTGGAATGGTGGTGTGGCTTGTGCCATGGACACCCCCTACTATTTGATATGTTGGACGCATAGGAGGTTGAGTAGATGGTTGGTGAAAGAGCTGCTGGTCGGATGGCTTGCTGGAACTACCCAGAATGGCAGAATCCCTAGCATGCCACTCTCCAATTCGAAGATTGAGTTGAAGAACACTCCAGGAGCTCTAGAAAATCAGTTCTGAGTGCTGCATTCTTTGCCCGAAGTGCTGCTGTTTGGTTTTGTCCTTCAATACAAACTTCTTCAATAATATTTCGCAAATCACTCTGAGAAGAAGAACCGCCGATGGTGGTCTTGTCTGCTACCACATTGTTAAGGTCCCTAGCCATGGATCGAGTCACTCGGCGATCTCCTATTGGTTCCAGATTGGAATTCGTCCTTGAGTGAGGTTTTGGATTTTTAGAACACCCTATGGTTGAGAAGACTCAAGCTTTCGAAGGAAACTTGCACCTTGGACCTCCTTGGAAGTGAGAGTATCTGATCTCTGATTTATGACTAATGATCAAGCTTAATTCCATTCAAGCATTCGTCCCTCTTATAAGAGGTTCGAGTACAAAGCAAAGGCCAATAACAAGGCCCAAGAAAAGAAATCAAATTACATCTAAACCAACAAAATGCTTAAACCAGAAAATTACATGATTTACCCACGACGTCTACCAATCACTCGACCTGCTATGGAGTCCATAACAAAAGTCTGCTTTAAACCATGTTGAAACCATTGCGCTAAAAGGTTCGAGCCTTTTAGCGCAATGGTTTCAACACTTAAAATAGCTCAAAAAGTGAAGCTTTCTGCCGCAGCTCGAACCTCTCTTGCAGTCTGATATTTGTTGTTTCAAATATTGATTTCTCTTTGTAGAAAACTCCAATTTCAAATTTATTATTATTATTTTAAGATCTTTCCATTAATATATAATTTAAAATATGAAAAGTTCAGTATAGAGGCATGAACACTAAGAAACCAACATATTCTAGGATAGGAAGAAAAGAAAAAAGATAGAATACAAACCTAAACTACTAGCGATGATAGATCATAAATGACTACACTATCTTTGTGGATTGACCGAGTTAACTCACATAACCTGCTTTGTTACAATGTTGAATTTCTAGAAAAGAGAAAACTTCATTAACTTGATGTAATTTGAGTCCATAAACCTCTATTTATAATAGAGGAAACAAGTAGAATCTAATTATAATTAAACTACCTTTTGTCCCACTTACACCCAAAGTTAAAACACCCAAAGATAAGTCCTAAAATAATTGAACATAAATAGAAGACTAACACAACTAAAACGCTTTTAACTAAGACTCTTCTATGAGACCTCCTCCACTAAGACTCCTATAAGACTCCATCATAATAATTTTGGCTCTGTGAGACTTCTTGTTGTGATAGTCATGTAAGACCTTTTGATACCTGTTCTTCAATAATGCATAAATTATAACAAATTATAATGTTTATAAATCAATTAGGTCATCTAAATCCTAATAGCCCAATCATGTCATTATCTATTACTAGTTATATAACTTGACAAAAATGTTGGTTGACATCCATGAAAACTAAAATTGAGTGTTTTATCAAAAATGGGTCTACACTCAACCTAATCAAGGGTCAAGTTCAAAATGAATCCTGACCAATTGATGTAAGTTGAATCAAAGAAAAATGCACATTAAAGTTTTTTATTTGACCCAACTTTGTTTATGAGTTGTAGTGATAAAATATTTTCCCCCAAAATTTATACTATAAATAATTAAAAAGGAAAAGAGTTCTTTATTATCGCAGTACAAAACAACAAAATAAAATAAGAAGACACAAATATAAGAATTTTTTTACCATTCAATAGCTTAGAGACTGTGCATATTTATCCACTACAATTTAATAAATTATAAGACCATTTTGAAATACAATGTCTCCGCAACCACATTTAGAATTACAGACCTAGGAAGATCGTATTCAACACTTACCTTAAAAAAGGTCCCTAACCTTTAGCTAAGTTTAAAAAATTACCTGAGAAAAATAAAACAAAATAAAAAACTTTAGAGACTTTGCCAAAATAAGCTAAACCAGAAATCTGCCTTTTTCCTTCTGATTTCATTTTTTCTTTCGTAAAAAGAATAAAATAAAAATAAAAACAGCTTCCTGCAAAGTGCTAAGCAACCTCTACTAGTTAACAACCAGAGTTTGGTGGAAGCAGTTAGACGAATATTAGGAGTTTGACAGAAAGGCCTCGTTCACCTCAAATGATGTCCTTCAACAGTTCCACCATACGACCTCTAGTTTCTTAAATCGTTCGTTCAAACTTGTCTGACTGTAGCTGGGTTTGACATACCAAAATCGGCAATGGCTTAATGTTTAAGGGATGAAGTAATTAAACTCTATCTAATGAATAATACTACACTCAAGACTTGATCATAATCTCAATCTCTTTCACACCGACCCAAAATAAAAGAATCGAATAATACACAATAAACAATAAAGTATTTTTGAAGAATGTCACACTTGCAACCTGCCATCTGAATTTATAATTCAGACCTGACAACTTTTCGGTATCATTATCCTGTTCAATCAAGAAAACTTACCGACAAATTTAACATATATCTTGCGACTAACGTTCTTTGGCATTTGACTAATGTCCTCATGAGCTGATCGATGATTGACATGAGATTTACAGATTACAGAAAGCATTTCGCTTAACGCTTGCATATGCAAGTTTACTTTGCTCGATATGAATAGCATAACCATGTATGAGAATTCTAAATAAGATTTAAGTATAAAAAGCACAGAAATCAGAGAGACATCCAACAAAATTTTTTATCACGCCCGAAGACCAGAGGTTTCGATGTCCGTAACAGAAGGCAGAACAACAGTTTTAATTAGAAGATCACGCTGTAATTTTAAATACCGAAACTCTCGAAATTGAATACAAATCCTCACCACCGTGGTGATTACGAAGATTTAATTAAATCTTCTCATGAGCTCCTCGTCGATCCCTTCCTCTCCCCGATTGAATTTCTCGCTTCGTGGACGGGAATCTACGTTTCGGCCCCACCAAGCGTCAAAATCTTGACGAGGTAGCCGACGACCGTCTAGTTTATGCTTCCATTCGCTCTCCGGCGCAACTCGTCGTTCAGCACCTTCCTCTCGTTGCCAATGGCGTTCATCTTCGCCAATCATCGGCCCCACTGAGCGTCAAAATCTTGACGAAATAGCCAACGTCCGCCGAGTCTCTGCTTCCATTCGCTCTCTGGCGCGTAGTTTCCAACTCGCCGTTCAGCACCTTCTTCTCGTCACCGGCGCCGTTCATCTTCACCGCCTGTTGAGGTGGGAGGGCGTCGAGCTCCTGCAACACTATCAACATCAAGCGCGAGCCACTCCTCAAGCGTGCAGTTGCAGTCCTCCCTGATGATGATACATAGCACCGTCACATGCTACACAAAAGGAGGACCCTCCCCCTGCTCCCGTCGATGCCGAGGAAGTTTATAAAGTCGTTTTAGCATTTCGGTTTGTCATTTTTGATCAATGAATTTAGTGGTAGCAGTGGCGGTGCCCTTGTTCTTCGCGTAAATTAGAAATTTACGAGTCCTCTACAATTTTATCCAAATCTCCGTAAAACTTCATGTCCCTGATTTAACTTCTTGCTGAATCGGACGCCGCGACCCAAAAGCTCCCGGCAATTTCCATAAAATCAGTCTTCTTCGACATCCTCGAATGGCTACCTAAGGTGTTATGTTCCCGGACCATAGAACGAATCACACGACGAAGGGAGAAATCGCCTTGCTGTTCTGGAACGGATTCTGGTCGCAGAGACCTCTCTGGTCGATCTATGTTGCCGATTAGGGAAGAACGATGGTCGGAAATGGTTCGGAAATGGATTTCGGAAGTGAGAAGATGCGAAAGGTTGTCGGAATGGGAATTTAGACTCGTTGACGGGAGTCTACACCTTGGGTTCCGGGGGAACGCCGACCCTGGTTCCATAGGGAGAAAGTAGAACCCAAATTCTTCCTTGATTTTTCATTCCAACGTGAGCTCGTAAGCTCAAACTGAAAATAGAGTTCTTTTTTTTAAAAACTTGCCATTAAGGCTTCCTTCGTTACGTTCATCAAATAATAAAAAACCTATATGCATAACTCCTAAGTCCTACTCCTGAGTCAACTCATTGCGTCGCCTCTGGATGACTCGTCCTGCTAGAGTCTACAACATCACTCCCCCCCTTAAAAATGAGGTTGTCCGCAATCTCGAACATGGGGTAGGCTTGCTGGAAAACGTCAATGTCCTCCCAAGTAGCGCTGCCGACGTCGGAGTGTGTCCATTGAACTAAAACCTCCCTGCGGTGTGCATTCTGACGAGCATTTAAAATCTGGTGTGGCATGAGAGATAACTGACCTTCTTCCATGGGTGGTAGAGATGGCATGCGTGGATGGTCGCTGCCTTTGAATGGCTTGAGGAATGACACATGGAAAACATCGAGGATCTGTACGTATGGGGGCAGGTTGAGTTTGTAGGCTACTTCACCCACCCGCTGAGAGATGACGAAGGGCCCAAAGTATTTGGACGATAACTGATGCCTGCTGCTTGCCATGGAAGATTACCTGTAATCCTGGAGGCGCAACCAAACCAAGTCACCAACGTTGTATTGAACGTCTCTGTGGCCTTGATCATAATAGTCCTTCATTTTGACTTAGGCCTGCCACAGACGAAGGTGTGTAACCGCGAGCAATTTATCCTTTTCAATAAGAGCAGTGTCAACTGCGTCCACTCTGGTGGACTCTGGAACATATGAAAGGAGTTGGGGGGGGGGGATCCCTTCCATATACAATCTGGAACGGTGTCTCCTGTAAGGCCGTGTGGAAGGACGTATTGTAAGCGTACTCTGCCCAAGGAATACAGTCCACCCACTGCTGTGGATGATCTCCCACTAAACATCGCAAATACATTTCAACGGTGTGGTTGAGCATCTCTATTTGGCCATTTGACTGAGGGTGATATGCTGATGAAAAATTCAACTTGGTACCGTAGAGTTGGAACAGATCACGCCAAAACTGGGTAGTGAAGACGACGTCCCTATCACTGACAATGGACTCTGGAATGCCGTGGAGCCGAACAATGTGAGTAAAAAATATTTTGGCTATTGAGGCTGCTGTGTAGGGGTGTGCCAAGGGAATGAAGTGCCCATACTTAGAGAACCTGTCCACGACCACCAGAAGAACAGATTTGCCAAAGGATGTCGGCAGACCTTCAATAAAATCCATTGAGATATCGGACCAAACCTGAGTGGGAAGCTGGAGTGGCAGGAGTACCCCTGCTGGTCTTAAATGCTCGGCTTTGTTACACTGACATACAGTGCACGCAGAGACATATGCAATAACCGAGGACTTCATACTTTCCCAATAAATATCCTTTTGGAGCCAAAAGAGAGTTTTCTGGATGCCTTCTTGATAACTGTTATGATAGGCTGAGAGCATTGCGTCAATGAGAGGGGACGCTGGGGCCAAATAAATGTTACGCTTGTAAAGAATAATGTCGTCATGAACTCGCCAACAAGAGGGCATGTGCCCCGCTGTAATTTTCTAGCGTAAGTCTTGCAACTCAGGAACCGAATTGTGCTCTGTCTTGATAGAGTCCAGCAAGGTAGGAGTGGGATAACTGATGGCATTCAATTGACCCAAAGATTTAGACTTGCGGGATAGAGCATCAACAATTGTATTCAATCGGCCCGCTCTATGTTCCACAGTGAAGTCGAGCCCCAATAATTTACTGATCCATAGCTGCTGCGGTGATGTAGAAATGCACTGATCCAAAAGATATTTCAAAGTATAACGGTCAGTGCGGATGATAAAATATCGACCCCATAAATATGGACGCCAGTTGCGTACGGCTTTCGTTAGACCAATCAATTCTCTTTCATAGGCTGGTAGTTTATGTTGGTGTAGCGGAAGTTGTCGCTTGAAAAAGGCGATAGGGTGGTTGGCTTGTAGCAGAACCGCTCCTATACCGTCGTCGGAGGCATCACATTCAACCACAAAGATTTCCCCAAAATCTGGTAACCGTAAGACCGGGGTAGTCGCCAGTGTTGTTTTCAGAGTCTGAAAGGCTGTGGTGGTCTCATCACTCTACTGGAAGGAATTTCTACGCAGCAGATTTGTTAACGGTGCTGCGAAGGCTGCATAGTCCTGAATGAATTTGCGGTAATAGCCCGCTAAGCCCAAAAAACCCCTCAAAGCAGAAATGGTGCTCGGTAGTGGCCACTGTGTAATAACTACAATTTTGTCTGGGTCCACTGTAACCCCGACTGTTGTAATGATGTGCCCCAAATAAGTAACCTATTGGCTCCCAAAGGTACACTTTGTCCTTTTTAAATAAAGCTGGTGAGCTCGAATAATTTGAAAAACCCTTTGGAGATGTTGTAAATGCTCATGCCACGAATTGCTGAATATGAGGATGTCTTAAAAAAATATAAAAACAAATTTTCTGAGATAATCAATAAATACCTCGTTCAAAAGTGCCTGAAATGTGGAAGGGGCGTTAGAGAGACCAAATGGCATGACAAGGAACTTGAAGTGTCTGTGCTGAGTACGGAAGGCTATTTTTTGAATATCTGGAGGATGCATACGGACTTGATGATATCGCGAACGCAAATCCAACTTTTTTAACAACTGGCCCCCAAAGAGTTCATCCAATAATTCATCAACCACCGGAATAGGAAATTTGTCCTTGAAAGTCTTGGAATTGAGTTGTCTGTAATCCATGCAAAATCGCCAAGTCTGGTCATGCTTCTTAACAGGGAGGAGTGAGGACGAGAATGGAGACGTACTCTTTCTTATGATTTCTTGTTCGAGCATCAGTTTACATTGTCTCTCAATTTCATCTTTCTGTAAATGAGGGTAGCGATAGGGCCTCACGACTACCACCTCATAGCCAACCTTCAAACAAATTCTGTGGTCAGATCTTCTCAAGGGTGGAAGTCCTGTAGGTTCCTGGAAAATATCAGAATAGTCCTCCAATAATTCATCTAATGACGCGGCCAAGGGAGGCTGTTGTTGGAGAAGCTGCAATTGTGGCTGAATATGCCTTGCGCCCCCGTAATTGTAATTGTTTGCCTGCCCACTCAAACGTCATCATTAATGCTACGAAGTCCCACAAGATTGGTCCCAACGTTTGTAACCATTTAACTCCTAGCACCATATCAAATCCAGCTAAAGGAATAATTAGAAATTCTGCTTCAAACTGAGAGCCTTCAAAAAAAAAAAAATACGGCCTTGCTGACCCCATAACTAGGAAGTTTTTTCCCCATTGGCCACTAACACTGAAGCCACTGGGCAAGGCTGCACTTGCAAATGTAATTGCTAGGCTGTGTTGCTGCTAATGAAGTTATGGGTACTCCCTAAATCCACCAAACTGAGGAGAAGTTGGTCATTGACGATAGCACAAAGCTGCATAGGTTTAGTAGATTGGAGGCCTGTAATTGCGTGGAGCGAGATTTCAAGTTCTGGTTCTTCTTCTACCTGCTCTGTGGGTATGGGCTCTTCCTCCTCATTATCTTCCACTTCTAGCCAAAATAACTTCTGACATTGATAACCAAAGATATACTTTTCATCACATTTATAACACAACCCTCTGGATCTTCTGTCTTCCATTTTTGCTCTGGATAATTTTTTGATAAAGGCCGGTGGAGGCTGACTAGTCTTAGGCACTGTGGAAGGATATGCAGGGGCACTAGAGTGCCATGCACTGCTAGTAGCAGACCTGTTATTTTGCCAAGGCCTATGATTCTGAATTTTCTATTTGGCCTCCAGCGTGCGGGCTAAGTTCATTGCTCTGGCTAAATTAGGGGAAGCGAGGAGCTCCACCTCTAACCGTAGGGACTTTGATAATCCAACAGTAAATAACCCCACCTGTTGATCCACCCAGACTATCCTACTGGCTCTGGCTAATTTCTCCTGGAATGCCTTTTGATGCTGCTCCACTGTGCAGGTTTGACGCAGCAAGACTAGGTCCCCTAATGGATTGCTCTGAGCTGGCGGTCCAAACCGAATTGTGCATAAATCTTTAAATTCTTCCCATTCGATGTTTGAATTTTCTAATTCGAGTTGGTGGCCCCATAGTTGCGCTTCATCGAGCATGTGGAAGGCGGCCAACCATACCTTGTCATTTTTAGCTGTTCTTTGATGGGAATTTTTTTTCACACCTGTAGAGCCAAATCAATGTGTCCTCGACACCCTTAAAAATTGGAAAATCCAATTTGGTGTAACATGGAATGGTCCCACCACCTGGACCATTACTCACGCCGTTTACTGTGGTCTCAGTTTGCCCAACAAACTCTGTTCGCCCAACATACTCTCTTCGCCCAGTGAACTGATCGCCCTGCATTGTCGCGGGGCTTCTCCCTCCCTCCCGAGGGGTGGGGTTTTGTCCCCCCATAAATTCATCCAATCTAATTGACAAGCTTTGGATTTGTGAGGTTACCTGCTGAGAATTTTGTGAAATTCGGTTGTCCTTCCACTCAGCCAGATGCCCTTCCGTCTCTTCCTGGTCCGCTGCCCTTTCTGCTTGAACCAGTTCTCTGCTATTAGCCATCAATTCGACATTGTTGGATGACGTCTATCCCATCCTGACCTGCTCTGATACCAAGTTGTTGTGTTCCCGGACCACAGGACGAGTCACACGACGAAGGGAAAAATTGCCTTGCTGTTCTGGAACGGATTCTGGTCGCCGAGACCTCTTTGGTCGACCTATGTTGTCGATTAGGGATGAACGATGGTCGGAAATGGATTTCGGAAGTGAGAAGATGCGAAAGGTTGTCGGAATGGGAATTTAGACTCGTCGATAGGAGTCTACATCGTGAGTTCCAAGGGGACAGCGCCCCTGGTTCCTTAGGGAGAACGCACATCCCAAATTCTTCCTTGATTTTTCATTCCAATCGTGAGCTCTTAAGCTGAAACCGAAAACAAAGTTTTTTTACAAAATTGCCATTAAGGCTTCCTTCATTACATTCATCAAATAATAAAAATACCTATACGCATAACTCCTTTTAAGTCCTACTCCTGGGTCAACTCACCGTGTCGCCTTTGGATGACTCATCCTGCTATCGAGTCCACAACATAAGGCGTTAGTCTATAATGAAATTGAAATGAAGGAAGAATTCAATTTATCTTAAATAAATTGAGTCAACTTTAACTCATCCTTGGGTATTAGTGTAGACGAGTTCAAGTGCACTGGAAAACAGATTCCAGTGTTAGTGCCCTAAATGAAAAGTATGATATAAAGAAGAGAATGAGTAACCTTTTATAATATACTTAAATAGAACATATACCTGAAAAAATAGTTAACCAAAACAAACATGGTTACTACACTTATAGGTAATTTAATGTGTTGTATTAAAATATATTAATATTCTAATTAATTAAAAACTATATTATATTACTTAATGATTATAGTTTATTATAAATTAAAATAATAATTACATGTGATTAGAAAAATATATTAAAAATTAATAAAAAAAAGTAAAAAATAACATAAGCGAATATAATAAATAAATAATTTTTTTTGTAATAACATAAGATATATTTTAACATTAAAACTCACTATTTTAACGCAAAATAAAAAAATACATAATAAATAAATAAATATATTAATTTATCAATAACATAATATATATTTTTACGTATTATTAACTAATAATATATTGACACAAAATGTAACACTAGTATTTTAATTAATTATAGCAATTGGATAATTAAACCAATTAATGATTACAATTTATTATAAATTAATATACTAATTACGTGTTACTAGAATAAATTATTTAAAATAAATAAAAAATTTAAAAATAAGATAAACGAATATAATAAATAAATAAATTATTTTGTAATAACATAAGATATATTTTAACATTAAAAATCACTATTTTAATAAAAAATAAAAAAGATACATAATAAATAAATAAATATATTAATTTATCAATAACATAATATATACTTTTTACGTATTATTAATTAATAATATATTAACAAAAAATGTAAATCCAATGGTTTAATTAATTATAGTAATTGGATAATTAAAAAAATTAATGATTAAAGTTATTATAAATTAATATACTAATTACGTGTGATTAGAATAAATTTTAAAAAAGTGAAAAAAGTAAAAAATAACAAGTCGTCGTCATCGTCATCATCAAAGAGCCATGCCACATTTCGCCTTTGGATTTCCCAGGCGGCTCCGTGGCCTTCGAAACCTCCGCAAAATTCTGTTACGACATGAAGATAGACCCCACGACAACAAATGTCGCTCCGCTGCTCTGCACCGGCAAGGTTTCTGTCCCAATCCGTTCTCCGAAGCATCATAGACTCGGTAAAAACCCTAAAATCCTACGAAGCGCTGATGCCGATGGCAGAAACCCTAGGCATTGCACAACGAGAGAGACATGATGAATGAAGTTGGGACGAATGGAGAAAGCAGAGAGAGCGAAAACGAGAGAAAGTAGATGGGGTGAAAAAAATCGTCGGGAGAGGGAGAGGAGAAAGGGAAATGATGGGAATTTTTTCCTTTGGGGGGGGGGGGGGGGGGGGGGGGGTGGGGGAACCAACGCTCGTTGCGCGCTTCAAGTGGTTGATTAGGAAAATAGGTATGAATCCAAATTCCCCGATTTTGTCTGAGAGAATGAATTGACGTGATTCACTTGAAGTGTAATTCATTCTACACTAACCCATTTATCTAATGAACTAGGTAATGCGGGGGCAATTCATTCCACTTTATTTTGGAATAACCCCCCTTATCTTCTCCTCTTTCATAACTTAATCCACATGATTACCATTAAACTCTCTTCAGCAACCTACCTCATCTGGAAAAACCAACTTCTTCCCCTTCATAAAAGTCAAAATCTCCTCAGTTATATGGACAGAACCCTAGCACCACTATCTCAGTTTGTTGTTGCCGATTCGACCACCCTTACTGTCTAATATTTGGTATGGAAAGCGATGGATCATCACCTTCTCAGCCTCCTCCTTTCCTCCCTTACCAAAGAGGCAGTGGCCGAATCTGTTGGCCTCTCTACTGCATGTGAGGTCTAGTTCGTGTTAGAAAATGCCTTCAACCACCCGTCAAAGGCTTGAAAAATCCATCTCAAGGATAACCTCCAGCTGCTGAAGCACGAAAATCAACCTGTTTCCATCGACGCCCGCCTTTTCAAGGGTCTCTGTGATTAACTTCACATGATCGTCAGACTTGTCGATAGCATCGACAAACTCAACAGGTTTCTCTGTAGACTCGGAGCTGATTTCTCTACCTTCTCCATCACACAAATGGCCCTCACGCCTCTCCCTTGTTTCTTTAACCTAGTCTCCAAAGCCGAGAGCTTTGAGCTTTTCCAGAAATTGATTGAGAGGCCTATTTCTCTTACTTCTACTTTCACTACTACATCCCATGGTTTTGACCGTTCGACCCACTGCGACTTTGGTCGAATCCATGGCTGCCATTATGCCAAACGAGGCCGAATTCATTCGGGTCAAGGGCATCACCCACCTCACTTCAACCAATGTTATGTCCGCAATGAGTCCTATTAGTCTTGCGTCCATCTTGTTGAGGCTTTCACCAGATCAAGCTCTCTAAATGGATTTGCGCCTTCTAAATGGTTCTTGGACACTAGAGCTTCGACATATGTCCAATGACCTATCCATCTTGGATCAATCCATTCAATTCACTAGTAAGGACTCTGTAATTGTGGGGATGATACCTCCTTACCTATATTACACACTGATATTCTCTCTCCTACCCCCAAATATTCAGTTTTTCGATGTTTTAGTTGTTCCTCATCTCACCAAAAATCTTCTCTCCATTAGTAAATTAAAGTATGACTTTCCTTTATCTATTACATTTACTAAACATCTTTTCACTGTTCAGAATCATTTCATAGGAAGGGTGGTGGCAACTGGTAAGAGAGATGGAGGCTTATATGTGCTAGAGCGTGGCAACTCTGTGTCCTTAAGAATGAATCTTTATATGCTTCCTACGATTTATGGCATGCTCGCCTTGGACATGTAAATCATTCTATTATTTCTTCCTTACATAAACAAACACATCTTTATTTTACATCTTTATTGCCCTCTTCATCATTATGTAGTACATGTCAACTTGCAAAAAATCATCGTTTGCCATATCCACGTCATGAACATAGGTCTTCTAATGCGTTAGATCTTATTCATTGTGACATATAGGGCCCTTCACCCATCACATCCAATTTAGGATTTCACTATTATGTTCTCTTCATTAATAATTTTTTAATATTCACCTGGCTTTATCCTTTGAAATTCAAATTCGATTTTTATGATTTTTACCCTATTTCAAAATTTTGTGGAAAATCAATATTTTGCGCATATTAATTTTTTTCAAAGTGATGGCGGGGGGAAATTTACTAGCACTTGTTTCAAAACTCATCTTCGTACCTCTGCCATTCACCATCAACTTTCTTGTCCATATTCTCCAGCCCAAAATGGTCATGTTGAATGCAAACATCGTCATGAGGCTGAAATTGGTCTGGCACTTCTTTTTCACTCCCATCTCTCTCCTTGTTTTTGGATTGATGCCTTCATTACTACAACTTACATCATCAACCATTTTCTTACATCATTTCTTGAAGGTAAATCACCGTTCAAACTTTTATATGGTTCCTTTCTGAACTATGAAATTTTCATCCCTTTGGTTGTTGTGTTTTTCTTTGCTTACATGATTCTATATGTCTAATAAACTTTTACATCGTAGTATTCCATGCATTTTTTTGGGTTACAATCCCTCTTATAAAGGGTTTCGTTGACTTGATCTCTTCACCTCTTAGCTCTACATCACCCGCCATGCTCAATTTGATGAACACAACTTTTCTTTGATCAAAACCTCTCAAATCAACCCCTATCCTCTCAAATTTTCCAACTTTTTGGAATCTAATATTCTCCAAGGGCTACAAACATGGTACCTGGTCTTGACTACATTGATACATTTAGTCCTATTATAAAGTCTACCATTGCCAGAGTTGTGCTCTCTATTGTTGTGCCCAACAAATGGTTTCTTCAACAATTTGACGTTAAGAATGCATTCATCAATAGTACTATCATTGAAAATATTTATATGGAACAACCTTTGGGTACATTGACCCTCGTTTCCCTCATCCTGTTTGTCAGTTGCAGAAGGTTCTCTATGGTCTCAAGCAAGCTCCTCTTGCCTAGTTCCAGCGTTTAAGCTCTTTTATCATTCAACTTGGTTTCTCCTGCAGCCGTACAACACTTTTTTATTTGTCTTTCATAAGTACTCTGACATTATCTATTTGTTCCTTTATGTTGACGACATCATTGTTACTTGCAACAACTCAGCTCTTATAAACAACTTCACTCGTAAGCTCAATTTTAAGTTTGCCACTAAGGATTTGGGTCCTCTTAGTTACTTTCTTGGCCTTGATGCTTTACCAACTTCCATTGGACTATTTATCAGTCATCTCAAATATGCACATGATATTCTTACTCGAGCTCAATTACTTGACAATAGCCCTATCTATATGCCTATGGTCATTTTCCAGTTTCTGTCTGTTGATTGTTCTCTATTTTTGGATCCCACTCTTTACAGGTCTCCCGTTAGCGCACTTCAATACTTGACCATCACGCACCCTGATGTTGGCCATGCGGTCAAATCTGTTAGCCAATTCCTGTATGCTCCCACTAATGATAATTTTCTTGCTGTTAATCGAATTTTTTTCTATGTTAAAGTCACCATTCACTTTGGCCTTACCATTCACCCATCTGCTACTCTTGGTGCTCTAGTTGCTTACTTTGATGCTGACTGAGCAAGCTGTCTTGACACTCTCCGCTCTACCTCTGGCTACTCCATTTATTTTGGCGACAATTTGATTTCTTGGAGTGCTAAAAGCAACCTATGGTAACACGTTCCAGCTATGAATTTGATTATTGTGCTCTTGCACACACTACAACTAAACTTCTTTTCTTTACGTATCTCCTTTGCGATCTTCATGTTCCTATTTCACAATGACCTCTTCTCTTATGTGACAACAAAAGTGCAATCTTCCTGAACTCTAATCCGGTTTCTCACAAGCGAGCCAAGCATGCTGAATTGGATTATCATTTTCTTCGAGAACTTGTTGTTGCTGACAAACTTCACATGCAATATGTAGCATCTCCCTCTTTTTGAATTTGTTTGCTCCAAACTTCATATATGTTCTAATCCGATGCTCAACTTGTGGGGTGGACCCAAGAGGAAGGTGGGGGGGGGGGGGGGATATCGTGTTTGAAGAGAGTAGAGGATATCATGCCCGAAGAGCTCAGAGGATACCACGCCCGAAGACAGAGTTTTTCACACCCATAATAGAAGGTAGAAGACCAGTTCTAATTATAAGATCACACTGTAATTTTTTATACCAAAACTATATAAATTGAATACAAATCCTCACTATCAATTCGTAGTGATTACGAAGATTTAATTAAATCTTCTCAAAATTGACATAGCCACAAACTTTACTAATTTTGACACGTGCTGTGTTTCCATAGAAAAACAGGATGCCAAACATGGATGGAACTATGGAGGGTTAAAACTTAAATGTGGAAATTGCCTCGACCTGAAAAAACTACTCATCGGATGGAGGAAGTGCAGGAGAGACAGGTTTCCTTGACCTTGACTCTTGAGATTTTATTACATATGCTACCACACCACAAGCAATTCTAACTGTGTTTGATCGTGCATCAATCATTATGATATCACAATGATTGTCATTATGTAATAACATAACTTCTTCCTCTTATCTGGTTTTACTGGCGGACGGAGCAGAGCCTCACCCCCTCCCTTTACATTTCTCTGACGGGAGGGATCCTCTCTCACTATCGTATGACAGCAGTAGAGACCCCTTGTTGACCAATTTAAAGGATAAGGGGGGTACTTGTTTCCCTTTGTTGTGTCACGTAGGAGAGATTTTCTTCCGCAAGATAGTTTATAATCCATCTATCTGATTAGCTCACCCCATTCGTTGTTGACTTTTTTTTATAAGGAAAAGGTGTTTTTTTTTCACAAATTCCAGAAAGGTTTCTGAAAATAAGTGTGCTCCAACATTGTGGGCCCCAAAACATGACTGAATTTTGTGTTTTGATCAAGATGTTTGTTCCTGATGTTTTTGGCTATGATTTTAATTTCAAAAATTATTTTTTTTAATTTCGAATAAATCCTAAAAATTTCAGTTTCAAATTCGTTTTGATCAAAGTTGTGTTAACTCTTTAAGATGATGAAACCCAACGTTAGGGTTTGAAGGCTTAATGTTGAAGAATCATTATTCATGTTTGATGATCAATTTAATCTCAAGTATGGTGTGAATTTGTGGCCTAATCTCAGTTTTTTTTCCAGCATTAAGTTGTGGTTTATAATTCATCCTTCAGTTTTTTTGAGTTACTTCATAGTCTCCACAAAAACCATGCTCGTCCCCTTGTTATGTATGACTTGTCTTATGTTTTTGAATCAAGTTTTGAAGCACCAGTCTATGAGTAATTGACATCTTGAGTCACTGTATATATCAGCAACATCTATTGTTCATATAGTGAAATTTGACTAATTTTTTTTTTTTTAGTTTAAGTGTGTTGGATGATTCCTCTCTTTACTAGTTAAATTGTGTAATTTGTTCCTTCAATTTTAGCCATTGTTGTTTAGTTGATCAATTTCTTTCAAGGGCAGAAGCAACTATGTGTCATGGTTACAATCCGTTAAACGGTTTTTAATCACTACAGAACTTGCTAACCATCTAGATCAGCCACCTATGCATGAAGATGAGGCCTCTTCACAAGTGGCTTAAAGAAGACACCTTGATAATAAGCTGATTGATCAACAGTATGGAAGAGGTGGTATTCACCTCAACTTAGCCAATGATACTTGGGACACATGCTCACAATTATACTCCACTCCTGATGGTCCAAAAAAAATTATGGTATATTTCATGAATTTTCTAAAACAATACATGAAGGCTCTCTCCATGAGAACTTTGCCAAGCTCTGTGGCTTACTTCAAGAGTTGATTGTAGCTCAACATTATTCAACCGATATTGCTACCCATGCTAAGCAAAGGGAAACCTTTATTTCAGAAATATATCTTGCACATTTACAAAATTATTTAGACGTTTCCAAGACTCAGGTATTGAGCTCATTAGACCCTCCTTTAATGATGTATGTGTAGTAATGTTACGGGTACCAGTCAAGGCCTTCCTCTGTTATAAACCCAATAGCAGGCCAAGTCAGGCAGAGATGCCATAGCTGAGCCAATTACTTTGACTGAGTCAGTCACTTAGTCATTTAGTTTGCTTTTCAAGTTAAATGCAGTAGAGGGGTAAATCTGTAATTTTCCCTTGAACCTTTTGCTTTTCAAGTTAAATGTCGTGGAGGGGCAAAATTATAATTTTCTCTTGAACCTTGTGTATATGATCCCTATTTAGAGGGAAAATAGAATGGAAAGAGAGAAGTCTGAATTTAGGTTAAAATAGAGGAGTTGAGTTCCCCTAAACGAGCTCGAGCGTTTTCAAACTTCCTTTAGCCTTGACTTTCTTTTCTTTCTCTTCTTCTTCCGTACGAATCGTCGTGTTAGATCCATGGATCGTAACAACTTGAATCCAATAATAGGCCGAGTCGGCACCCATCCCTACCTTCAACCTTGAGGACAAGCTCATTCTCCAAGGAAGGGGGGGGGGGGGGGGGGGGGGGGGGGTTGTAATGTTGTGAACCCAATAGCAGGCCGAGTCGGCACCCATCCCTACCTTCGACCTTGAGGACAAGCTCGTTCTCTAGGGGGGTGTAATGTTATGAATCCAATAGCAAGCTGAGTCAGGCAGAGACACTATGGCGGAGTCAATTACTCTGACTGAGTCAGTTACTTAGTCATTTAGTTTGCTTTCAAGTTAAATGCAGTAGAGGGGCAAATCTTTAATTTTCCCTTGAACCTTTTGCTTTTCAAGTTAAATGTTGTGGAGGGGCAAAATTATAATTTTCTCTTGAACGTTGTGGACATGAACCCTATTTAGAGGGGAAATGGAATGGAAAGAGAGAAGTCTGAATTTAGGTTAAAATAGAGGGGTTGATTCCTCCTAAACGAGCTCGAGGGTTTTCAAGCTTCCCTTAGGCTTGCTTTTCTTTTCTTTCTCTTCTTCTTCCGTACAAATCACCGTGTTAGATCCAGGGACTGTAACATCTTCACAACCAGAACAAACTAAAATTTTTGCTATGTACACCAATGGAAGAGGAGGAAATGATCAAGAAAGAGACAGAGGAAGAGGTGGTAAAATATATGGTCAAGGTAGTGGAAGGAGTGGAAGTGATTCCAATTCTAATTCCTCTTCAAATCTAGGTCAATCAAGGAAGTGCACCTTCTATGGCTTGAATAATCATCTAGTTGATAAATGCTGAAGTTTACATGGTAAATTGAATTATTTCAAAGCAAATCAAGTCTCCACTTCTACCACATCAACAAGAAATGAAGTCCCTAATGACTCAAACAAAGGAAAAACCTTGTTAGATGAAGACTATACACTGTTTAAGAAATTCAAGAGCTTTATGGCAGCTCCACAGAATGACACCACAACCATTGTGGCTACCTCAAATACATTCTCCTTACTCTCAAAGTCTAGTGGTAGTTCTTCATCTTGGATAATTGATCAGGTACCTTTGAACGTGTCACTGGTCACTTACATAACCTGTCAATTGTGTCACCATGTACCAAAAATCAGTTTGTATCCATTGTAGATGGATCTCAAACAAAAATTCAAGGCACAGGTACTTCCACCTTATCCTCCTCTTTCTCACTCACTGATGTTTTATTTGTGCCATAGTTTCCTCTTAGTCTTATGTTTGTTAGTCAATTACCCAAAAAACTCAATTGTTTTGTTACCTTTTTTTGCATCTTATTGTGTATTTCAGCACATCAAAACGACATAGACAATTGGTGGAGGCCGTGGGAGAGGTGGTCTTTACTATTTACACACTAAAAATGTGGTAGCTGTTGAGTTACTAATAAATAGGTACAACAGTGGCACAATAAGTAGGGTCATACCTCTTTACCCGAGTTAATGTCTTTAGTTCATTCTCTTAGTAAAATTTCTACATTACTATGTGAGTTCTATAAACTAGGGAAACATCATCAATTTACTTTTCATCCTCGGGAAACCAATGTTGTTTCAAGACCCTTTGTTTCAAGTCATTTCGATGTGCGAGGACCTATTAATGTTCCCAATATTTCTCACTCTAAATATTTCATAATTTTTGCAGATGATCATACTAGAGTAAGATGGTTATATTTGATGAAAGGAAGGCCAAAGTTGCTATCTATATTTGATGCCTTTTGTGATATGGTAGAAACTCAATTTCACACCAAAATTCAAAAATTCCGATCTAATAATGCCAAAAAGTACTTTTCTATTCAATTTCAAATTCTTTGTCAAGAAAAAAGGTATTATTCATCAATCCTTATGTGTCTATATCCCACAATAGAATGGTGTGTATGAAAGAAAAAACAGACATGTAGTTGAGGTTGGTAGGACACATGCTATCTATGAATGCCCCCCTAGTTTTATTGGTAGTATGTTGTTCTTACAACTTGTTTGTTAATTAATTGAATGCCATCTAGTGTCTTACATGGTCAAACACCCTTTCAAAAATTATTTCCTGATGCAACATCATTCTTGTTGCCCCCACGCGTGCTTGGATCTACCGCCTTCGTTCATAATATGGAGCCACATCAAAACAAATTTTCTCTCAAGGCCATTAAGTGTATATTTTTTGGGTATTCAAAAACTCAAAAAGGCTATGTGTGTTACTCTCCCGTTCTTAAGAAGACATATGTTTCAATTGATTATACTTTTTTTGAGGACTAGCCATAGCTCTCCTCCTAGTTTTCCTCGCTCGATAGGAATACCCAAGCCAAAGTGTGCCTTTCGATCATCACATTCAACATGAGGAGAAAGCACATGATATTCCTCTCTCTCCTCTTGCTAACCATTCCCCTCTATAGTCTTCCAATGCTCTTGAGGTAAGTTATCCTCCATCTTCTCCAATTTTGTTTGCCCCACCATATGATACTCGTCCTATCACCCTTCATAAAGAACCTCATACCTCTACTCATCCACCATCCACTTCACATTCCATCTCTAATTTTGTTTCTACTCCATGTTTGTCCTCCAATTGTGTTTCTTTTTTGTCTTCTATATCATCTTTTCAAGTCCCTAGTACTAATTAAGAGGCATCAAAAGATCCAAGATGGAAAACTGCCATGGATGATGAGCTTCAAGCTATGTATCTTTTAGAAGAAGTTTATATGGTTCAACCACCTGGTTATGTGGTTGAGGGGGAGCAGGTATGTCGGTTAAAAAAGACCATCTATTAGCTCAAACAAAATTCATGATCCTGGTTTGATATGTTTACTATGTTTGTCACACAACTTAAGACATGTGAGACCAATCACTCAGTCAAAAATACCACTCATGGAAAGATTCTCATGGCAGTATATGTTGATGATATTGTTATCATTAGGAGTGACTATAATGGAATTTAACAATTAAAAGAAGATTTGAAAAGGAAATTCAAAACTAAGGACTTGGGACTTCTCAAATACTTCTTGGGGGTAGAAGTTCATCAATCAAAATATGCATAGTTATGTCACAAAGGAAGTATGTTCCTAATCTTTTACAAGAAATCAGAATGCTCGGGTGCAAGTTGACCGATATACTTATGAAGCCCAATGTTAAATTATTCGATGAGACTGTTAGTGATGTTGATATTGTACAATTCTAGTGGTTGGTTGGAAAATTAATCTCTCTCAGCTACAAGACCTGATATATCTTATTTAGTTAAAGTCACTAGTTAGTTTATTCATTGACCTCAATGAACTCATTGGGAAGCATTGGAAAGGATTCTTTGATACTTGAAGAAAAACCCTGGTCAATAGTTATTATTCAAGAGCCATGGACATGTAGACATAGAAGGCTTTGTAGATGCAGACTGGGCATGTTCACCAAATGATATAAAATCTACGTTTGGTTATTGTACAACTATTGGATGTAACCTAGTCATCTGGAGAAGCAAAACATAAAATGTGGTTGCAAGGTCAGGTGCTGAAGCAGAATATAGATCAATGGAACATGCAATAAATGAAGTATTAGGGCTAAAATCCTTTATGACTGAGCTGGGGTTCCAAGTAAACCAACAAATGCAACTTCATTGTGATAACCAAACAACCATTCATATTGCAAACAACCTAGTGTTTCATGAAAGAACAAAACATATCAAGATAAACTGATAGATATCTATTCAAGCTGGTGCTGTAATATCTATGCATTATATCCCTTCCAAGAATCAACTGACAAATATCTTCACAAAGGCCATTGGTACAAATCTCTCTCAGAGACATGTTCCAAGTTGGGAATTTATGATAATTTTTCACTAGCTTGAGGGGGAGTGCTAAAGAAGATAGTGACACTTTATGTAATTTAGAGAGTGAGTGGCTTGAGGATGTAATTATGTCAGTTATTTTAGTCATTTTAGTTTACTCATGTACGAGGGTTTTATTCCCTCAAGATTATAAATGAATTTGTGAAGGGGAGGGCATCAATGTCCTCTCAACCCTAATTAACTCTAGCCTCTCTTGTTTTCTCTCCTACTCGATCTCTCACCTTTCACCACTTTTACTCTCTTCTTTTCTTCTTCCGCTTTCTACCTACAAACCCTAAGTTCTTTAACTATTCAACCCTAAAATCTAACACTATCACTTGTTTATTTTCTCAATCACTTGGGGATAATCAAGTAGCTTCATACATAAAATGGGTAATAAAATTTTAATATAAATACATGAAGTGTGATAACATTAGTTAAAAAAAATCTCATTAAAAATAATATAAACCATATAAGACATGAAGTGATAAAAAATTATATTAATTTTAACTATTTTTTTAATAGGATACCTATTGTGTTTAAAATTTAATTTCTAGTAACATTTATATCAGAATTTTATTGCCAAAATATAATTTTTTGAAAAAATCCCTATAATATAAAATTATAGATTTAGTAAAAACTGTAGAATTATTGTTCACTTTTATAAAAATGAGAATCTTCCATTAATGTGATTACCATTGTAGTAATAAAAAAATAATTTCTCTACATTTTATCCAAAAATAAATTTGTAAAGAAGTATGATGTACTCCTTAAGTTATTGTAGTTCTCTTGTATTATTCGTAAGAAGTCCTAAAGGCACACTTGTATAATGTAATTCATCTCATGATATAATATATGATTAGAGAGGAGCTCACCCCATTCTTAACCTAAGGGGAACTCCTCAACGTGCCTACTATTCTTGCTCTTCTCCACTTGTCTTCCCTAGTTTGCACTGTTGTCTTCTCTTTTCTCTTCCCTTCTCTCATATTCTTCTTCTCCTTTTATCACCTTAAGATTATGAAACTCAATAATTTAACATGTATCGGAGCAAAGGTTTTAAGGTTTCAATTAGAAGGTGCTCAGATTTTTCACTCAACTTTATATGAACTCAACACATATGCCATGCAAGGAAACAAGTAAAATTTTTAATTTTAGCCAAGTTTATTCCACAAGTCTATGTTTTTTTTTTGTTGAGAAATATCTTAAGGTTTATAATTATTCATTAATTTTGTGTATTTAGGATCTATTCTTGAATTCCTAAAGGTTCAACTAGGGTTCCTTATTTATTCCATTTTTCTGAATTTTTTTTTCCCCATAACAGTCTCTTGAACTTGTTTTGTTTTTTTGAAAGCTCACCTATCCTTCTCAAAATAGGCAAGATTAGAATTGAATCATTGCCATGGAGTTTTTGAAAACTCCCCTTGAGTTATTCTCCTTCAAGCTTTGTATTTTCTGAATTATTGTATCTCATATCGAAATTGAAACCCTAGTTAAGGGTTGGATGTAATTCAGCCATTGATTCTACTTCTAGTGCATCTAAGAGGTTTCTTTATTTGTTAAATTGACTGAGTTAGCTTCTTAAATTTTTTTTGGCATCATTACCAAGTTTTTTAGAGGTTAAAATCATGCTCTTATGTGCTGCCATGAAGAATTTAAATTATGCCATTTTTTTCCTTGTCTAATTCTTACATGCTACGCGTGTTGATTTAAGTTTTGATCTTAGAAGTTTGTTGTGTTTGCTTCTTTCGTAATTGAGAATTTGTCTTCATATTCTTTCTTCTAATATGAATTGAGTTCTTGTAAGTTCTAGAATTCTGATTTTTCACATTACACATGGCTGAACACACATCTTCTTGTAATAAATTTGGGAAAAATAATTTTTAAAAATCAATTTAATTCACTTGAATGGTCTCAAACTGTTTGTCCTGGTCTCAATCTATCAAGTGATTTCTCATCAGTTGTGACTTAGATGAACATCTCACAAAGCCACCTCTTTCAATCAAAGAGGAGGATTCTCGCTACAAGAAATGGCTTAAAGAAGGCACCTTGGTGATTAATTGTCTTATTAACAATATGGAAGAGTCTGAGGCTAATAATATGGTCTATATTGAAACTGGAAAAAAATATATGAGACACATATCTCAAGCTTTATTCGAGCACTTACAAACTTCAAAGGCTCTATGATGTTTTCATGCCATGTACAATACAGAGATTTTAAAAATTATCAATGAGTACATTTCCCATTTTAGAGGATTCTTACAAGAGTGAAGTTTGCCCAACTTTCTTCCACTGAAATTGTTGTTCAAAAAAGAAAAAAGAGGAATTAGTTGGAGCTATTTGTCTTGATAATATAAAACCATACCTGGATTTTGCCAAAAATGAAATTTTAAGTTCATCTGCAAAGCCCTCATTTTGTGATATATGTGCTACAATGCTTAGGATTCAACCAAGTAAATTGTGTAAAAACCTAAACCTTTTGAAACATCAACTATGGTTAGTGAAGATAGAGACTAGGCTTATAAAAGAATAGATCGAGGTAGAGGTAGGCACAGAATTTTTTGTGAGTCTTCAAGGATTCTTCAAACCCTAGAGACTCCTCTACTCGGATTTGTTCCTATTATGGGTTGAACTTACTAGGTTGAGAGATGTTGGAAGATAAATGGTAAACCCACTCACATGAATCAAGTTATTGGCATGAAAATAAAGAAATCAACCCCTTCCCACCAAAAAATTATAAACCCTTTATTGGGGAAGATTATGAAGTTTAAAAAATCTCAAGAGTATGTTGGTTTTCTTCTTCTGGTAATCCTCTAGTCATTATTGCCACTACTAGTATAGGTATCTCCTTTTATTTTTCTTGCTCCAACTCTTCTTCTTGAATTATTGATTCATGCACCTAAGAACATCTTATAGGGAAATTAGGCAATTTGTATTCCTTGCCCCAAGTCCTATTGACCATTTTGTGACTGTTACAGATGACCCACATACCAAAGTTCAAGAGATTGGCTCTTCCACTTCTCCAAATTATCATTTATTAGATGTCTTAATCGTTCCTCAATTTATTTTTGAGTCTCATGTTAGTGAGAAAATTACCAAGAAATTGAATTGCTTTGCCACTTTTCACCCTTTATATTGTGGCATCCATGAAAAAGGAGGTCCTCAGTTTTTTGGATGCAGCCTTATTTTAGTTATGCATATCAAACCATGCTCTTCAATTGCACAATGAGCTGGGGCATCCTCCCTGAATACATTATGATGAAGAGAAATTATGGAAGACTCTTACATGACTCTCAAAATAAGAAGTCTTACAGAGCCATGTTGGAAGATATGGAGGATTGCCATTTTATACGAGAAGATCCTACATACCATTTGTAGCAAACTGGTAGTTCATGATATTCTCTCACCCCCCAGCTTGAGGGGGAGTGTTGGAAGATGGGCCCAAGCCCATAAGATATTGACCCACCATGACCACACGAGCTAGTGGGACCCACCATGATCACATGAGGTGGCATGATGAGTCTTAAACAATAAGAAGTCTTATAGAGCCAAAATTATTATGGAAACAGGTCTCACAAAAGAGTTTTAGTTTAAAGGTGTTTTAGTCATATTAGTCTTCTATTTATATTGGGTTATTTAATTATGCTAGGACTTATCTTTAAGTTTTAGAGTTTGGGTGTAATTTGGAAAAAGGTAGTTTAATTGTAATTGGAATCTACTACCTTCCTCTATTATAAATAGATGTTCATGTACTCTGATTTTATGAAGTCAATGAAGTATTTCTCTTTTCCATAAATTCAACATGGTTGTTGGAAGATGGGCTCAAACCCACAAGTTCAAGGCTAGAAGCTCACACGTCAAAGGCAGTAAAGTAGCAATTTATGATAAGTTCCATAAGGATGGCATAGAGATGTAAATATGTTGTCTGATTATGTCTTTTAATCTATTGAGTTGTAGCCCTAAGGGCATTGTAACACTATAAATAAGAGCTTTGGCTAAGAGGTAAGGCATTCAAGCCTTCCCCTCTCTTTCAAAAATCGTCTAGCCACCCTCTCTTCTCCCTTCATGCATTCTCTTCTTCCCTTAATCCAAACTCTCCTCTCTCCTCTCTCTCTTTTCTCATTCTTCTTCCACATTAACCTAGAGTCCTTCTCATGGGATCCTAACTTCTACATAGTCTCATAACTTGATGTTTAGGATCCCTATTCAAGTAATAGTGTCATCCATTCAAGAAGTTGTTTATAGAAGAAGGAGATTTGCCATGAAGAGATAGGTGAAGTTTGTTTTTCTTGATATTCCTTCTTTACAGTTTCTATTTTTTTATTCTTGAATTCTTGAGTCACATCAAGTCAGGATAATCTCCATAAACATTGTGAAGATCTATCTTTTATGACTAAAAAGGATTTTATAGTCTTGATCATCTTGTAGAAAATTACATGATTGATCAAAAGTTTTTTTGTTTTTTGTTTTTTATGATTTAGATTCAGTTACCTTTATGTAACTTGGATCAAACATCATTGATATGGGATTCTAGCATATGTTTTTGTCAATTTTATAACCTAACATTACTCATGGGATTGGGTTATGTTGTTAGATGACCGTCATTTGGTTAGAATTCCAACATTTAGTTATTCCTATTGTTTCTTTCTACTTTTGAACTTCAGCAATTGAATTTTTTTTGTTGAAGTATTCCCATGAGTTGGAAATTATTTTGCCGAGAAATTGCTCTCGGTTTGCCAAGAAAGGCCTTGTCTAAATTTTCTCTCGGTTTTGTGGTGGAGTTTGGATTAAGGATGAGAGTTGCATCTATTGTCTTCTTTCTATTTGTTAGATAAATATAAGAGAAGTTGTGTAGTGGCTGGTTCTTGTTATTGCTTGACAAAAGCATAAATGTTTTCCATGATTTAGTGCTTATTCTCGTGAAAATATTCTCTACTTATTATTTCGTTGGTGGCTAATTTGGTCTATGGGTGATTCAAATTATGTTGTGTAATTGTTATTTGAAGAAGCCCTTTGATAATTGACTTCAACAGTTGATTTGCGTCAACATGGAGAGTGGACATATGAGTAATAAGAGTGTCATACTCTGAATTACTATAATTCCATTAAGAGGTCTTTCCAATTACCTCAACTAGTCACAATCAGTACGGAGGGTTCTCGTTACTCATGACTTTCTCAGTCATGTTGTCAAAATCCCTCCTCTGATTGATGAAGAAGATGAAGCCTACTACAAGTGGGTTAAAAATGATAGCATGGTTATTAGTTGGTTTATTAACAACATGGAAGAGCATGTAGCTAACAACGTGGTCCACGTGGAAACATCCAAGGATATTTGGGACACATGTGCTAAGCTCTATTCAAGTACCGCCTCCTTTCAAAAACTATATGATGTTTTCCAAAATATGGTGGCTACCAAACAAGGAGATAATATTCATGAGTTTTGTCCCAATTTTGTGGCCTTCTCCAAGAATGGAAAATTGCTCAACCATACTCTACCAACATTGTTGTTCAAGAAAAAAAATGAGACGCCTTGACAACAGCTATTTTCCTTACCAATATTAAGCCTTATCTAGAGGTGGCTAAGACCTGGCTTCTTAGTTCCTCTGTGTTACGGTCCCGGGTCATGGATCGAGTAACACGGCGTGGGAGTTGTGAATCCAGCACTGGTAATGAGTTGCTGGACTCGGTAAGGAGGGTTAAAGATCCCTTCTTTGGGTACTCTTCCACCAGTGATCAGTCTCCCTTTTTATCGTCTCATTCTAGTGCTAAAGTTATAGCTAGAATGGAAGCAATTCAGGTGGAGAAAGAATGGAGGAATACCTGTTCTTGCTCACGTAAATCAGGGTTTCAACCCTGATTTGATGCAGCTCGTTCTAGGACTTGAAGGCCTAGCTTGGGGGGGGGGGGGGGGGGGGGGTGGGCAGCCTTGGCTCACGTTGATGGTTGTCCTTGCTCTATTTTCGTGATGAATTCCCAGCAAGAAGAGTTGTTCTAACCCTTCACGTGAAAGATCCAGAATTCTTCCTCTTTTGCTGCTCGTCAAGATGGAAATTGATCCCAACTTGTTGTTGACACTGGTGATGAGAGAAGATCCTCTCTTTAGGCTAAAAAAAGGGGCAGCAAGATCCTCTTCTTAGTATGGATGATGAGGGATGAATTTGGGTGAAGATGGATGGCAATGGAGGGTGAAGGATAGGTTGGATTTTTGGAGTAAACCCTAAACTCGAGATCAAGAGGTGATCTCAACTTGTTTAGACTAGGTTATTCTAAAATCTCAAAGCTTACCTATTTCATTCATACCTTTCCCTTAAATAGGTCACGTCAAGGAGTTTTAGGGTTAGGGTTACAATAATTCCCCATAATGCCCTTACATATAAAGTAATTAGAAATAACTCCTACTTAAAACAATATAAGAAATAAATCCTACTCAAAGAAATATAAGAATTAAATCATATTGAGTGAGTTGTTGTTGTCTTCTTTGTTGTGTGACTCAGTGTGCTATTGAGTCCACAACATCTGCCTCCCCATGGAGAAAGAGATTGTCCTCAAGCTCAAAAGTTGGGTAGACTTGTTCGAAGATGTCCACACGTTCCCATGTTGTAGCGTCGGGGTCAGTGTCCGCCCCCTGAACGAGAATCTCCCAATGGTCATCGGTCAACCGCGCGCGTAACACCACAGCTGGGTTAAGAATAACCTCGCCATTATCAACCGATAGTAGGAATGGAGTGGATGTAGGTTGTGCTTCGGAATGCGGCTTCAAAAGAGGGACATGAAACACATCGTGAATTTTGGCTGTATCCGGTAATTTGAGTTGATAGGCAACTGGTCCCACGCGTCGAATAATGGGAAACGGCCCAAAAAATCGGGGTGAGAGCTTATGACGTGGAGGTCCCGCAAGAGACTGCTGATGGTAGGGCTGGAGTCGTAGTCACACATATTCCCCAACCTCAAAAGAGACCTCATGGTGGCCTCTGTCGTATACATCCTTCATCCGAGCTTAGGCGCGTTGATTGTGATATTCTGTAGCAGCAGATCCCGGTCTATGAGTGCCTGATCAATCGCATCCATGCGGGTGGACCCTGGGTTGTACGAGAGAAGGCGAGGTGGATCCCGACCATATATAACCCGGAGAGGAGTGGATTGCAAGGCAGAGTGGAACGAAGTGTTGTAACAGTATTCGGCCCACGGAAGCCATTGGACCCATTGCCGCGGATGATCCCCCACCAAGCACCGTAGATACATCTCAATGGTGCGGTTTACCACCTCAGTCTGCCCGTCTATCTGTGGATGATAGGTGGAGGAGAACTTCAATTTCGTCCCACTCAAGCGAAACAGTTCCTGCCAAAAGGTGCTTGTGAAAACTGCATCTCTATCACTCACAATGGATTCTGGAATGCCATGTAAGCGGACTATCTGCTCCAGGAAAGTCTAAGCAACCCGTGTTGCTGTATACGGATGAGCCATCGGTATAAAATGTTCGTACTTGGAGAATCTATCAACCACTAAGAAAAGTATGGATTTTCTGGCGGACAGGGGTAGGCCTTCCACAAAATCCATTGAAATGTCGGCCCAAACCTGCGTAGGAAGGGCCAGAGGCTGGAGAAGACTGGCTGGACTCAAGTGCTCGGCTTTGTTGCACTGGCATACCTGACAGTCGCCCACATAAGTCGCAATAGAGGGTTTCATGGCTTGCTAGTAAAAATCAGCTCGAATTCTGTGCAAGGTCTTCTGGATCCCCTCGTGTGTACTGTCATGGTAGGCTGAGAGAATAGCTGGAATCAACTCGAACTCATGTGGAAGAAAAATCCACTGCTTGTAATAAATAAGTGAAATCCTGGATGGACCACTTCAAATTCATTGTCCTTTTTGAGATCTTCTGATGCAGTTCCTACAGTGCAGGGTTAGTGGCATGTGCGTCTCGCACCAAGTCCAGAATGAGAAATCTCGGCTGGCTGATAGAATTGACCAACTGCTGATCTTCAAAACACCGTGACAAGGCATCTGCCACCTTATTTAATCTCCCACATGATACTCCATCGAGAAGTCAAACCCCAACAACTTACTGATCCAGTGCTACTGTGGCGATGTCGTCAAATGTTGTTCTAGTAGGAATTTAAGGCTGTAGTGATCCTTGCGTATGAGAAAAGCCCGGCCCTAGAGATAAGGCCTCCAATGTTGGACCGCTTTGGCCAACCCAATCAATTCACGCTCATAGGCTGCCAGCTTGTGATGACGGACTGCCAACTGTCTACTAAAATACGCAATAGGATGGCCCAACTGCTGTAAAATGGCCCCAATGCCCATGCCCGAAGCGTCGTACTCTACCATGAACAATTCGTCAAAGTTGGGAAGTTGTAATACTGGCACAGATGTGAGGGCAACTTTGAGTGCCACAAACGACGTGGTGGCCCCCTTATTCCAAATAAAGGAGTTTTTCTTGAGTAGACTCATCAATGGTGCTGTCAGCCCATAGTTCTAAATAAATTTGCGGTAGTAGCCCGCAAGACCAAAAAAACCTCGTAATACAGAACACGACTGTGGCTGCGGCCACTCGTGAATAGCTCATATCTTCTCGGGATCCATCGTAACCCCCTCATGTGAGATAATGTGTCCCAGATACCCCACATGTGAAGCCGAAAAAGAACACTGGGAATGTTTCAAATAGAGCTGATGTGCTCTTAACAAGTCGAAAACAATCCTCAAGTGTGCCAAGTGCTCCTCAACCGACTTGCTATATATCAAAATATCATCGAAAAATACAAGAACAAATTTTCGAAGATAGGGGCTAAATACCTTGTTCATCAAAGCTTTAAAAGTGGAGAGTGAATTGGATAACCCGAATGGCATGGCGACGAACTCAAAGTGGCCATGGTGCGTGCGGAACGCTGTCTTCTCGATATCAGAGGTGTGCATCCGGACCTGATGGTATCCCGAATGGAGGTTGAGTTTAGTGAATAACCACGACCCATGTAACTCATCTAGAAGCTCATCCATTACCAGAATCGGGAACTTGTCTTTTACTGTCTGCACATCCAACTCTTGATAATCCACGCAGAACCTCCATGTCCCATCATGTTTCTTTACAAGTAAGATGGGTGAAGAGAACGGGGAGCGGCTGGGACGAATAAGACCCTGTTTCAACATCTCATGGCACTGACGCTCTATCTCGTCCTTCTGAAGGTGTGGGTAGTGGTATGGTCGCACGACCACTACCTCAGAACCTGGTTTCAGATAGATCCTGTGGTCACAATGCCTCATGGGAGGTAACCCCGAAGGCTCCTTGAAGAGGTCAGAGAACTCCTCAACCAGACCATCACTAGTACTGTCAGGCTGATCCTGTGTCTGCAAAGTTTGCATGCGGTGGGCCTTGTCCACCTGACAGCCCTGTAAGAGCACCCGACTTCTGGCCAAATCAAAGCTCATGGTTAAAGATGAAAAGCCCCAGACGAAAAGTCCCACAGAATGGGCCCCAACGTTTGTAACCATTTCATGCCTAATACCATATCAAATCCCGCCAGGGGAATAACAAAAAATTCCGCATTAAATGAATTAAATCCAATGGAAAAAGTTACCGCCTTACTAATCCCATAGCTAGGGACCTTCTCACCATTGGCCACTGAGACGGTGGCTGTTGGATGAGTGTGTATCTGGAGCTGGAGATGCTGTGCGGCTGTCAAACTCAGAAAATTGTGTGTACTCCCCGAGTCGACTAGTCCCACCAGTTCTCGATCGACAACATGAGCTCGGACTTGCATTGTAGTAGGCTATTTTTGCCCAGTAATAGCATGCAATGATATCTCTGGTGGTTCCTCCTCGATAATATCCTCTGGATCCTCTGAATCATCCACCTTGAGCCAAAACAATCCTTTACATTGGTGTCCAACCCGATACTGCTCATTGCAGTTATTACATAGATTTTTGGACCGCCTTTCTGCCATCTTTGCACTTGTCAATTTTTTTATAAAGCTCAGTAGGGAATTACCAGGGTGGGGATTGGCTATCTGAGTCGTAGTCGGAGTGTGTCTGGATGGTGCTGCTGTAGATTCTCCCTGAGATGAATGATAGCGGCACCCTTGCCACATGGAGGAAGTGTTCCTCTCACTCTACTAACCCGGCTTATGTTATTGTAGTTGTTGTCGTTGTTCCATTGCTCGGGCATATTCATGGCATGAGCCAGATCCGTGGGCATAAGGAGTTCTACCTCTAGCTGTAAATACTCATTGAGGCCTGCTGTGAATAAGGAGTCCTACTGGTCAACCAATACCCTCTCACCAGCATGAGCCAACTTTTCCTGGAATAGTTTTTGATATTGTTCCACCAAACCCGTTTGTCTCAATAGGACTAACTCTCCCAGGGGGTTGCTGTTGGCGGGAGGCCCAAATCTAACTGTGCATAGATTTTTAAATTCTCCCCAAGTCATTCCTGGTCTCTCTTTCTCTACTTGAGTAACCCATAACATGGCTTCATCTGTCATATGGAAAGAGGCTAATTGCACCTTATCCCATTCGGTAGTCCCTTGGTTCAATTTTTTTTTCACATCTATGCAACCAAATTAAGGGATCCACAAAACCATTGAAAGAGGGAAACTCTAACTTGGTGTACCTTGGGATTGTGCCTCCATACTGAGGTCCTTGGACAGTAGTGCACCCAGGCCACTGCTCCCCTCTTCTATGATATGGTTGAGCAACCTCTCTCACCTCTGGACTCTGATGTCTCTCTGTCCTCAACTCCTGTAGCATGCTGATGATTCGGCTCATCTCTTCTTCCAAAACACAAACCTTTTCTGACACTGGTTGTGCTGTTTCAAGGCTATCTTCTATCCTTTGTATCCTGATTTTGATTTCTTCATTGCTGATATTATCCCCCATGTTACCCTGCTCTGATACCAAGTTGTTACGGTCCCGGGTCATGGATCGAGTAACACGGCGTGGGAGTTGTGAATCCAGCACTGGTACTGAGTTGCTGGACTCGGTAAGGAGGGTTAAAGATCCCTTCTTTGGGTACTCTTCCACCAATGATCAGTCTCCCTTTTTATGGTCTCATTCTAGTGCTAAAGTTATAGCTAGAATGGAAGTAATTCAGGTGGAGAAAGAATGGAGGAATACCTGTTCTTGCTCATGTAAATCAGGGTTTAAACCCTGATTTGATGCAGCTCGTTCTAGGACTTGAAGGCCTAGCTTGAGGAGGCAGCCTTGGCTCACGTTGATGGCTGTCCTTGCTCTATTTTCGTGATGAATTCCCAGCAAGAAGAGTTGTTCTAACCCTTCACGTGAAAGAACTAGAATTCTTCCTCTTTTGCTGCTCGTCAAGATGGAAATTGATCCCAACTTGTTGTTGACGCTGGTGATGAGAGAAGATCCTCTCTTTAGGCTCGAAAAAGGGGCAGGAAGCTCCTCTTCTTAGTATGGATGATGAGGGATGAATTTGGGTGAAGATGGATGGCAATGGAGGGTGAAGGATAGGTTGGATTTTTGGAGTAAACCCTAAACTCAAGATCAAGAGGTGATATCAACCTGTTTAGACTAGGTTATTCTAAAATCTCAATGCTTATCTATTTCATTCATACCTTTCCCTTAAATAGGTCACGTCAAGGAGTTTTAGGGTTAGGGTTACAATAATTCACCATAATGCCCTTACATATAAAGTAATTAGAAATAGCTCCTACTTAAAACAATATAAGAAATAAATCCTACTCAAAGAAATATAAGAATTAAATCATATTGAGTGAGTTGTTGTTGTCTTCTTCGTTGTATGACTCGGTGTGCTATTGAGCCCACAACACTATGTTCTTCCCTCATTTGATGACATTAGTGCTACATTGTTACAGATTCCTAATCCTTCTCCTCGTTCTCTGATTGATGCTTCATCAGCTATGTTCTCTAGTAATCGGGGTACATCATCCCAATCCCAAGGACGTGGTAGAAATACAAGAAGAGGCCACAATAGGGGTGGTCAAATGGGTCTGACTCATTCCCACACTGAGTTTTAATTGTGCACTTACTATGGTGGTTAGAACCACCCTGTGGGTTCATGCTAGAAACTCCACGGCAAGCATGATTGGGCCACAACAAATCTAGCCTCAGTTAATGTTGAGGAAAAGGAGGAAAGGGTTGACTCTCCTTCTGCAAATATGACTACTACTACAGAGGACTATGCTGCAATTCAGAAGTTGAAATTCTTATTGGAGTCCTCTACTCCACCTGGATCTACTGAGGCCACTCCCATTGCCTCAGGTATGATTTCTTCCTCTTCAACCCTTTCCTCTTGGATCATTGACTCCGGGGCTTCCGAACACTTGTCAGGTAACAAACACATACTTCATTCATTGTCTTCATATCTTCCTCATAAATTTGTCACCATTACTAATGGTTCCCAAACCAAGGTGCTTGGCAAGGGTTCTTCCTCTATTACTGCGTCTATCCCTCTTCACGATGTGTTATTGGTTCCTCAATTTCTGTTAAATTTTCTCTCAATTAGTCAATTAACCAAACAATTGAATTGCTCTGTCAGCTTCTCACCATCTTCGTGTACATTTCAGGATCTAACTACGAAACAAGGGATTGGTGGCGACAATGAAAAAGGGGGATTATAATATTTTAATCTTCCATAAGTAGTTGCTATTTCATCCAGTATATCCGAGGCTCAACTTTGGCACAACCGGCTTGGTCATCCATCTATCTCATCATTTCATTATTTAGTTCCATCTCTTAAATCTTTGACTACTTTCAATTGTGAGGCATGTCAATTAAGTAAGCATATTAGGAGTATATATTCTCCTCGTCTTAAAACTACCAGTGCTGCTCCATTTTCATTAATACACTCTGATGTATGGGGACCTTTAAAGGTCTCTAACATTTCTCAACTTCAATATTTTGTTACTTTTGTTGACAATTTTACCCGAATGACTTGGTTGTTTTTATTTAAAGAACGATAAAAAATTCTTTCTATTTTTAAAAACTTTCATACATTGGTAATGACGTAATTTAGGAAGAAAATTCAAATCCTTAGATCCAATAATACTCAGGAATATTTGTCTAATGAGTTTAAATTATTTTGTGAGGCTAATGGGCTTATTCATCAAACATCATGTGCCTATACCCCTCACAAAAATGGTGTTGCTAAAAGAAAGAATTGTCACCTCCTTGAAGTTGACCGGGGCCTCCTCTACTCCATGAAGGTACCCTACTTTTATTGGCCTCATGCTATTCTTACAGCATGCTTTCTCATCAATAGGTTACCTTCATCAGTGCTTAGCAATCAAACTCTGTATTCTATTTTGTTTCATGGTGAAAATACTTTTTCTCTTCCTCTTCAAATGCTTGGTTGCACATGTTTTGTTCATGATACTTCACCACAAAAGAGTAAACTTGATCCTCGGTCTTTGAGGTGTATTTGTTTTGGGTATTCTTGAACTCAGAAAGGATATATTTGTTATAATCCTACCCTTTGGAGGTTGATGTTATATCGGGATGTGACTTTCTTTGAAGACACTTCCTTCTACTCCTCACATGAGGCTCCTCTAGGATTTACATTTTCTCCTACCACTCCATGCCCATTCATGCCATTTACTGGAGATATTACTCAACCCCCTTAAGCACCAGCCGCCCCCTCACCTGTGGAGTTGTCGGATCCACCCAAGGTGAGTCTTTCTCCTCCTATGTTTGGGACTGAATTTGATACTCGGCCTATTGCGTTATGAAAGGAACACCGTTCTTGTACTATGTCTCATCCAATTGCCAATTTTATGTCTTCTCATCGCTTATCTTCTGAGTGTGTTCAGTTTATTGCTTCTCTTTCATTTGTTTCCATTCCACAATCCTATTAGGAGGGCTTGAAGCATCCAGGATGGAAGGCGGCTATGGATGAAGAAATGCATGCCTTATATGAAAATCAAACCTGGACATTGGCATCACTCCCAAAAGGGAAAAGATTGGTTGATTGTAAATGGATATTTACGCTGAAAGACAACCCAGATGGGTCGGTTGCTTGTCTTAAAGCATGACTCTTTGCAAAAGGTTACACTCAGTGCTATGGGATAGATTATGAAGTGACTTTCTCTCCAGTTGCAAAACTGAACTCGGTACGTGTCATCCTATCTATTGCTGCTAACTCATCATGGCCCGTATATCAACTTGATATAAAAAATACATTTTAAATGTCGATATATGCGAAGAAATTTATATAGTCTGTATGTCGATTAAAGAAATCTTTATATGGGCTTAAACAGTCCCCTCGGGTCTGGTTTGATAAATTTAGTGAAGCGCTTCTACGATTTGGCTTTTATCGGTGCTCAGTTGATCACTCAGTATATGTTAAAGATACTATCAAAGGGAAGATATTATTGGCCGTGTATGTTGATGATATTATCTTGATCGGGAATAATGCTCATAGTATACAAGAAGTGACGAATATGATATGTCAAGAGTTCAAGACTAAAGATTTGGGTAAGCTCAAATATTTTCTGGGTATAGAAGTCCTTCAGTCAAAACATGGGATAATATTGTCTCAAAAAAAAATACACCTTGGATCTTCTTGAAGAAACAAGAATGAAGGGATGTAGACCAATTGATACACCTATGGATGCGAATGAAAAATTGTGTGCAACGACTAGAGAAGATGTTGACACTGGAAAATATCAAAGACTCGTGGGAAAATTGATCTATCTCACGGTAACCAAGTCAGATATATCATATGTTGTGAGCATGGTAAGTCAATTCATGGACAAACCACAAATTACTCACTGGCAAGCTTTGGAGAGAATACTTCGATACCTAAAAGGTGCTCCAGGAAGAAGATTGCTATATAAAAAACATGGCCAGTTCAATATAGAAGGCTTCTCAGATGCAGATTAAGTGGATCACCCGATGATAGAAAATCTACGTCTGGGTATTGTACCCTTGTTGGGGGAAACTTGGTCACATGGAAAATCAAAAAGCAAAACGTAGTTGCAAGATCTAGTGCTGAAACAGAATACCGAGCTATGACCCACACTGTAAGTGAAATTTTATGGGTGAAGACTCTTCTTACTGAATTGGGATTTTATAAAGGAGGCTCCATGGGGCCTACATTGTGATAATCAAGTAGTTATGCACATTACATCAAATCCAGTCTTCCATGAAAGAACTAAACATATTGAAGTGGATTGTCATTTTATACGGGAAAAGTTTCAAGCAGGAATAATTTCTCTTAAATGTGTTTCATCTCAAGAGCAAGTAGCTGATATCCTCACCAAACCAGTTGCATCCAAAATTCTATCTTATATAGGTGGCAAGCTGGGTATTTATGATATATTTTCTCCTCCAGCTTGAGGGGGAGTGTTGGAAGATCGGCTCAAGCCCACAAGCTCAAGGCTAGAAGCCCACACGTCAAAGGAGTGGCAAAGTGGTTATTTATGGTATATTCCATAAGGATGACATGAAGATGTAAATACATTGTCTTATTATGTCTTTTAATCTATTGAGTTGTAACCCTAAGGGTTTTGTAACACTATAAATAAGATCATTGGCTAAGAGGTAAGGCATTCAAGCCTTCTCCTCTTTGAGAAATCGTCCAGGCACCCTCTCTTCTCCCTTGACGCATTCTCTTCTTTCCTTAGTCCAAACTATCCTCTCTCACATCCTTCTCCTTTCTCCGTCTTCTTGCTCTTCTCTCCTTCTTCCACATTAACCTAGAGTCCTTCTTATGGGGTCCTAACTTCTACAGTTATAAGAGACCGACAAATCGATGTGGACCAGCTCATGAAATTTGATACCCCTCGCAAGGGTACAGTAGTAATTCTGAGTATATCACTCTTGTGACTCATGCTTTCTTCAGCCATAATTGGCAATTCAATTTAAAAAATTCTCAGATCAAATACTAATAAAAAAACAAGTAGAGGTCTTTTTGACCACCTGGATAATGGAGAGGCATAGCATAAAAGCTAAGTAATCATATTTTTGAAATTTAATGAATAATCAATCATAATAGGCTCAATACCAATCTTCTTTATCAAGGAATATTTTTCCCACATAATTATAATTCTTTATGCCAAAATCTCAACATAAACTGGTCTCGGTCAAAAAACATTCCAAACCGACAAAACTGCCTTGATAACTTCTTCTAATCCAAGATGCATATATTTTCATAATCTCATATGATGAAGACATTTTATAAAAAACATCTCTAAACCATCTCCTAATATCCAAAAACCAGTAGCATAAATCAATAATATCATAAACAAAAAAACTTATATCATGAGCTTCAATCTTGCTTCATAAAGAGCCTTCTATGAGCAGGTTTGATCATACCTTCTTAGAGCATTCCTTTGACGTGGGGATCCTAAATTTGATGTTCTAATACCATGTTGAATTTAGGACCCCATTACTAATATCTCAAGCAAGGTGAGAGAGGGGAAAAAAGGAGAGAGAGGGAAAAAAAGGAGAGAGAGGGAAAAAAAGGAGAGAGAGAGCCCTCGGGTAGAGAAGAGAGAAGAAAAAAAGAAGAAAGAGTTTAGGCAAGAAGGGAACTCTACACGAGAGAGAGAAGGGAGAACAACTTTATTTGATGATTGATTTCCGAGTACAAGCTTCTCTATTTATAGTAGAGGAGTTATGGAGTCCATGTACAATTAACTTTATTCTCCTAATTGCATTCCAACTCTAACTCTTAGAGATAAGCCTATCATGATAAGATAACTCAACATAATTTAGAAGTATAACATAACTCAAACTCTAACTCTTTTATAAGGATGTGACCATAGGCTGAAGATGCCTGCTTGTGCTTTATCTTTTTAGGTCCCACATGATTTTCTAGCTCATGTGATAAGGATACCAGCTCGTGGTATCTTTGTGGGACCCACTTGATCTTCAAATCTTCCAATTCATTCCAACTCGTGCTTCTTATCTTCCAATTCATGCCAGCTTGTGTGATGACTCCTTTTGGCTTCTCACATCCTCATGGTGGGTCCCACCAGCTCGTGCAACCATGGTGGGTCCCACATTATAACAAGTAAGAATTACAACCATGCCTTTCAATAGGTGAGGAAAAAGATAAGAAGCTTAGATTTTTTACATAAATGCAACTGATGATTACTCATGTCTTCTAACAAGATGAGAGTACCTAGTAATTTTACCATTAGAACTTATTTCATTTCTCAGGGGGTACTTGATGAACATCTCAACTCTACATGTGATGTCACATTGGATTGGTATGAAGCGTTAATCATAATGCTTTAAAACATTCATCAAACAAGAATATAATGACTCAGATATTGCTGAAGAAATTCGGGGATGGCTATTGTATTGATAGCCATTTAATTTCCTTTCTAAGTCTTATGAAATAAAGAGACCGACTTTATCTTTCTTGAGTCCGATGTCCATGTAGACTTCAATTTTATTCTTAGGAATTTTGACTTCTCTTACTTATTATAATAGCCATTTTTGACATCTTTCTAGTGCTCAAGGCACCATTCTTCATTCAATAAAGACACTTAGTCAATTTCTCATGAGAACTCATACCAATGCTTCATGAGAGCCTTCCTCACGTTTAACTTTTATGGGATAAAGTGGCAGTGTTGTAAGATGGATTCAAACCCACAAGCTCAAGGCTAGTAAGCCCACATGTCTAAGTGGTGGTACTTGGATAAAATAGGATACTTTCCATAAAGATGACATAAAGGTGTAAATACTTGTTCTTTCTATTTATCTTCACACGTCTAAGTGGAAGCGACCAATTGACACACCTATGGATACAAATGTAAAATTATGTGCAACGACTGGAGAAGATATTGATATTGGCAAATATCAAAGACTTGTGGGAAAATTGATCTATCTCATGGTAACTCGACCAAACATATGAGATGATGTAAGCATGGTGAGTCAATTCATGCACAAATGATAACTTACCCATTGGCAGGCCTTAGAGAGAATATTACGATACCTAAAAAGGAGATCCGAGAAGAGGATTGGTTTATAAAAAAACATGGGTACTTCAACATAGAAGGCTTCTTAGATACAGATTAGGCTGGATCACCTGATAATATGAAGTCTACGACTAGATATTGTACTCTTGTTAGAGAGAACTTGGTTGCAAGGAAAAGTAAGAAGTAAAATGTGGTTGCAAGATCAAGCGCCAAAGCAGAATACAGAGCTATGGCCCACACAGTTAGTGAACTCTTATGGATCAGGACCCTTCTTACCGAATTAGGATTTTACAAAGGAGGTCCCATGGGTCTTCATTGTGATAACCAAGCAGCCATTCATATTACTTCAAATCCAGTCTTCCATGAAAGGACTAAACACATTGAGGTGGATTGTCACTTTATACGGGAGAAGTTTCATGCAGGAATAATCTCCCTCAAACATGCTTTATCTCAAGAGCAAGTAACAAATATCCTCACTAAACCAGTTACCTCTAAAATCGTATCCTTTACATGTGGTAAGTTGGGTATCTATGATGTTTTTTCTCCTCCAGCTTGAGGGGGAGTGTTGGAAGATGGGTTCAAGCCCACAAGCTCAAGGCTAGTAAGCCCACACGTCTAAGTGGTGGCATATGGGTAAAATAGGATATTTTCAATAAAGATGGCATAAATGTGTAAATACTTGTTCTTTTTATGTCTCTTATTTTATCAAGTTGTAGCCTTAAGGGCATTTTAAGGCTATAAATAAAAACATTGGCTAAGAGGTAAAGCATTGAAGCTCCCCCCTCTTTTCTCAAAAAATTCGTCCAACCTCCCTCCTCAATTGGTCGGCGCACCTTCTTTTCCCTTAATCCAAACTCTCTCCATCTTGGTTCTTCTCATTCTCCTCTCCTTCCTCTCTTCTTCTTCTTCGTTGATCTAAAGTCCTCCACATGGGATCCGAAATTATATAGGTAGAAAAGTGAAAAACTGGTGAAAGCAGCAATCACAAGGAATCAAACCATATGCACAAGTCTAAAGAGGCATCTAATACGTTTTTATGAATCTAATGCCTATGCCCTAAGCTAATCCTATTACATTAGGAAGTTTATTCAAAGGTGTTTTGATCTTGCTCTCTATAGAAATTTCTCCCTCAACATGTAGCAATGGGAAAAAGACTCTCAATTTTCATTCCAAGATTTTTATGACTCAAATAGTCTACCAAAAATTTTGTCTAATTATTACAATTTGGTTCATCTGACTTGCATTTATATCAAATCACTAAGGGATAGACCTTAGTCATTATCATAGAAAACTTGAGAAGGAAACTTGCAATGATAAAAAAAAATTCGGATCAAGGTTTAGAATTCTTAAGGGAATCTAGGCTATATTTTGAATTCTCTTCTAGGATTATACTGATCTTGTTTTAGCCCAAGTACTCTAGAGGAACTTGTGTCAAGGAATATTATTCATAGTGAAGTAGTTGGGTCTCATAGGATTTAAACTATTTCATACTGTAATACACAATAGAAGACTTTAGGACTTACTAAGACTTGGTCATAAACAGCTTGTCCTGTATTAGACAAACATCTTGTGCTTAGAAGGAGCATAATGAGCTCCCTTCCCCCATACTTCCTTTTTATGTTTAGTTATAGAAATTTATCTCTTCCTTTCAGGAAAGCGGATATGAAGTATGTCATTCTAAACCATTTTAAGCATTATAAAGTTTCTCAAGCATGTTCTCTTAGTGTTCTAAAAAACGTTCATGAGAATAACTCTATGATTTTTAATTCTTACTAAGGATTGAACAAATCTAACCATAAATTTTTTCACAATCAAGTACCTTAGAGACTATCTAATCTTTGCATAGATTTGATTTTAAACCTTTTTTTGTTGACAACAGCCCAATAGTCAAGTTTTTCTCAGTAAAAAAGAATGTTAATTTTTAGAACAAGTCTTGAGATAGGAGAAGCTATTCTTATTTAAGACTCAAATGGCTTCCTAAAGTTAAGGATTCGATGGGACCCATAAATTTTTTGACTTAAGCCATATGCCTCAAACTAAATGATAGATTTCAAAATATTGCTTCTTTAGCTTGGGACAAGCTTTCTTGTTCAGAAAGATTGATTATTTTTGTCATGAATTTTTGGTCAAGTTTAGAATAACCTTTGGTATCAAGACCAGCTTCACCCTCTTCAGCTCAGCCTTTCTTGTTGAGCATTCAAAAAATAACGCCCATGGTGTCCACAATAGTAGCACATTTTACTATGCATGACTTTTGACATTTTTCATACTCACCCTATGTAAGACTTTGTTATGAGAAGCAATTACTTCATGAGATAGTGCTAAGATTTTTCTCCCAACTGTGCTCTTTTGATGTTTCAACAACTCCTCTTCTTTTTGAACTTCAAAGGAATTCTAACAAACATTATTAGACTCAATCCTTAATTCATTTTCACCTAAAGAGCTTATCTTCAGTCTTTCACATACAAGGATGATCCTATTATTCTCCTTTTCAAATTCTTCTAATCTGAATGCATTCTCTTTTCTTAAGGCTTCAATCTCCTTTTTCAATCAAGTTGCATGGTAGGATCTTCATATTCCTTAGACTTTTTCTTGACAATTATTTGAGAGGTATCTAGTAATGCCCAAAGTTCATCTTCATTTGATTGTTGATCTCTCTTTGTTTCTAAATCCTTTCTTTCATTTGAGATTATCTTTTTGACTAAACAAATGTCTTGAATAGTGCACTCTTGATGGGGAGAGCTACACTTTTTAATTCTAGAATACTCTTATTCTAACTTATCCCATAAATTCCTGACTGATTCATAAGTTGAAGAAAAAATGCTATGTCATTACTTAAAGCACTAACAAAGAGTGCTATGGCCTTAACATTGTTATCCATTTTGGCCATATTCTCCTTATCCCATTCTCCAACTTGTTTGGAGATTATTAGATCATTTAATTTCTTAATGGTAGAGAGAAACCTTCATTAACTAAATCCCAAAATTAAAGACTCATAAAAATGATGAAGACATTCATCTTATATTTTCAAGATTCATAGTTATAGCCTTCAAATGTTAGAGAAACTTTAAATAGTCTCCTTCTAAAAACATAGTAATTGTGTTCTTTAGGAATCTACTACCTGAGCTAGTACTTCTAACCTAGAGTTCTTTTGGGAAATAGTACTCAACTCATAATTGAAATTTAAGACCACATTTTCTCTTGTACCACTAGAAATGGCTTTGTTCAAGAAAACCTAGAGGCCAGTGAATATGTTTATTAAGATAATTTGTAATTTAAAATTTAAAAAAAAAACACATCCATTACACAAGAATTTTACTATTGTTTATTGATTTCTAGGGCCAACAAGTAAACACAAGAGGTCTCAAGTGAAGGAAAGAAGAGAGGAACTCTAGCTCTTGGGAGAGAGGAGAGAAGAAACCAAGGGAAAGAAAGAAGAGGAAAGCGAGAGAGAGAGAGAGAGAGAGAGGTGTAAGGATGAATTTGAGCAAAGAGAAAGAGGCTTGAATCCTCTTTCTCATGCATTGAGGTTGTATTTATAGTTGTGGAAATGTTTTGACATTAACTATAATGCCCTTAGGGCTACATGCTTCAAAAGGAAAAATAGATTCTTTTTCGGGACCAATTCATCCTACCCAAACACTGGATACAACTCTCCCTTGTACTGCACTCTCCAAGTGTGCTTGTTGCCCTCTTGTTCCCTTACCATGGCAAGTCATTCTAAAATAACTTTGATGAGAAGACAAAGAAGGCATTATGAGACCCTCTTGGCCCAACCCTAGACACTCTAAGATCCTTTTTCAAACCTGCTTCCATTTTGAGTGAAGAGATAGATAAAGACATAAGAGGACATAAACCAGCTTGCATGATTACTAATTCTATGCCATCTCTATGGAAGTTTTCCTTATTTATTATCCATGCCTATCCCTACTGTTACGGTCCCGGATCATGGATCGAGTAACACGGCGTGGGATTTGAGACTCTAGCATTGATGATGTGTTGCTGGACTCGATAATGGTGGTATAAAACCCCTTCTTTGATTGATCTTTCTCACGTGATCAAAGCTCTCTCTTGATGAATGCAATATAGTGCTAGAAATAACTTAAGAACCCAATTACTATTAACGTGAACGATATAGGAAAAGGGTTATCTTTTTCTTGATAACGGCAATTAGGGTTTCAACCCTCTTATTGCTGCTGCTCGTGCTAGGATGGTGGTCCTAGCTTGGGGTGGCCCTTGGCCTACATTGGGAAGGCTCCTTCCCAGCTTCTTGTTGGACTCAAGGTTAGAAAGAGTCCTGCTTGATGCTGCTCATGATGTAGGGGAGGCAATTCTTTAACTCTAGCTCCGTAAGAGAGGTATGAAACCTTCTCTTCGTTGTGTTGATGGAGAGAAGACTGAAACCTCTCCTTGAACTCGAAAAGGGACAGGAAGTGTCTCTCCTTTGCTCGGTATGGGTTAATGGAGGATGGATGAGAGTGATGATCAATGGATGATGAAGGGATACGTAGGTTTTTGAGGAAACCCTAACCTCGAGATCCTCAAGGGAGATCTCTAACCCTAGAACTCTTCACGGTGAGTCCCAAGCCTGTTTAACCTAATTTTTCAATGCTTGCCTTTTCTCTATTTCATTACCCTTAAATAGGTTGACGTCATAAGTGTTTTAGGGCTAAAAGAATAACAATATTTCCCCTATGACTATACTCCTTACAAAATTCGAAATAAATCCTACTTAAAGCAATATAATTATCACTAATGGACTCAGTGAGTTACTGCCTCCTTGGTTGTGTGACTCGGTGTGCTATTGAGTCCACAACATCTGCCTCCCCCTGGAGAAAGACCTTGTCCTCAAGCTCAAAATCTGGGTAGAACTGTTTGAAGATGTCCACGCACTCCTATGTCGCCACCTCTAGTTCAGTATCCGACCACTGAACGAGAATTTCCCATTGGTCATTGACCAACCATGCGCTTAACACCGCAACTGGTGTAAGAATAACGTCTCCATTGTCAACTGATGGGAGGAATGGAGTAGATTAGGTAGAAACCATGTGTGTGGTTTCAAGAGGGAGACATGAAACACATCATGAAGCGTGGTCGTGGCTGGCAGTTGGGGTTGATAGGCGACTGGCCCCACGCGGCGAAGAACGGGAAAAGGCCCAAAAAACTTGGGTGAGAGCTTATGTCGTGGTGGTCCCGCAAGGGACTGCTAGCGGTATGGTTGGAGCCATAACCACACATAATTCCCTACCTCGTAGGAGACCTCACGGTGACCTTTGTCATAGACCGCTTTCATGCGAACTTGTGCTCTCCGTAGGTGTTCTATAATATTCTGTAATAGCAGATTGTGGTCCATGAGTGCATGATCAATAGCGTCCACACAGGTGGACCCAGGAGTATACGAGAGAAGGTGAAGGGGATCCCGGCCGTATAGAACCCTGAAAGCAGTGGATTGCAATGCGGAGTGGAACAAAGTGTTGTAACAGTACTCGGCCCATGGTAGCCATTGAACCCATTGTCTCGGATGATCGCCCACCAAACACCGTAGATACATCTCGATGGTACGGTTAACCACCTCGGTCTGACCATCTGTCTGCAGATGATATGCGAAGGAGAATTTAAATTTAGTACCACTCAAACAAAAGATTTCCCGCCAAAAGGTGCTCGTGAAGATTGCATCTCAATCACTCACAATCGATTCTGGAATGTCATGTAAGCGGACAATCTGCTTCAGGAAAGTTTGTGCGACCCATATAGCTGTATAAGGATGAGCCAGTGGAATAAAATGGCCGTACTTGGAGAACCGATCTACCACCACAAAGATGTTATGGACTCAATAACACTGAGTCATCTACTTTAATTTTATTATTTATGTTGCTTTTAATTTCTAATTTTATTGATTTGTAATAAGACTTAAAGGTAGGGGTAGAATTTGGTTTTATAACCCTAACCTATGTTGATGTTAATTACCCTGTTTAAGGGGGTAAGGATGGAGAAATAAAGCAAGTTCGAATTTAGAGTAAACTAGAGTAAATTAGGGTAATTAGAGTTCCTTGCCGAGAGCCTAGTTCAGTTCTTGGATACATGAGTTCTGGGTGAAGCCTAGCGTGATCGTGAGAGAAAAAGAGAGGAGATTTACTTCCTTTTTCCTGAGCAAGAAGAAGGATCTTAATCTTCTCACGGAACCAGGAAAGGGGCAGAGGAGGAGTTCTAAATTTTGGGCTAAGGAGGAGTTCTGAAGAGGTAACTTGAGACTTTATTTTTCTTAGTTCAGCAAGTTAGAATTCTGTTTTAATTTACCTACGTGAATATTGGTTAATTCTATACATGAGAAAAGGAACTGCCTTTTCAATTTACCTCCGTGAACAGTGGTTGGAGACAAAATTCTTAGTTCCTTACAGTGTTTTAAAACCTTTTAACGTCCTGGATTCTTCAGTACCTCGACGAGTTACTAGTACCATGGCTAGGGACCATAACAACTTGGTATCAGAGCAGGGTAACCCGATAGAGAGAAACACGATTGAATACTTTGAATTGCTTGAAAGAAAATTTGATACAGTCCTAGAGAAGCTCTCCAAAATTGATATCGATATGGAGACCTTGAAGGGAAAGATGGATAGCATGGAGACTGGTCTGACTACTGGCAAGAAATTTGTTGCATTGGAGGAGAAGTTGACTCTCAGTTTGGAAACCTTGAAAGGAAGGATGGATAGCATGGAGACTGGTCTGAGCACTAGCAAGAACCCAATTCTTGGGGACCATTTGCAGATCAGAGGGGGAGGTGAGTTTACTAGACACACGAGTTTCTCGGGTCAGCAAGGACCCCTCATTCCAGGGGAACACCTCAACCCGGGGGGAGGCACTGTACCTCTCATTCCAGATCAGAGAGGAGGGGACCATTCATATAACAGAGGGGGAGATGAATTTCCTAGGCACACGAGTTTCTTAGGATAGCAAGGACCCCTCATTCCGGGAGAACACTTCTACCAGGGGGAGGCACTGTTCCAAGGTATACTAAAATGGAATTCCCTACTTATAATGGGTCAGAAGACCCATTGATATGGCTGTATCGGTGCAAAAAAAATTTTAGGCATCAGCGAGTCCCAGCCTATGACCGAGTCAACGTGGCTGTTTTCCACTTACTAGGGGAAGCACAACTTTGGTACCAGCTAGTTGAGGTTAATAGCGACGTGGTAGATTTGGATGAATTTAAGCGACTGTGCTCTCTCCGTTTTGGTCCTCCAGCTTACAGCAACCCTTTGGGAGATTTGGTTTTGTTACGCTAAATTGGGGCCATGGAGCAATATCAAAAATTGATCCATGAAAAAATTAGCATGAGCCAGCAGTATGGTACAACTGGATCAGCAAGTTGCGCTATTTACAGCAGGCCTGACTGAGGCGTTAAAGCTTGAGGTGGAGCTCTATGCACCTGTTAATTTATCCAACGCTATGAATATAGCTCGTGCTTTAGAACTGCGATAGAAGGCACTGCATAGATGACCTCCATGGTCAGAGGAGCGGAGTGCTCCATTCACGGGGCAAGGGGAGCGCATTCCTCCAAGAAACAACCCGAGTATTACTTTGACAGGGGATCCGAGATCTAGTCATCTTACACCTCCCTATATAAAAAAATTGACAAGTGCTGAGATGGCAGAACGGCGGGCTAAGAATCTGTGTTACAACTATGATTATTTATATTGGGCTGGGCATCAGTGCGAAAGATTGATTTTTATCGATAAGGTTGAAGATGAGGATATCGAGGTGACAGAGGATATGATAGAGGAAGAACCACTGGACATATCCCTGCACGCCATTACTGGGCAGCAATCGGCCACAACTACGCAGCATGGGAGTGGCTCGACAACTTCCACCAGGTCAACCCAGCTTCAAAGCTTGAGGACAAGCTCGATCTATTGTAATAAGACTTAAAGGTAGGGGTAGAATTGGGTTTTAATACCCTAACCTATGTTGATGTTAATTACCCTTTTTAAGGGGTAAGGATGGAGAAATAAAGCAAGTTCGAATTTAGTGTAAACTAGAGTAAATTAGGGTAATTAGAGTTCCTTGCCAAGGGCCTAGTTCGGTTCTTGGATACGTGAGTTCTGGGTGAAGCCTGGTGTGATCGTGAGAGAAAAAGAGAGGAGATTTACTTCCTTGTTCCCGAGCAAGAAGAAGGATCTTAATCTTCTCATGGAACCAGGAAAGGGGCAGAGGAGGAGTTCTGAATTCTGGGCTGACGAGGAGTTCCAAATTTTGGGCAGAGGAGTTCCAAAGAGGTAACTTGAGACTTTATTTTTCTAAGTTCAGCAGGTTAGAATTCTGTTTTAATTCACTTGTGTGAATAGTGGTTAATTCTATACGTGAGAAAAGGAACCTCCTTTTCAATTTACTTGCATGGACAGTGGTTGGAGACGAAATTCTTGGTTCCTTACAGTGTTTTAAAACCTTTTAACGTGCTGGATTCTTCAGTACCTCGCCAAGTTACTAGATCCATGGCTAGAGACCATAACAAAAGAGTACTGATTTATCGGAGGACTGTGGAAGACCTTCAAAAAAATCCATCGAAATATCGGCCCAAACCTGGGTAGGAAGGGAGAGAGGCTATAGAAGACTGGCTGGACTCAAGTGCTCAGCTTTGTTGCGTTGGTAGACCTGACAAGCTGCTACATAAGTCGCAATGGAGGTCTGTTGTGGACTCAATAGCACACTGAGTCACACAACGAAGGAGGCAACAACAACTCACTCAATAGGATTTATTTCTTGTATTACTTTGAGTAGGATTTATTTCTTATATTACTTTGAGTAGGATTTATTTCTTATATCGTTTTAAGTAGGAGTTATTTCTAATTACTTTTATATGTAGGGGCATTATGGGAATTATTGTAACCCTAACCCTAAAACTCCATGACGTGATCTATTTAAAGGGAAAGAATGAATGAATGATGCAAGCTTTGAGATTTTAGAATAACCTAGTGTAAACAGGCTGAGATCACCTCTTGATCTCGAGTTTAGGGTTTACTCCAAAAATCCAACGTATCCTTCACCCTCCATTGCCATCCATCTTCATCCACCTTCATCCTCCATCATCCATAGCTGGAAGAGGAGTTTCCTGCCCCTTTTCCAAGCCCAAAGAGAGGGTCTTCCCTCCTTCTCAGCGTCAACAGCCAGTAAGGGTTCTAACCCTCTTGACGAGTAGAAAAAGGAAGGGTTTTCTGGTTCTTCCACGTGAAGGTCTAGTGCATCTCTTCCTAGCTTGGAAGTATCACGGAAATCTAGCATCCACGTCCACCAAGGTGAGCCAAGAGCTACACATAAGCTAGGCCTTCCATCCTAGCACGAGTAGCAACCCAACCTGGGTTGAAACCCTGGTTTTCATGAGCAACAAAAGGTATCTCTTCCAGTCCTTTCTCCATGTGAATTAATTCAATTCTAGCTATAACTTTAGCACTAGATTGGATACATCAAAAGGGGAATCGATCACGTGTGGAAGATCAATCAAAGAAGGGAGCTTTAACCCTCCTTATCAAGTCTAGCAACTCGGTACAAGTGCTGGATTCTCAAATCCCATGCCGTGTTACTCGATCCATGACCCGGGACCGTAATAAGGTCTTCATGGCTTGCCAATAAAAGTCGGTCCGAATTCTGTGCAATGTCTTTTGGATCCCCTCATGTGTGTTGTCATGGTAGGCAAAGAGAATACCTGGAATCAACTCGGAAGTAGGGGGTTGAAAAAGCCATTGTTTTTAATAAATAAGTGAATCCTGGATGGACCACTTCGATTCCATTGTCCCCACTAAAATTTTCCGGTGTAGCTCCTGGAGATCAGGAAGAGTTGCATGTGCTTCTCTCACCAAGTCAAGGATGACGAATCTCGGCTGACTGAACGAATAGACCAACTACTAATTTTCAAAACACTGTGACAAGGCATCTGCCGCCTTGTTCAATCTCCCCGCATGGTATTCCTCCAAAAAGTCAAAACCCAACAACATACTGATCCAGTGCTGTTGTGGCGACGTCGTCAGACGTTGTTCTAGTAGGAATTTAAGTCTATAGTGATCAGTACGGATGAGAAATGCCTGACCCCATAAATAAGATCACCAGTGTTGGACCACCTTGGCCAACCCAATCAATTCCCGTCCATATGCTGCCAGTTTGTGAACAGACTGCCAGTTGTCTGCTAAAATATGCAATAGGATGTGCCTGCAGCTGTAAGACAACCCCAATGCCTCCACCAAAAGCGTCGCACTCAACCACAAATAATTCATCAAAATTAGAAAGTTGTAATACAGGGGTGGAGGCGAGAACAGATTTGAGGGCCTCAAATGACTGTGTGGCCTCCTCATTCTAGAGAAAAGAATTCTTCTTGAGGAGACTGGTCAAGGGTGCTACCAAAGGCCCATAATTCTGAATAAATTTGCGGTAGTATCCTGCAAGACCCAAGAAACCCCGTAAAGCTGAGCAAGACTGTGGTTGTGGCCAATCATGAATAACCTGAATCTTCTCGGGATCAACCGTGACCCCCTCATGGGAGATAGTGTGACCAAGATAAGCCACATGTGAAGCCACAAAAGAACATTTGGATTGTTTTAAATAGAGCTGATGTGCTCGTAACAATTCAAAAACAATTCTTAAATGCTCTAAATGCCCCTCTTCGGACTTGCTATATATGAGAATATCATAAAAAAACACAAGAACAAATTTCCGAAGATAGGGGCTAAATACCTCATTCATCAGAGCTTGAAAAGTGGAGGGTGCATTCGATAACCCGAACGGCATGACGACGAACTCAAAGTAGCCATGATGTGTGCGGAACGCTGTCTTCTCAATATCGGAGGGGTGCATCCGGACCTAATGATATCCAGATCGTAGGTCCAGTTTAGTAAATAGCCACAACCCATACAATTCATCATGGAGCTCATCCACTACCGGAATCGGAAACTTATCCTTCTCTGTTTGAGCATTCAACTCCAGGTAATCAACACAAAACCTCCACGTTCCATCATGTTTCTTCACAAGTAAGGCCGGTGAAGAGAACGGGGATTGACTAGGACGTATAAGGATCTTTTGTAATATCTCCTGGCATTGTCTCTTGATCTCATCCTTCTGAAGGTGTGGGTATCGATACGGACTCACTACCACCACCTCAAAACCTGGTTTTAAACAGATCCTGTGGTCATAGTGCCTCACGGGAGGCACTCCCGAAGGCTCATGGAAGAGGTTAGAGAACTCCTCTACCAGACCATCAATAGTGTTGTCTTGCGGTTCCTATGTGAGGATGGTGTGGATGCGGTGGGCCCAGTCCACCTAACTGCCCTGCAAGAGCACTTGACTACCGGCCAACACAAAGCTCATAGTTAAAGCTGAAAAGTCCACATAATGGGCCCCAATGTTTGCAACCATTTAATGCCTAACACTATATCAAAGCCAGCCAAGGGAATGACAAAAAAAATTAGCATTAAATAAAGTAGAGCCAATGGAAAAAGTTACTGCCTTACTGATCCCTTAGCTAGGGACTTTATCCTCATTGGCCACTGACACGGTGGTTGTCAGATGAGGGAGAATATGTAACTAAAGGTGTTGCGCGGCTGTTAAACTCAAAAAAAATTGTGTACTGCCCGAATCTACTAGTCCCACCAATTCCTGGTCGAGGACTTGAGCTCTAACTTGCATCGTTTTGGCAGATTTCTGCCCAGTAATAGCGTGCAAGGAAATCTCCAGTGGTTCCTCCTCAATAATATCATCAGTCTCCTCTGGATCATCTTATTCCTCCACCTTGAGCCAAAACAGCCTTTTACAGTGGTGCCCCACCCGGTATTGTTCATCACAGTTGTAGCATAGATTCTTGGACCTCCGTTCGGCCATCTCCGCACTTGTTAATTTTTTTATAAATTGCGATGGGGAATTACTAGGGCGTGTATCAGCTACATGAGCCGTATTCGGATTGTGTATGGAGGAAGATAATGCAGGGGTTGTCCCCGGAGACGAATTATGGCGGCACCCTTGCCAAGTGGAGGATGTGTTCCTTTCACCTAGCCAACCCGGCGTATGTTGCTGCAACCGTTGTCGTTGTTCCATTGCCCGAGCCAATTCATTGCCCGAGCCAAATCCTGAGGGAAAAGGTGTTCAACCTCTAACCTCAGAGATTCAGTGAGACCCGTTGTGGATAATGAGACCTGCTGGTCAACCCGTACCACCCAACCAACACGAGCCAACTTTTCTTGGAACTATTTTTTATACTGTTCAAGCGAACCAGTTTGTCTCAATAGGACTAAATCACCCAGGGGGTTGCAGTGGGCGGGAGGGCCAAATCTGATTGTGCATAAATTTTTAAATTCACCCCAATCCAGCCCTGGTCTCTCTTTTTCCATCTGGAGAACCCATAATTGGGCTTCATCTAACAGATGGAAAGAGGCTAGTTTCACCTTATCCCATTCAGCAGTCCCTTGATTCTAAAAAAAATTCTCACATCTATGCAACCAAATTAAGGGATCCACTAAACCATTATAAGTAGGAAAGTCTAACTTTGTGTACCTTGGACAGTAGTGCGCCCAGGCTACTGCTCCCCTCTCCTGTTATACGGTTGAGTCACCTCCCTCGTCTCTGGGCTCCGCTGCCTTTCTGACCTCATCTCAGCTAACATGCTAGTGACTTGCCTCATCTCTACTTCCAAACAACAAACTTTTCCCTACAATGGTTGTGCTGCCTCCATGCTATCCTCTATCTTTTGCATCCTGGTTTGAAGTTCTTCATAGCTGAATGTATCCCCCATGTTACCCTGCTTTGATAGCGGTCCTGGGTCATGGATCGAGTAACACAACATGGGATTTGAGACTCCAGCACTAATGATGTGTTGCTGGACTCGATAATGGTGGTATAAAACCCCTTCTTTGATTGATCTTTCTCACGTGATCAAAGGTCTCTCATGATGAATGCAATATAGTGCTAGGAATAACTTAAGAACCCAATTACTATTAACGTGAACGATATAGGAAAAGGGTTACCTTTTTCTTGATAACTTAGGGTTTCAACCCTCTTCTTGTTGCTGCTCGTGCTAGGATGGTGGTCCTAGCTTGGGGTGGCCCTTGGCCTACGTTGGGAAGGCTCCTTCTTAGCTTCTTGTTGGACTCAAGGTTAGAAAGAGTCCTGCTTGATGCTGCTCGTGATGTAGGGGAGGCAATTCGTCAACTCTGGCTCGATAAGAGAGGTATGAAACCTTCTCTTCGTTGTGTTGATGGAGAGAAGGCTGAAACCTCTCCTTGAACTCGGAAAGGGACAGGAAGTCTCTCTCCTTTGCTCGGTATGGGTTAATGGAGGATGGATGAGAGTGATGATCAATGGATGATGAAGGGATACGTAGGTTTTTGAGGAAACCCTAACCTCGAGATCCTCAAGGGAGATCTCTAACCCTAGAACTCGTCAAGGTGAGTCCCAAGCCTGTTTAACGTAATTCTCAATGCTTGCCTTTTCTCTATTTCATTACCCCTTAAATAGGGTTGACGTCATAAGTGTTTTAGGGCTAAAAGAATAAAAATATTACCCCTACGACCATACTCCTTACAAAATTCGAAATAAATCATACTTAAAGCAATATAATTATAACTAATGGAGTCAGTGAGTTATTGCCTCCTTCATTGTGTGACTCGGTGTGCTATTGAGTCCACAACACCTACACACATGGGTGTCTATTAACACCCCCCTCAAGCTAGTGTTTGTAACTTCACATTGCAAATAATCTTGGTCAAGAAACTTGTGTGTTGTAAAAATAAATTTTGATTACCTTGCTTTAATTCATCTTGTTCTTGTTCACATCTCGTTTGTAGCTTTCATCTTGTTCTTCTTCACATCTTGCTTGTAGTCTTAATCATGTTTTTCCCTTTTCATATTCTAGTTACATAAAATTTGATTACCACAACACGTGGAATTCTTCATTATTAGTTACCTCTTTCTTGTACTTGTTCTTTTACTTCTCCTCCTCAAGTTAGGGATCTCTTTGTTCTTTACCAAGGGACCTAGCTTGTACAAAAAAATGGTGAGAGAAAAAAATGATTTCTAAACGTATCACAAAGTTCCATACACCAATCAAAATTGTCATAGTCTAAAACACACTCTAGTCAATTTTAAATGTGGACACGACCCATCTTTAGGGCACAAAAAAGTGATTATTCACTTTTTAAGGGTAGCTCAAACACAAATCACATCTTGGGTAAAGAATAAATTTTTTGACTCAAGCAAGAAGTTGGGCACACTCCTATACGTTTTAGGTAGTGGATCTAGGTATTGCTCTAAAGTGATAAAAACATAAGATGATTAACTGAAGAAATACTACAGGGAAGTAACTTTAACTCGAAGGAGGCAACTATATAACACTCATACTTCCAAATGAATCTAGAATGTGACCTTGCTTTTTTCTTTTTTGTAAACAAAGGGAGACTATAACGATAGAACTGAATTAACTTGAAAGTTTTGACCAAGTATGAATTTTGAAGGGTTACCAAATTTGACTCAAGAGGGAGATAAAAGTAATTCTTCTATGAATAAGATGATTGAGAAAACTTTAAAAAATATCCATTAAGAAAATTTTGACACGAAATATGACAATGGAAACTTTCTAAAAATAGACTTCTCATATAAGGCAATTAATTTTCAACACAACTTTCTAAATCAAAATTTTTAAGCTTTGTTAAAAAAGAAAACTAGACTCATATAGGAAATGACTTACTTGACCAATTTGGAATGAAAGTATTCAAAAGATAAATTATGGAATAGGGGAGATCTAGAACAATACTATTTGGAATTTAGAATTAGGAAACACAACTTTCTAAATCAAAATTTTTATGCTTTGTTAAAAAAGAAACCTAAACTCATATAGGAAATGACTTTTGTTAAGGGAATTGATGTGATGTGAGATCAAAGAAAGAAAACTTTTAATGAAGGAAATATACTCAAGTTGGTAAAATCTTGAGTAAATTTTGTAAAAAAATAGGAAACATAAATAACATTTGAAACTTAAAAGGTGAAGCAAAAAAATTGGCTTAAATTTGGATTTTCACATGCAACAAGCTACTAGCATGACCTTTGATTCTTCCAATGCGGATATCTCTCTTGAGAAAGTTTAGATTAAGAAATGGTTTATATGGATAAAAATTAAACTAAAATATATATATTTTTACATATAATTACTAAACAAATTTGTTGGAAGATAGGCCCAAGCCCACACGACCAAGGAAGACCCACTAAGAAGATGGGTTCAAGCCCATAAGACCAAGGAAGGCTCACACATCAAGGATAAGGCCCATATAGTGATGGCAAGATGGTAAATAAAGAGTCATCTCATAGAGATGGCATTGATGTAATTAGTTTAAGTTCCTAGAGCATAATTATAATATTATAGTTTTATCAATCTATAAGGCCATGTTAGTGCCCAGCGTAAGTGAAATGTATTTCACTTACGTTGGGTAAAATATGCCAAAAGCTGTTAGTGCCCAGCGTAAGTGCAGGGGCAAAGTAAAATACAAATGTATTTCACTTTCCCCCATTTTAGGCATAATGGGAGGGAAAGAAAATTTAGAGGGGTCGAGCTCTGAATTCACTTTGCCTCTCTCAATTACATCGGGCTTGGGTTGTCGGGAAGGAAGGCTCTGTCGAACGAGGGTTTTAGAAAAAAAAAATTTCTCTCGCTCGCGACCGACCTTTGGTGTCCCCTGTACCGATGACCTTCGTCGACTTCTCTCCCCTCTCTGCAACCTCTCCAACTCCTCTCTCGCTCGCGACCTTTGGTGATTTCAGTCGCCCCCTCTGCAACCTCTCCCCGGCGTTCAACTCTTTTCCTCTTGCCGTCCCCTGCATCGACTGACTTTTCTCCCCTCTCTACAACCTCCGTTATTTGTTCCACTCGCTACAACCTCCGTTATTCGTTCCACTCGCTGAGCAAGGAAGACGAGCTATAGTAACTCAATGCAACCCACACCATAATTACTATTATTAATTTTTCCTTTTAAATAATCATTGGTATTATTTATGTTCTGTTTTATTTTTTTATAATATTTTTTTTCTGTTTTTGATTTTATATTCATATTTTGGACTTTTTCATTATGCAATACTTAGTATTTAATTACTTCCCAATTTTATTTTTTAATTATAAAGTATAATTAAAACTAATAATTTATTTTTATTTTCTTTCGTTCCTTTTAAAATAATTTTAGCTTTGTTTAATCTTTGGGTCAAGTGGAGTTTCTAAACACTCAACCTAACCTCGAGCCATATTTTTAAGAACTCAACTTTACCTCAAACCCTTAACCTTAAACCCTAACTTCTAATTTGACAAAAAAAAAGGCTAAAAAAAGGACCTAGATCAACCCTGTTTCCCCACCCTAATTTGACAAATATTTTGTGTGTTGTATTTTTGTATATACAATTGTAATTTTTTTATATTAAATAAGTGATTGAGTTATATTTGTATTATTTTTATTTTTATTATTACGATATTTGTGTAGTACGCTGCCTAGTACGATGTTTGTATAATTATTTCATATTTAGATATTACAAAATTACAATTTGATTATAATTTTAATAATATAAAAATATGCATTTATTTAATTTTTATATTTAATATATTTATTTATTAACTAATATTAATTTAATTTTCTGAAAGTCAGATATATCAAAATATTTTATTTAATAAATAATATATCTGCACTTTACACCACACTTTCCATTGTGCACACTAACACAAACAAGTAATTTACACTATATTTTACATTGTGTACACTAACACAAACAAGTATTTTACACTGCACTTTCCATTGCGCATAAATACTTTACTTTCCCTCCCACTTTCCCCCCGCACTTATATTGTGCACTAACACACCCCCCCCCCCCCCCCCTATAGAGTTTCAGGGGAGGGTTAGGATATAAGTCCATTACCCCCCCCCCCCACCCCCCCCCCCCCCTATAGAGTTTCAGGGGAGGGTTAGGATATAAGTCGATTACCTCTTCTTTTTCCTAATTTCTCCCAATGATATCCCTTATTAGAGCATTGATGTATGGTTTTCGTGATTCTAGAAACGTTATTGTTGCTAGAATTCGTTTTTTTTATTTTGTTGGTCGTTTTCTCTGTTGAACTGCTGTTTTTTCTTGTTCCCGTATCCGAGTTGAGCCAAGTTTACTCGGCTGTGCTTCTGGCGTCTAACCGGCTGTCCATCACTGGTTTCCCTTCTCTTTTGCTGCTCTCGAGCCTCCCTCACAGTGCCGACCTTTCTTCATTTTCTACCCTTGCGCAGGGTCGCGAACTTACCACGTTGCGGACCTCTCTACACGATCGTGTGCGTACCGTCACTGGCTTACAGAAAAAAGATTGAGGTACTAGGAGCTTGTTATTGGAGGACAATTTCTTTCCCTGGAACCTGGTGCTGGATGCTTGGCGTATCAGGTTTGCCAGCAGTCATACAATTCTGTCTAATGCTTTGTTTGCCTGAGTCACCGCGCTGGCTCTTTTTGAAACATAACCAAGCGGAAACAATTGTTTTTTCTTGAAAAAATATATGATCCAGACCATCTGGAGGAGGAGATAGACCAAATTTCTCTCATCTCAGAGGAAGAGTGTCATTCTACGAAGTCCAGTCACAGATATAGGGATGTTTTCATTACAAAAGAAATCAGGAGGTCGGAGATCACTTTCGATCAAAAATGTCGCCAACAATCAGAAGCTCAAACAACCGGTGTCCTTCTGATATCTCTCCGCTCTCTGCGGAAGCCAGCATCCAGAAAAATTCTGGTCCGTGCTCCCTGGTTCTCGGTTGGAGAAGACGATATGCTTCAGTTCTGCATCACATAGCATTGATAGCTCGTACGCCTTCTTGAGAATGCCATTCCGACGCTTACAAAAAATCCGTTGCTGTTATATCTCATTGATTGCTGGTAATCCGAGAAGATTTTTTGCTTCTCCGAGATCTCTGTTTTTCGGAAAGTCTGTCTCAAAACCAGCCCGGTTGCCACTTCGGGAGGACGACGACTTACTGATTTCAGAATCTCCTTGCTGGATTCCTAGGATTGATCTTCATTGTTGCTGTTTCATTTTTGTTTAAAGATCACGGGATCCAATTTCTATCCCGAAATAATTTAACCAGCTGGCTCATCTCCTTAGCTGGTCTTTCCATACCGAGTTCATTGCCAGCTTCAGAGGACGGCAAATCTGCCGTGTTTCTATTTCCTGCTAGCTGGGAAGAGAGGTTTCTGTATCTGGAGGCCGAAGATGACGACATCTTGCCAAAGATGCTAGCTGATTGATCCCACCTGCTTGGTTTCTGTTTCTGGACGAAGACGTTGTCCCGATCTGTTCGGTCGCGGGGAGGAAGACGATGAATAAATTAAAATGTAAAGTTAGGAAAGTTCCTTTAATCCGTCGAGCGACCCTGGTCGCACCTGACCCAACCCAGACTGGGCCGACTTAACCCAATGAGCCTGCCGACCCGAATTTTGCTTCTGTTCTGTCGAGTTAACTCGGGCCAACTTGGACCGAGTCAACCCGATATGGGTCAACTCGGTTCGATCAATCCGACTCAGCTCACTTATTTTTTTGCCTCGGTTATACGTCTACAAGTCCTGAATTCTATACCTATTATTTCTTTCGCAACTTCGCTTTATTGGTCTGATATTTGACTCGGGGTCAACTCGGACCCTTTTTTTCAGCTGGATTATTATTTTGGATTATTACTCAGTTCCAGCATATTATTAGTGTAACTTCCTTATTTATTGATGAACTATCTGTGGATTATTTTATGGGTCTTTTTTGAAGATTTTCATTATTTGGTACATGTTATTGGGCTCAGGCCCATTTCAACTGCTGCTATTGTGTCTCTTTGGCTGAGACATTATTATTGAAGAAGGACTTCTCAATTGCTGACTATTATCAACATTTGTTATTCTGATGAAGAAAAAAACACATGGTGGCCCCAAAATATTATCTTTCGGGTAATTACCCGTTACCCCCCTTAATTGACATTTATTACTCCTACCATTTAAGAGTCGGTATCCTATGGTGGGACACGGTGATGGAGGAGTATTATTACACTTATGAGCAATGCCTATAGACCCACTACCTATAGAATATAGGAGTGTGTCTAACATCCAACATGAGTTATTTGACTGGAGTATGGAGCGATGTCTTACGGCTAGGAGCAATGTCTTATAACTAGGAGTGATTTTACTCTCACTTATATTATGCCAGTTGTGTCTCTCACTTATATTATGTCAGTTGTGTCTCTTAGAAGAGACCACTAGCTTGAGGGGGAGTATTGGAAGATATGGTGGATTGTCATTTGATACGGGAAGATCTATACTATTTGTAGCAAGCTAGGCGTTCATGATGTTCTCTTACCCCCAGATCGAGGGGGAGTATTTGAAGATGGGCCCAAGCCCACACGACCAAGGAAGGCCTACACATCCAAGTGTGTTAGAAGATGGGCCTAAGGCCACAAATCAATGAGAAAGCCCACAGGCACATACAATGATGGCAAGCATAGAGATGGCATTGAGTAATTAGTTTAAGTTCCCAAGGCATAATTGTATTATTATACTTTGTCAATTTATAAATAGAGTTTCAGGGGAGGGTTAGGACATAAGTCCATAACCTCTTCTTCCTCCTATTTTCTCCCATTGGATGTCTTTCTCTTTTTCTCCATGTGCTATATCTATGGAGTCTTCGAAATCAACAAAATTCTCAATCATGTTGATACAAATCATTCATAAATTTGAGGCTTTCTACTACTATTCAAAACTTTTCTGCTGCTCGACCTTGTCTATTTTATATGTGGAATTTTGTTTGAAGAAAACTCTGATTGAAAAAATTCATTTTGATCTGGAAACTAAACTCTAAGGTCTTTCCAATGGTATATAATTTTTTATATATGAAACTTATGGTAAGAGTGAAAAATCCAATGTAAAACAGGAATTTGGAAAAAGATTAAAGGGAAACACGAAAAATTCCTCTTTTTTCTTTTTCTTTTTCTTTGTTCTTTCTCCCTTTCTTCTCCATCTTCTTTTCCTTTTCCATGTATGATCTTTTCCCGTTCTTATACCATGTTGATTTCTAGGGCCAACACATAAACACAAGAGATTAAGGGAAGGAGAGAAAAGAGGAACTCTAGTGCTTGAGAGAGAGGAGAAAAGAAATCAAGGGATAAAAATAAGAGAAAAAGAGAAAGAGGTGTAAGAACGAATTTGAGCCAAGAGGAAGAGGTTTGAATGCTCTACCTCATGCCTAGAGGTTGTGTTTTTAGTTTTGGAAAGGTGTTTACATTGATTACAATACCCTTAGGGCTACATTCTTTAAAAGAACAAGAACATAAGAGGACATACACTAGCTTGCATAATTACAATTCTATGCCATCTCTATGGAAATTATCTTTATTCACTATTCATGCCACCCCTACACACTTCGTTGTCTTTTAACATGGTTCACAATCACTATTTCATATTGCTATTCCACTTCCAAGGAATTATTGCCCTACAATTAAAATATCCACTGTGAAAAACCAAATGATACCTACAACTTTGAACGTCACTGGTTTGTTCACAACACTTGCCCAAAACACATTGAGACTTATGGCTAATAGTTATAGGAAATAGTTTTTTTTTCTAGCGAAAGAGTGGACACCACCTTTTTTTATTAAGAAAAAAGATTCACATATATTGGCAGTTTAAATATATGTGGATGATATAATGTTTGGCTCCACAAAGAAAGGCCTTCGCAAATAATTTTTAGATCTAACATAGAGTGAATTGAAAATGACTATGAGCAGTGAGTTTCATTTTCTCCTTGGATTTCAAATAAATAAACTAAAGCAAGAATCTACATCTCTCAGGTAAACTACATCAAGGAAATTTTAAAGAAATACAACATAGATGATAAAATAAGTGTGGCAAACCACTATGTTGCACAACAAAACTCAGTAAAGATGAAGCAAGGAAAAGTGTGGATCAATCCGGGTATAGAGGCATGATCGGAATTCTCCTTTACCTTCAAAAACTCGGCCAAATATTCAATATGTTATCTACTTATGTGCAAGGTTTTAATCTGATCCAAAAGAATCCCATTTAGTAATGGTCAATAAAAATTTTAGATATCTAAAGTAGACAATTTACTATGGCATGTTCTAAGTCAAAACTAATGACTTTCTCTTGTAGGATATTCGGACTCTGATTTTTCAGGAAGTCTTGGTGATAGAACAGGTTCATCCATACATGTCCTTTTCTTGGAAGTCTCATGGTTTTCAAAGAAGCAAAATTGTGTTGCTCTCTCAACTTTGAGGCTCAATACATGTTGGTAGCCTTATGCTATACTCAAGTTATTTGGATGAAGACTACAATGTAGAGTGAATTTATTGCTATTTATTATGATAATACCTCTGCAATATAATTATGTTTGATTTTTGTGCATCACAGTAGATAAAAAATTTAGAAATCAAACATCACTTTCTTAACGATCATATTCAAAAGGGGTTGTAAGCTTGAAATTTGTAGCTAAACACAATCAAATTGCAAACATTTTCACAAAATCCTTACATATTGAAAGATTTTAAAATATTATATGTGATTTATGGATGATAAATATGGAATTTCAGTGAAAAAAATTCAAATATTTGAAGTGAAGAAGTCTAATCTATAAAATTGAGGTGAATCCTATTTGATCAAAGCTTGAATCAAGTTTGAAAAGAAGGGTGGGGAGTTGAATCCTTTTAAGAAGTGAGTCGAATCCCTATGGGATAAGGAGTCAAATCGTTCCAGAGGAGTTGCCCCTATTGACTCTAGTAAGTCATTGAATACTGTCGAGGAGTCCACTTCCTAACATGGAGTCCTATGTGTTGAGCAAAAAAACCAAACCTTCCCTGAGCCAAAAAAAAATTTCACTTCTTCTCTTTCCGCTTGACGCTTCCTCTTCCAAACTCAGTTTCTCCTCTAAATTTAAATCTGAGACCCATGAGGAAGAAAAAGACTCAAATTATGCCCTCCTCATCCATGACTGGTTCAAATCTACAACCAACAAGTAAGCCTACTCGCTCAGACTCTGAACCAAAGGATGATAGTCAATCATTTGGGTGAGGAAGACTTCGGATGCTCCACCTTTTGAGGAGTGTTACAATGTGGGACCCAACATGGCCCCACAAGCTGGTGACCATGAGCTCGAGAGGTGTCAACAAGAGTCCTCATACAAAGTGGCTCTAGCTAAGAGATAAGGAACATGTGCTAGAATTAAATAGAAGATTTGAAGATCAAGTAGGACCCACAAAGATACCATGAGCTGGTTTCTATATCTACATGAGTTGGAAGATCATGTGGGACCCACAAAGATAAGACTAAGAGCTGGTTCTCTAGCTTGATTCACGTCCTTAAAGAAGGTGTTTGTAGTTGAGTTAAATTAGTCTCTCAAATAGATAATGTAATCTTTTCATAATAGGTTTATCTTAGAGAGTTCTAGTCCTAAGGTTAGTTGTACATGGACTCTATCACCTCCTCAACTATAAATAGGGGTGATTTTAACTCGTAAATATAAAGAAAGTTTTTTTTCTCTCTCGTGTGTAGTGCTATCTCTCTCTACTCTCCTTTATTTTCCATCTCTTCTCTCTATACCCGAGAGCTCTTCTCTTTTTCCTTTTTGTTTCTTTCTCTCTCCCCTTGCTCAAGCTATTATTCATGGGGTCCTAAATTCAACATGGTATTAGAGCTACCAATTTAGGATCCCCATTATGCTCTATAAAGATATGATTAAAAGCTGCTCATAGAAGGCTCCTTATGAAGAAAGATTGAAGTTCAAGAGATAAGTATTTATTTCTGATATTATTAATTTTATGCTACTGGTTTTTGGTATTAAAAGGTGTTTAGAGATGTCCTTATGCATGTTTTCATATTATGAAATTATGAGAATATATGCATCTTGGATTATCTTTGATTAGAAGAGATTATCAAAGCAATTTTTGTCAATTTGCACAATACTTTGACCGAGACCAGTGCATATTGTTTTTTTTTCTAAATCTGTGGGAACAAGATTCTCGGATAAATAAGGATGATGTTGAGCCTTTTATAAGTCATTATCCATTAAAATTACTTACTTAGCGTTTTTGCTAAGCATGTCCATTAACCGAGTTGGTTAAAGCCTTCCACTTGGTCATATTTTGATTACTTGATTTGCCTACTATGGCTGAAGAAAATATGAGTCATAAGAGTGACATACTCAGAATAACCACTGTACCCTTACGGGGGTATCAAATTTTATGAACTGGTCTACATCGGTTCGTCGGTTTCTTATCACAAAGGACCTAGTTGGTTATCTCACCAACAATGGACCACATATTGATGAAGATGATATATTCTATACCAAATGGTTAAAGGAGGATACATTGGTTATTAGTTGGCTTATCAACAGTATGGAGGAACACATCTCCAATAATTTTATTCATCTAGAGATGGCTAAACAAATTTGGGAGACATGCGCCAAGTTGTATTCAAGCTCCGACAACTTACAAGGGCCATATGATATTTTACAACGGTTGCTTACCACCAAACAAGGTGACAATATACTTGAATATTTGGCCCACTTTTGAGTTTTCTTCAAGAATGGAAACTTGCCCAGCCAACCTCTACAAATATCTTTGTCCAACATAAACAGAAAGAGACCTTGATTACTGCCATATGCCTTGCAAACATTAAACCGCAACTTGAAGTTGCTAAGACCCACCTTCTTAGCTCTTCTACGGTTTCCACTTTTGATGATGTCTGAGCTACACTTCTCCATATTCTAGATGTTTCTCGCTCTACTATTGAAATACCATCCGCTATGTACTCTGACATAGGGGAAAACCATCTTACCAAGGCTGAGGCCGAGGCAAATTTTATAGAGGAGGAAGAGGAAGAGGTGGAAGGACTGGTTTTGACCAAACAGATGGGAAAGAATGCACCCATTGTAAGGGATATGGCCACACTAGAGACACATGCTTTCACCTGAAAGAATGCTCTATATGTGGTAGATTGGGCCACTCTCGTGATAGATGTTATAAAGCTAATGAGAATAAGGCTAACCAAGCCTTAGTGAGTGATACAAAGGTACAACAGTCTACCACAACAACTCCAAAGCATACTTTTACTGATGAAGACTATGAACTATTCTAGAAAATGAAGACCACGGTGGGGTCCTCCCCAAGTACTTCTTCACCCACCGCTGCCACCACCGCTTCAGGTATGTTTTTTGCCTCCTCTTCATCCTAGATAATAGACTCAGGAGCCTCCGAGCTTCTTACAGGTAACAGACATCTACTATACTTAGTTTCTCCATGTCTTTCACATAAATTTGTTATGATTGTTGATGGATCACAAACTAAAGTTCAAGGGAAATGATCCACTTCTGTTACACCATCACTTTCGCTCACTGATATCCTTTTCATTCCTACTTTCCCTTTGAATCTTTTATTGGTTAGTCAGCTCACCAAACATTTTAATTGCTCTATCAATTTCTCACCCACTTCATGTGTGTTTCAGGATCTTACATTGAAGCGGGTGATTGGTGGAGGCTGTGAACAAGGGGGGCCCTACTACTTGGATGTACCACAAATAAATATTGCATCCAAGTGTGACACTGAAACCAGGTTATGACACAACCGGTTGGGACATCCGTCTGCCCAATCTCTTCATCATATTTTTCCTAAAGCACGGTCGGACCTTCATTGTGAAGCATGTCAAATTAGTAAACATCAGAGGCCTACATACTCACCTCGTCCAAAAATTAAAAGTTTCTCTCCTTTTTCGTTAATTCATACTGATGTATGGGGAACCTTGAGTGTCTCCAACATTTCTCAAGTGAAATATTTTATTACATTCATTGATGACTTCACTCGTACCATGTGGTTATTTTTGTTTAAAGAGCGTTCTAAAATACTCACTCAGTTTGGGCAAAAAATTAAAGTCCTTCGTTTGGATAATACCAATGAATACACATCCAAAGATCTTGACTCGTTTTGTTAGGAAAATGGCATAATTCATCAGACATCATGTACCTACACCCCTCAACAAAGTGGAGTAGTCGAAAAGAAGAATCGTCATATTCTTGAGGTAGCTCGTGGTTTACTATATGTCATGCAAGTTCCATACTTTTATTGGTTGCATGCAGTTCTTACCACATGTTTTCTTATAAACCGGTTACCCTCTTCCATTCTTGGTAAAAAAATCTCCCTACTCTCTATTATGACCTGATGATGATCCTTTTTCACTGCCCTTGAGAGTCTTTGGCTATCAATGTTTTGTTCATATTTCCACCCCAAAACACAGTAAACTTGATCCCAAATCTGTGAAGTGTATCTTATTAGGATACTTTCGCACACAAAAGGGTTATGTTTGCTATAATCTCTGTCTTTAACGTTTACTTGTGTCTAGGGATGTCACAGTTTGTTAAGACTCCATATTATTCTAATAATGCTCCTCCAAGTTTTTCTTCAGTACCAGGTTCTCCTCGACCGGTTGTGCCCCATGCTGCAGAAACTACACAGCCCCCAGAAACACTGGCTGACACCATACCTGTTGAGTTGTCGGATCCTACCGAGGTAAGTCCATCTTCTCTGATAATTTTTGGCTCAGAATATGATGCTCGTCCTATTGTTGTTAGGAAAGAGCCCTAATCATACACCATGCCTTCTACTTCTCATCCCATAACAAACTTTGTGTCTCATCATCGTCTATCCCCTATTTGTTGTCAATTTCTATCGATTATTTCCTCCATACCTATACCACAATCCTATCTGGAAGCTCTCAAACATCCAGATTGGAAGACGACTATGGGTGAAGAAATGCAGGGCCTTTATGAAAATAAGACATGGGCACTAGTCCCACTTCCTTCAGATAAGAAACCCGTCAGTTGCAAATGGGTATTTACAGTGAAACACAATTTGGATGGGCCCGTGGCTCGATTGAACATTCACCTTATTGCTAAAGGCTATACACAATGTTATGGCCTTGATTATGAAGAAACCTTCTCTCAAGTGGCTAAATTAAACTCGGTATGTTTGTTATTATCTCTGGCAGCTAACTCTTCCTGACAGGTCTATCAACTTGATGTCAAAAATGCTTTTCTGAATGGGGATATAAGGAGGACATTTATATGCAGCAACTACCTGAGAATGTGGTTGAGGGAGGGGGGGGGGGGGGGGGGGGGGGGTTTGGGTTGTCCGTATGTCGACTACAAAAATCGATTTATGGTCTCAAACAGTTGCCTCATGCAAGGTTTGAAAATTTTATCCAAGCACTCATACGGGCCGAATTTCACAGATGCTATGGAGATCACTCTGTCTTTATTAAAGACACACCAAAGGGCAAGGTAATTCTAACCGTATATGTTGATGATATTATTATAACTGGACGTGATCCCGAGGGCATCCAAAAGACAAAATAAAGGATATGTACTGAATTCAAGACAAAGGATCTCGGACTACTCAAATATTTTTGGGGTATTGAAGTACTACAATCCAGTCATGGAATAATATTATCTCAAAGGAAGTATGTCCTTGACCTACTGGAGGAGACCAAAATGCTGGGATGTAGACCAGCAGAAAGTCCTATGGACTCAAATACAAAATTATGTGCAGGTACTGGAGAAGAAGTAAATGTCAGAAAATATCAAAGATTGGTGGGAAGACTTATTTATCTCTGTGTAACGAGGCCAGATAGTTCATAAGCAGTCAGTGTGGTAAGTCAATATATGCACAAACCAGAACTTAGTCATTGGCAAGCACTAGAACGGATATTATGATATCTAAAAGGAGCACCAGGAAGAGGGCTCCTCTATAAAAATCATGGACACTTCAACATCGAAGGATTCTCAGATGCAGACAGGGCCGGATCTCCAGATGACAAAAAATCTACTTCGGGATATTGTACGATGGTTGGAGGAAACTTGGTTACATGGAGGAGCAAGAAACAAAATGTAGTTGCAAGGTCTAGTGTAGAAGCAGAGTACAGAGCCATGGCACACACAATCAGCGAACTCCTATGGATCAAATCTCTCCTAATTGAATTGGGTTTTTACAAAGAAGCTCTTATGAATCTATATTGCGAAAATCAGGCTACAATTCACATCACATCAAATTCAGTCTTCCATGAGAGAATAAAACATATAGAAATAGACTGCCACTTCATACGATAAAAATTCATTGTCGGCATCTTATCTTTCCAACATGTATCTTCACAAAACCAGGTTGCAGACATTCTAACCAAATCAGTCACTCACAAAATTTTGTCCAACATTTGCAGCAAGTTGGGCATCTACGATATTTTCTCACCCTCAGCTTGAAGAGGAGTGTTACAATGTGGAACCGAACATGGCCCCACAAGCTAGTCATCATGAGCTCGAGAGGTGTCAACAAGAGTCCTCATACAATGTGGCTCTAGCTAAGAGATAAGGAACATGTGCTAGAATTAAATAGAAGATTTGAAGATCAAGTGGGACCCACAAAGATTCCACGAGCTGGTATCTCTATCTACATGAGCTGGAAGATCATGTGGGATCCACAAGATAAGACCAAGAGCTGGCTCTCTAGCTTGATTCACATCCTTAAAAAAGGTGTTTGTAGTTGAGTTAAATTAGTCTTTCAAATAGATAATGTAATCTTATCGTAATCGGCTTATCTTAGAGAGTTCTAGTTGGAATGTATTTAGGAGTCCTAAGGTTAATTGTACATGAACTCTATCAACTTTTTGTCAAACAAGTTTTTTTTTTTTTTTCTTCTCTCTCGTGTGAAGTGTTCTCTCTCTACTCTCCTTTATTTTCCTTCTCTTCTCTCTATACCCAAGAGCTCTTCTCTTTTTCCTTTTTTTTCTTTCTCTCTCCTTGCTCAAGGTATTATTCACGGGGTCCTAAATTCAACAAAGAGCATTCTCAAACCCCTTCACAGCCCCTTTGAGCGATATAATAGGTCTGAACAACAACCTCCCTTCCAGCCTCTAATGAAAAAATAGAAGGCTAGAAAGAAGACAGCAATGCCTTCTTAGCCTACCGGAAAACCATGACCCACAAAAAAGAAAAGACTAAGAAGGATCCATCAGATGAAGAAGACTCAGATGAAGATCTTCCAGAAGCTCAAGTACCATCTAAGAGTGATGTTATGGGAGTTCTCTAGTAGCTCTCCTCTAAATTTAAGTAATTCTGAGAATCTACCTTCGAGAAGATAGAGTATCTGGATGGGAGATTAGCTTGCCTCGTGAATCATTTTGCATTCATCCGTAGTCTGAGAAAAATTCTTATCATCCTCAGGTAGAAGAGCATCAAGGAGAAATAAGGCAGCCTACTGGAGGAGAACATTCTTCTCCCTTGGATATGGATAGTCAAGCATTCTGGACTATCTGTGGAATTGCCATTGGCCAGCCTACAACAACTCAGCCTCCTCAGGGTTTAGTCCCACCCACTGGAACATCTAAGTATTCTTTCATAGGATTTTATTTGTTTGCAATCTGAGTACTCTTAATATGCGCAACTTTCATTTGTCTGTACAAATTTTTGTACTGGTAATTGAAATTTAATATATGACACTTAGACTTCAATCAAAGATTTGTGTTCTTTCAATTTTATTTTTAATGATGCCCAAGGGGGAAGTTGAGAATGGAGTCCTACAGTAAGGGGGAGTTAAAAAATCATATTTGATTAGGCAACAAGACAGAGTAAGAGTTGAAAACAGTTTTTCATTATAAAAAAAGGAGAGATTGAGGAAGTTAGGACCCAAGATTCCTCTATGTACCCAGATATTGACGATAACAAACATTTAATTTCATTATTTGTGTTTAAGTAACTCTGTGTATTGAAAAGAAGGTTTCTATAAGAAAATCTGAAAAAGAAGTTGACTCCATACAATAGGAGTCAAGCACACGTGCAAGAGGTAGAAAAGGAAATACAAAAAGTCACTAATTGCAATTTTTGGAATAAAAAAGGACTCCAGCACACATACATGAATTTGAATACATGCACATGGAATCAAGCACATAAGGAAGAAGTCAAAGCCATTTGCAAGAAGAAGAAGAAGCAAATTAATAGACAAAAGAAAAGGATTTGAATACACTTTCAAGGAGTCGAGCTCACCTTCATGGAGTCGAATACTTGCAAAAGGAGTCGAGTATATCATAAGAGAACCAAGTCAAATTCTTTGTAGGAATTTCAAAAGGAGTCAAGCCCATAAAGAAAGAGTCAATCCCATAGAGTAAGCAGAATGAACAAGGAGTCAAACACTACGAATTGTAAGTTGTGAAATTAAAATGAGTTCAACTCCTACAAGAAAGAATCATGTATGGAAGCTGGTCATATGAGAAGGATTAGACTCCAACCAATGAAAAAGAACATAGAGGATTTGACCCCATAATAGTGGATTGTTCTCTATAGGAAGTAGAAGACAAAGGATTTGAATCAGAAAATGAGGATTTGACTAAAACAGCCATTGGAAGCAAGAAAGTATTCGACCCCAGCCAAAGGACTCGACCACAATGTCCGCATATGGAAACTCCTAACCTTCAAGAGGACATAACAGGAGTTGTAGGTCTTCAAATCTTGTAAGTGACAAACCAAAATGTTCAATAGTACAAGTCAAATTAAGTAAGTATTTGTTTGAAATTTTTGGAATATTTTATGTGTGTTTTGACAAAGGCTAAAAACATGCCTAAACTTGTGCAACGTGAATTGAGATCTTGTGCTATAAATTCTCAAGTCTTTCTCTACCATTCCTGCACCAATTTTCAAAGATCCCTAGACCATTCTCAATGCCTTTCAAACCTTTTGATCTTTAAGATCCAAAGAAGAGGTATCTTCTCAATTTTTTTCTTCAGAGAGCTAAGTATTCAAGTTTTATACTTCCATACATACTCAAAATACTTTTCATTTGAGAGAATTTTTTTAATTTTCATTCATACTTTTATTGGGAATTTTAAAAGTTCTTTTTGGCTAGCATTCTCAATTTGATTTTCAAATCAATACTAGTTCTGTTGATATCTTGATTGTTTCACCTAGATGTAAGGTGTAACTAAACTGTATTGCATTTAATATTTATCTTTCAAGAGGTTTTTATGTTTTAATTTGTAAAGCAAATGGCCTTTGCTCTTGTTCTTTAAAAATATCCCTTTTGGATCTAGCTGTTGGCCATAAGTCCAAAAGTTTTGGGCAGGTGTTGTAACTTGACCCTTTGTGGTTCTATGTTACATATATTATTTGGAAAGTTATAGCTGAACTTTAATTCCAAGACAAGGTTCCCTAGGAGTGCAGTAGTAATATGAAATAGTGATTATGAGCACTAAAAAATTCTATGTTGTGGATGTACCATTTGAGCAAAAAATTTAGCTAGCCATAAAATATAGATAACCCAAAAAAAAAAAATGTTATCACTTCGTGGTGTCAAAACTATACAATGTATCTCTTGAATAATGAGTCTTGTTTTTACAAGAGTAGGTCGTAAAGCCCCTAATATTTTTTCAATTTGTCATCTTTTTCCTCACTTCTAAGTCATGCCTAATGAACAAGAGTGCTCCCAACATCCAACTTGAGTCAAGTCTTTTACTTTTCACCCAAGTGGTGATTCAAAGTTACCCTTAAAATAGTAAGTAGTCACTTGTTCAATGCCCTGAAATTGGGTTTTTCTGCCTTAGAAATTGACCAGATTTCTTCATGCTTTTACTATTTTGTCAATGGTTTATGGAGTATTGGTGTTTGGCTAGAAGTGATTTTTTATTTTCTCATATTTGTTTTATCTAAGATAGGTTTCTTTATGCTTTTGATCCCCAACTTTAAGCGAAGAAGTTGAAGAAGAAGTACTACAGAAGAGGTGTTGAGGAGCCCACGACGAAGAATTCCATTTGTGGTGGTAAAATTTTTGTTTGTGACCAGACATCTTAGTAAGAAGGAGATTAGAAGATTAAGAATATTAAAGATCAAAAAAATTTCTTTGCAAGCTTAAGTTAGTGACTCCATCTTCAGGAGTGTTGAACAAAATAATAAGGAGGAATCTTACATGACTCTAAGGAAAGGTAGGCTCACAGTAGAAGACTTAATATGGAGGAGTCTAATCTAAGTCTCACAAGAAGAAGTCTCATAGAAGGGTCTTTTATTTCTATTAGTTTTTTAATAGTTTCTTACTTTGTTCTTCTAAGGAGTTTTATTTTTAGTGTAATTAGAACATGGGTAGTTTACTTTTACTCAGATTCTTTGTGTTGTCTCTATTATAAATAGAGCACCAACTCTTTCAGTTGACACCAATCAAAGTATCATTCTCACCCCCAAAAATTTCATCATTTGGTTCTCTCTTTGGCCTTATGTTTCTATCCTTTAGAGATCTTTTTCCACTAACATGTTTTTATGAGAAAATCCATTTATTCTAGTGTAGATGGTAGGTAGAGCTATTTTTCTTGGTCCCAATAGGACTCTTTAGAAGATATGTTGTTTTCGAAAATAGAGGGGGAAGAGGGGTGCTAGCCCCCTCCTCTCCAATTCTTTGTACTTCACTTTTGTGGGAGTGCCTCTGCTATTGCAGCCTCTCTTGAATGGATGGGTTGTAGGTGACTGTCAGGAGACTCCTTCAATAGGGACGAAAGGAAGACAAAGAAATAAAGATGCAAGAAAAAGAAGATAAGAGAGAAAGAAAGAGGTCAACAGATAAATAAGGGAGTCTGATAAAGAAAGAGGTCAACAGATAAATAAGGGAGTCTGATAAAGTTATCTTCCTTCTCACTCTTTCTTTTCTTTTTTTTTTTAAATTCCATTCTTTTTAGGAGAAAAATTTATGACTAAAAGATAAAGTGCTTTCTTTTATATTTTTATTTCTATTTTAGAGTCTCTTGTTTCAAACAATAGAAAATAGTATTTGTTTTCCTTCTTCTTCTTCTTCATTTTTTTTTGCGCTGCTTAAAAGAGCTAAAACAAATTGAAACATTGAATTTTTTCAAGTCAATAACCAGAATAATTTCCTTTCTTTCCACTTGATCATTATTCAATTCAACTTTGTAGTGGTATTCAAACAAAGTCACAAAATCCTTGCAAACCAATCATAGAAGTCATGGCCGCTCTCATTCTATCGACAACCTCTTTCTCTGGTATGTATCTAAAAATAGGAGAGGCAAGCAATTGAAAAGGTATGAGAATAGAAATTATGAGGAGACAAACAGGGAGGTGTAATGAAATGAAAAAAAAAGAAGTGGAAATGAACAACAAGGGTGCATGAAGGGGAAGGTGACATTCGTGGTAGGAAGACAAACAAAAAAGCCAAGAGGAAAGTTTTTTTTTTCATAAATGTCGATTAGATGATTTAGTAATTAGTATACATACCACCTGAGTGTTATTGGCTTAAAATAGTTATGACTTATCATAATTTTATTAGGAATGGACAACTCATGAACAAACCAAACGGATTTGTTTTTATCTAGACAAGATGAGGTTGACTCTGACCAGATCCCAGTCTAGACCTAGAGCCATGAGAATCATTCTCCTCCTCGGGTTCTATTTCTCAACCCTCATATTAGAATTAGAGTTCTACTTTGTGGAGGATCAACTTTTCACCTTCTTTGGTCGACTTGACCCGCAACTTGCTGAAATAGTAAATCTGGTTTCAAAGTTTATACCTCTTCTTCTTTGGTCAAATGTGGAAATCTCACAACTGAAGACCCTGCAACTTGTCTCACAGACCGAAACTCCTTTTTTTTCCAATAGTGAATGAATGTACGAAGACCGGCTTGAGATTGTCTTCCTCATCAAAGTAGGAGAGGCTTGTTAGCCTATCATAAATTTCTAAACAACAGTATGAAATTCATTGAATAAGAACTAAAAGGAAGCCAAAAATTTTACCTCTATCCATTCGATCAAATTCCATGCAGAAGCATATGGAATGTCCTTCATTTGTTCCCGTTCTTCAGGCATTGATTCAAATTGAACCTATCACCCTTCACAATGGGAGCTACACTTGGTGAACAATCTTTCATCTGAAATCTCTCTAACACTTTATTAATACAGGTTTCCTAAGACAGACCTAAGATACCGCAAAATCTTTCTCTATGAATCTTAATGCCAATGACATAAGATGCCTCACCCATATCCTTCATATCGAAATTGTTTCACCACACGTAGAAAACCTTTATCATTGATTGCTAGCAAAATGTCATCCACATATAAAACAAGAAAGCAGATTTTACTCCCACTAACCTTCTGGTATATACATTAATCCATAATGTTTTCTACAAAACCGAATGAAGAAATAACATTATGGAATTTCAAATACCATTGGCGGGATGCTTGTTTTAATCCATATATTGACTTTTTTAGCTTGCAAACCAATTGCTCACCATCACTAGAGGGGAATCCTTCAGGTTGTTTCATGTAAACTTCCTCCTCTAGATCTCCATAGAGAAATGCCATTTTCACATCCATTTTTTGTAACTCTAAGTCAAAATGGGCTACTAATGCCAAAATAATGCGCAAGGAATCTTTCTTAGATACAAGAGAAAAAGTTTCCTTGTAATTGATTCCTTCTTTCTGAGTGAATCCCTTAGCAACGAGTCTTGCCTTGTATCGATCAATGTTGCCTAATGAGTCTTTCTTTGTTTTAAAGACCCATTTACATCCAATGGCTTTAAATCCACTGGGCAACTCAACAAGATCCCAAACTCCGTTAATCTTCATAGAATTCATCTCTTCCTTCATGGCATTGTACCATAATTATGATTATTTGCAACTCATGGCTTCTGAAAAATACTTGGGATCATTTGCGGCTCCAATGTCAGATTCTTGCAGATACACAAAATAATCATCAGGAATTGCTGATCTCCCGAGTCTAGTAGATCTTCTTAATACTGAACCATCATTTTCCTAAGAAGTATGTGGTTCAACTAGTTGTTCGAAAGTGCTTGGCAACTCTTGAACTACCTAATCCACTGAATGTCGTCAACATTTTGTGGAACTTCAATGAGTGGTTGTTCAATACCAGTTTGTACTGGAGGGGTGTTGTGAACTATAACCAATCTTTCACTTGAAGTAGTAGGCTGAAATCCTGAAAGATCCTTCTCAGAATCTATGTTCCGAGTTGGATTGTTCCCACTAATCAAGTCATTTTCAAGAAACTTTGCATTTCTTGATTCCACAATCCTAGTGTTGTAAGATGGACAAATAAATCTGTAACCTTTGGACTTTTCAGCATATCCAATGAAATACCCCACTAATGGTCCTTGGGTCCAACTTCTTCTCTTGTAGATTATAAATTCTCACTTCAGACAGGCATCCCCAAACGTGCATATGTCGTAAACTCAGTTTCTAACCTTTCCATAATTCAAATGGCGTTTTAGGAACAACCTTGGTTGGAACTCGATTTAATATATACACTGTCGTCTTAAGTGCTTCAGCCCACAAGGATCCAGGAAGATTGGAGCTGCTAAGCATACTCTGCACCATGTCTAATAATATTCAGTTTCTTCTTTCTGCTACACGATTTTAGTCCGGAGAACCAAGTATGATATATTGGGCAACAATCCCATGTTCTTAAAGAAACTTTGCAAATGGCCCAATTGCTTGTCCATTCTCTGTGTGTCTACCATAGTATTCTCCACCTCTATCTTATCTCACGATCTTAATTTTCTTACCACATTGTGTCTCTACTTCGGCCTTCAAGATCTTAAAGACATCTAATGTTTCATGCTTGTTAGAAAGCATGTAGAGATACATATGTTGTGAGTAATCATCTATAAAAGAGATGAAGTATTTCTGACCATGTGAGTTTATGTCTAGACTACATATATCAGTTTGTATGATCTCTAATATGGCTGAACTCCTATTGGCACCTTTCTTTGACTTGTTAGTCTGCTTTCCCTTAATGCAGTCTACACAAGTCTCAAAATCAGTAAAATCCAGAGTATTAAGTACCCCTTCATTTACTAATCTCTTAATCCTTTCCATAGAGATATGACCTAATCTTCAGTGCCACAATGTAGATGAATCCTCATTAATAACACCGCTTTTAGTACCAGTATGAACATGCATTGAATCATAAGTGGCATTGTTTTGTAAATTTATGAGATAAAGACCATCAAACAAAATACCATTCCCAACACATTCAGACTTATAAAATAAACTGAAATATGAGTCTGAAAAAGTAAAGGAATAACCATAAGGTACAAGTCTTGAAACAAAAATCAAGTTCCTAGAAAAACTTGGAACATAAAAGGTCTTATCTAATTTTAAAACAAACCCACTACTTAAATTTAAAAAGCAAGTTCCTATGGCTTCCACATGTGAGCTCATCTTTTCATCTTTTCTCCTGGGAAGATGTTATGCTCACTTCCCACTAGTTTCCTTAGGTTTTGCAAACCCTGCAAGGAATTCGAGATGTGGATTGTCGATCCAGAATCAATCCACCATGTGTTAATATTAACATTAACCATATTAGATTCATAAAAAAATGAGGTTTGTTTACCTTTGTCAGCAAGCCATTTCTGAAACTTGGCGCATTCCTTCTTCATGTGTCCATTTTTTTTACAGAAAAAACACTTGGAATCCTTCTTAATTCCACCTTGGGAACATATTTTACCTTTCCCTTTCAGTTTGGCTTGTTGTTTTCCCTTTCCATGCATTGCCAACATGGCACTTTCTCCTTGTTCCATCACCAATCTCCCTTCTTCTTGAACACACATGGTCAAAAGTTCATTAATTGACCATTTATCCTTATGTGTGTTGTAGGATATTTTGAAGGGTCCATATTAGTGCGGAAGGGTATTAAGGATGTAGTGCACTAGGAAATATTCTGACGTATCAACATCGAGTTTCTTCAATTGTGCCGCAATATCCCTCATTTGCATGATGTGCTCGCGCACACCTCGTATACTGGTGAGCTGGAGGGATGAGAGTTTCATGATTAGCGTGCTTGCTATAGCCTTGTCTGAAATGACAAATTGTTCATCAATGGCTTTTAGCAAGTCTTTGAATTTTTCATGTTGGTCGACGGAACCACGAATACCAGTAGAAATTCTTGTCTTAATGAACATCATGTTGAGGCGATTAGATTGCTCACATCGTTCATAAAGCACGATTTCAACTGCAGTGTTGGTATTAGTTATTGATGATGGTTCGTCTTTCCTAATAGCATAGTCAATATCCATCCACCCTAAATGAAGAAAAATTCTCTCCCTCTATACCTTATAGTTATCTCCCTTAAGATCAGAGATATCATAATGAATATCAGAGAAATTGACAGGTTGAACAATTGCATAAAATTACAAATGACATGCTTATGTTAAAACTGAGGCATGAATCAATATCATGTGTTGGAAGATGGGCTCAAGCCCACGACCTCAAGACAAGAAGCCCACACGTCAAAGGAGTGGCATATGTGTAAAATATGGTACTTTCCATAAAGATGGCATAGAAGTGTAAATATGTGTTCCTTTTATGTCTTTTATTTTATCAAGTTGTAGCCCTAAGGGCATTGTAAAACTATAAATAAAGGCATTGGCTAAGAGGTAGGGCATTGAAGCACTCTCCTCTCTTTCCACAAATTCGTCCAGCCCTCATTTTTTCTTTACGCAACCCTCTTCTCCCTTAAGCCAAACTCTCTCCTTCCATGTTCTTCTTCTTCTCTTCTCCTTCTCTCTTCTTCTTCTTCTTCTTCTTTCTTGTTGATCTAAAGTTCTTTTCATGAGATCCTAAAATCTACATCATGCTTTACCAATGTAAATCATGCTTAAAAATTGAATCTATTGACATAAAAAAAAATGCTTGTGGGCTAAAATTTTTAATTCAAGCAGATTCAATTATTCTTTATGATTAATCTTTATGATAAAACTATCAAATTATGTATGAAGTCATAATTCCTGTGGGTAAATTATGAATAATTTGATATTTTATCCTAACTAAGAAACTTAAATATAAAAAAAATTATTGTGGGATAAAATTTATTATATTAAGTAAAATTAGTTACAATGAATGTCTAATATTTTATGATGAAACTTTATGATAAAACTATCAAATTATGTATTAAGTCACAATTCCTGTGGGTAAATTATGAATAATTTGATATTTTATCCTAACTAATAAACTCAAATATAATAAAACTTCTTGTGGGATAAAATTTATTATATTAAGTCAAATTATTTACAATTAATGTCTAATATACTTTATGTGACCCTAATCATAATATATAATTTTTATGTAATTAAAGATGTTGTGGCTAATCTCTAATTAATAAAAAATTATATGGATCACTAGACATTAAATCGCATAATGTGAATTTTTCATAAGAATAACATGAATTGCATAATTTTAACTAACACTAACAAGTGAGCATTATGCACAAAAATTCTTATAATATATGCATAATTTGAAAACTATAATATTATGCATAACTTTAATTTCATGCAGCAAAAATGCATAAAAAATAGTACTCAAAATAGATAAACAAATTTCAACAAATAAGACATACGGTGGCCAGTGACCTAATGGTCACTGGTGCCAAATACAGTGTTTCCGCACGGGTTCAAATCCCATCAGCGCTAAAAATTAAATTTGGGTAACCGAGTCAACTCGGCTCTCGCTCAGGCAATTCGCTTTAGTGAGTTGAAACTATGAGCCTACTCAACCCGTCCGAGTCAACTCAACCCTTATTTTTTTTATTTACACCGAGTTGCCCCGGCTTGCGACTTGGTTGCCGAGTTGGAACGGCGAGTTGACTCAGTTTATATTTACAAACTAACCTTATAAGTTTAATTTTTATTTTTTTGCGCGGATGGTCGTCTTCAACCTCCAACAACGCGTAGAAAAATAGTTTTTCGGCGTTCCGTCGGCGTTCCTAAACGTCGTCGACGCCGGCTATGACATGTGACGGCGACGCCGACGCCAAAGAGCCGCGAATTGTCACCACGGTGAGCTCACGGAGAGTTTACAGCGACAGTCTCCGTCGGTGTTATGTACGTTGTCGACGTCAGCAAACTATGCGGAATGGTCACCGGCGCCGGCGTCGTGCTCCGATGCTGGTCGTCGCTGATGCAAGAGCCCACACTCCCTCCCTCATGTAGAGAGCACATAATTTGTTTCAAAAAAATAAAGACCAAAAATAGAGTGCTCAAATGGAACCGATACGAAGGATCAAAGGTCTCCTCTGATACCAACTGTTAGCCTATCATGAATTTCTAAACAACAGTATGAAATTCATTGAATAAAAATTAACGGAAGCCTAACTCTTACCTCTATCCATTCGATCAAATTTCGTAAACTTCACCGGAGTTCTCTGTGTCTGGCTCTTTTGCTCTCTGATCACTCTCTGTGATGGTGTAAGCTGAAGGTTTGTACGAGTGAACTAGATTGGGGACCGAACCTCTATTTATAAGCCAAACTCCCATCAAGCTTATTGGCTTCTGTAACTTCCGATGGGAGGACGTGGGTCATAAACTGCCATGGACGTGGAGACGTGACCTTCTGAAACGGCACCACGTTCTCCATGAAAGACGTTGGCCCATTTCTTCCGAAACTAAAAAGAAGTTGGACCAACCTCTATAGTTAACAAGGCTACCATCAGGGAGGGAATGACCAATTACTATCAGAGCCATCAGATATGTCAAAAGTTATCAAGAAGTGCGATCAGAGAAAACAGAGATGGTGTGTTGGTTAGGAAAATTGATTTTTGACGACGATCATTGACGTTGTTGAGTTGGGTTCAGTCACTTGAAACAAGATGTTTGAGGAGTTATCTTAGGGTGATAACTCCACCGAAGCATTCTGAAATTGAGGCGTGCTAGTTAGAGCCTGAAAGGCTAGAGGACGTGATGCAGAGTTTGATTAGACTCTTAGAAGCAGAAGAGTTTCGGACCAACTCTGCAATTTTCTAGTTGTTAATGAGAGGCCATTCATGAGACACTTCCTTCACCTTCTTCTTCTTGGATTTGGACACTTTGTCTTCATGCATTCCAATCTGAAATCGTCATTGCAGTTGTTGTTTTGAGCATTTATGATTGGTATAGAATAATGTTAGATAGCTTCTTCCTGAAGCCATCTTTGGTGGTGACTTCGTCGAAGGAGAGGTTTGTGCTTTTTCAACAAGTGATGGATACTCCCTGGACGTATTTTCTATAGTGGTTGGGACCACGAGGAAATTCAACAGCTTAGCCAGGCTCTGGAGACGTTCCAAGCCATCCGCCTTCTCCAACTTTTGGTTCTAGGATTGAATGAGCTTGACAATGGTCAAATTAAAGTTGTGTTGGAACTAGCAATTTGAGTTCTACTTGAGATAGGACTGCAAAGAAGCCTTGGCATGGTGGATGTCTTCAGAAATATCAATTATGGGAGAGAAATTTTCTGAGCTCCTAGTCGAGAGTTTAAATCCATGGCAGCAACTCATCCGAGTTGGAGTCTGATCAGATTCATGGAAGTGAAGGTGTAGGTTCATGGGTGAAATGTTTCTATTTTTTGGCATCCCTATATAAAAAATATTCGTAGTCTATTCTTCTACAACTACTCAGTGTGATCAGTTGGTCTGTGAGACACAATGGTCTTCCTGATAACAACTCAAGGATAAGTGAGCCCATGATCAAAGACCAACGCTGATAACAACTGCTTGGTTGTTGTTGAATTTTTAGATTAGCATAAAACTTCACTAACTTGATATAAATCAGCCACTTCCAAACATAAATAAGGGAACTTTCCTTGTATCATGGCATCAATTGCTAAAAAATAAATCTTCCCTTACCATAATACTCAAGGATATCAAATTAGATTCTTGTAATATTTCCAAATCACCAACAAAGTCTCACAAAAATTGTGGCTGGCCAAAGAAGTTCTAAAGGGAAGTTTCCTTCCTTGAATGACGCCAAGCTTAGTGGTCAAAAACAGACTTTTCTTGCCCTTGTTTCCATGAAATCTTTGGGCAAGTAAATCTTCTATTATTCCCAACGTGGGAAGGATGATAAAGGAGAGCAATTCTCAAAAAAAAATAAAAAAAAATCACACAATTACTGTTGTTTATGCTTGCCCAACTAAAAAAAAAAAAAAAAGACCAACTTTCATGCTTGATTTGAGAAGATTGATAAGATTAGCATAAACCGGATTTAAAACGGATTTTTTAGACAAAAAACCAGTCCTTCAACCATAGGAGATCGAGCCTAGTCTCATGCATTCCAACTTAGTCTTCTAACAATATTTCCATCAAATAAAATGACAACTTTCATGCAAGTAACAAAAGTTGATCAAAGAACTAGTACACCAAGTAAACAAGATTATAACTCCTTCAAATACCAAGGAATAACTTCATGATCTCTATACGAAAATCATCACTTCATCACTCAAAACATAGATCAAGGGTTCGACAATGTAAAGAATGAAAATCTAGAAGAAAAAAAGTATCTTTCCCTTAGCTCGATTCCATGCTTCATGGATGACTTGCATGGGACTTTGATCACTAAAAGGGCTTGAGTATTACTTCACTGTAGGGATCATAAATCCTATGCTCTGATACCATGTTGAAATTAGGATCCCATGTTATGAACCTTGATCAAGGTAGTGAGAGAGGGAAGAAGGGGCAGAGAAGAAGGAAAGAAGAGAATAAGAGAGAGGAGAGAAAGGGCAAGAGCTTGGCTAGAGAAGAGAGAAAAGGGAGAAAGAGACAAGATAGAATGCTTGGACGAATTTAGAGAAGAGAAGAGAGTTTGATTGAAACCCTTCAACCAAGACCCCTATTTATACCTTTTCCATTACATATAGTAGGAAAACTCCTCAATCAATTAGGATCCTTGATTACATCCATCAATGAAGATACATTACATCAATCAATTACATTAATCAAGAAAGATTACCAAACTTCCACCTCATGTGATGACTCACCATGCCACCTCATGTGGGCATGGTGGGTTTGGTCCCCACCTTCTAACAATACGAGAGGGAGAAGAGAAGGAAGAGATAAGAAAAGGAAGAGAGCAAAGAGAGAACTAAGGTAGAGAAGAAAGAAAGGAAAAGAAAGAGAGCTTCCAAGAATTGGGAGAAGAGAGACTTTGATGCACTACTCCCAAGACAAGGGCCCCTATTTATAGTTTTTTAGAGGAATTTACAATGCCTACAATTCCCTTACGGTTACAAGCTTTACATGAGAACAAAAATAAGTAGACATGTTTTTTAGATGACACCTTATTTATAATCGTGCCACCCGTCTTGGATATATGGGCCTTCTCCTTATTCATGTGGGCTTGGGTCCATCTTCTAACAATGGACCACATTCATCAATAATCCCTACCATCCCCAAGTAGTGCATTGCAAACTCTTATATTTACAAAAAAAATGCATCCCAAAAGTACATTAAAATCATCCATAGGAATTATGGTGCAGTCTAGAAGGCCTATCCATTTTTTGATGATAGGAGTGTGTTTGGCGACTCCAAGCACTGCCCTAGCTTCAAGTTGATAGCATTCATTCAATTGTCATCTTGTTTTCCACTTTAAACACAATCATCTTGCTTCTTCCTCCAAAAGGAAGTTATGGGTAGCTCTCGTTTCTATCACCATCTTTACCTGCTGTCATCTAGCAACACATTAAGATATAGTAACTAGTGTATAGGTATTACCAACTACAATAGATTGTTGTTACTACCATCAAGCAACACATGAAGATATAGTGATTCACACTTAGGTCTTTTCAATTGCGTAGTAGGCTACTCCATGTGTGCTTGGACAAAATTTAATAGCATCATCGATCCCATTCTAAGCCCTCCACTTGTTTGTTGAACACTATCATCTCCTCTGGCAACGTTGAATAATTTCTTCTTTGGACAATTCCTTGCCATATGATCGTTACTTCAAATGAAATATTTTAATTTTCAATCAAAGAATTTAATTTTTTTCGAGTGATTTTTTCTTCACTATTATACTTCATTTCTTCCTTGGAATTTTTATTCCATGTAGACTTCTTCTTGTGGTTTGCCTTATAATCTTTACTATTAACTTGTTGCAAATGTCTTGACCTCCTGACAACTAATCTCTTCCTCAAACAAAGGACATAATCCTGCCAAGAAAGGAAACAACCTATCTTCATCAATTATGTTAAGAATACTGAGCATTGAAGAAGTAAATGACTACATACAAACGACATCCTTGAGCCTCAACGCTTGCAACCTTTTTTGTTTAGAATTTGACATTTTCACACTTAAATCTTCCCATGCATCCACCAATCTCTCCCCATTTTTTGCATCACTAACCTTATGTTTCCACCATAGAATAACATTATCACTCAAAAACATAGAAGCAATACTGACCGTTACGTCATTGATGACTTTAAAAGTCTTAAAATACTAACCCACTTCCACAAGAAATTCTCAATCACATTACGATCCTGTAAACTTTGATAGGCTTTTGATTTTCCGCACTTTATTTGTGAAGGAAGATATCCCTCATTCAGAATGACTTTCTTCATAATGGTCATCCTAATTTACATCTCCTCCAACTCATCTCTCATCTCGTCTAGGGTGTTGCACGCATTTGATTTCAGCACTGCAGTGACACTATGAATGTCTTCTGCCAGCCTTTGAATCGCATCAAGGATATGTTGACGAACATTTGCCACTCTTTAGATTTTCTCCTCCCTACTTGAGTATTGGCCAGATTTTATCTTACATGTACTTATATAATCTTGTCATGTAAAGGGGAGGATTGCTCCTTTATTAAAATTTTAAACTCGGTATTATCTCATATACCTTAAGTAAGCTCAGAAAATCCAATGCAAACCCACAGGAATTGATCCAAGCTCAAATTTTAAAATTTCGAACCAGTCAACTAATCAATCTGCCAACTTTATAGTTGATGACCCAATTGCCTACGAACGGGTGTTGTACTCCAGCATGCCCGCTCCCACCCCATCTGTATGCCCATCGTCTCGCCCACGCACGCCTCAACTCCCGTGCCCGTGCATGTCGCCTTGCCCACGCCTGCATCTGGTTTGCATTCATGCATATGTGCCTGCACAGCAACTGTTCCAATCCTGCCAAGTCCTGCAAAATCGTCAATGTTACTAGTGACCATTTTTTTTTCTAGGGGTTGTGTGGCACACTTTAGTGCGCCCATGTGTCACCATGACACTCAAAAAAGTAAAATTTTGCACAGGCATAGGACTGACCTGGTTAAAGCGTTCGAGCGTGTTGATTGGACGTTTATTTTATCGATTATTAGGCTTTCGTTAACAACTTTTCTTTTTGATGACATCCACCGAGTTGACACCCTTACCCAACACACCATTTTATTTTAAAGCTACTAGTGGGCTGATTAATACTCTTCAATACCGGCTTCAAAAGCTCTGTTGTTGGATCCATGTGGCAACACTTCCATGGGCTATCCTACCCTCTCTCCTCACTCTTCTACTGTGTAGTCGTTTTCCTCTCTCCGTTCCATCGATTTTTTTCAGCAGAGGCCGCAACACACAACAAAAGCAAACGGAGCGGAGAACAGGGGCGTCGAGGGTAAATATTCAGCGGCGATCATGGCCGCCTTTCTCACCCATGTCCTTCTCATTTGCTTTCTTCTTCTTCTTCTTCTTCTTTTCCGCTGTACCCATTAGCCAATTATGTCCATGCTTCGCCCCTGCAGAGCAGAAACATGACCCGACATCCCAAGGAAGTTTCCCCGCTCGCCTTAAGCATCTACGGTGGAGCTCTGTTTCTGGTCGTCTTTGCTTACATGCTCATCCGCTTCTGCTTGGAGAAACATCTACCCACCCTACCGCGATTCCGCCAGCAGATGGAGGCTTCCCAGGACGAAGTTCAGTCCGGTAATTCATCATTGGAAATGATCCCTGCTTACAGATACAACAAAAGGGTGCTTCCGGTCGCTGGAGGGGAGAACTCGTGCGCCGTCTGTTTGTGTGAATTCAAGGAAGAAGAAGAAGTGCGCGATCTGCCGCACTGCAGGCACTCTTTCCATGTTCCTTGCATTGATATGTGGCTTCACACGCACTCCACTTGCCCGATCTGCCGAACAATTTCTCTCGTCCAGATCAGTCGTCCGCCAGATTCCGGTGCCGCGCCTGAACGGGAAGGTCATCCGAGGCAGGAGACAGGTAGGTAAGAGACATCATGTGATTGTACATGTTTTGATGATTAGTTCAATTGACTATGTAAAAGAAAAAACAAAAAAACACAAAACTGAGAGAGAGAGAGAGAGAGAGAGAGAGAGAACGTTCTTTTGTTCTACTAGTTTTCCTTGGTCAGAAATCTTTCAAAATCATCCAATTGGAAACTTTGTTCCCGGACTATCTTGATCATTAGCGGAATATATGCTTCAGGCTGGCCTCTCGGTTTTCAATCAATGTACCTTTATTCTTTAACAAGAGGTTGGGTGGGTGGGTCCGACATTATCCTAACAAGTTAGGCTCCTCATATGCGGATGTCTGTGATTGAGTTGAGAGGGGATTTTTTTTCCTAATATTAACTCTTTAAAGTTGAATGCATTTATCTTTCTGATCGCAATCCAACTCATATTTTCTCAAACAATGGAATCTTTAAAATGAGAAAAGTAGCTGTCCTTCATATGGAAAAGACGACCTACTGGATGTCTTACTGCGTGAATTCCCAGTTACGATTTGCCAGCACAGATTTGTTGGGGTGGCCTTGAATTCATCCAGGGGAGCCCTGGACAGCTTTAAAGTTTTTTATCTGTCGCTCTTACTCAGAATATGAAATTATATTAAGAACAAGAATGAGGGCAATGTTTACAATAATTTTGAGTACAAAGACAAAGGTAGAGGGCGTCACATAGTCTATATCGATCTAACAAAAGTCTTCTATGCTGGCAAACTGCATCTATATGGAAGCTCTAGCAAATCGAAAACCTTCTTTGTAGAGTCATCTTCCCTAACCATCACTCCTGCCATGGACGCCTACAACCAGGGACAAGGCTACTCGTACTTCGGCTCTCTTGTAGGGCTTGTGATTTTGCTCGTTGTTCTGTACATCTATCATCAGATAAAAGTCCGTTACTGCTTGGATCCGCCTCAATTGCAACCTCCAGTCTCCTACGCCCCATCCTTCTTCAATGCTCCACAGACAACTCACCCGTCGGCAACTACTCCAGCAGCAGTTTTGGAGTTGCTGCCGGCGTATAAATACAGTAAAGAAGTAGGCACCGTCGTCGGGGAAGAGAGGGTATGCGCAGTGTGTCTGTGTGATTTTAACGAAGGTGAAGACGTGCGCGTGTTGCTCGGATGCCTGCATACCTTTCATGTTCCTTGCATTGATATGTGGCTTTACTCTCACTCTAATTGTCCCCTCTGTCGAACGGCTACGACCATTGTAATGTCTAATGAGGTGGATAGCCGACCGCCGGATTCCGGCGGGTTGCTGGAGACGGTAAGTGACGCTTCTCGGTCTACTACTGTTAGCCACTGAGGATACAAGTTTTTCAACTACTTCCTTGTAATTATTTTGTTGATTGACACCGGTTAAAGTGACAGGAGAGCATAACATTTCTAAAATCGAAAACCTAAAAGGGTGTTACGAGACTGACACATGTCATGCTGCTGGGTGTATTCTCCTTCAAAGTCAGAGACCTATTAAAGATTCATCCTTCTAAATATATCATGCTGCTGGGTGTATTCTCCTCCAAAGTCAGAGACCTATTAAAGATTCATCCTTCTAAATATAATTTTAACTGATCATTGTTATCATTGCATGTTGGAAGATAGGCCCAAGCCCACATAACCAAGGAAGACCCATATATCTAACAGTATTATAAGATGGGTCACAAGACCAAAGAAGACCCACAAGATGGACCTAAACATATAAGAAGTAGGACTCACCATGATTACCACAAGCTGACATCCTTATCACATAAGTTGGAAGATCAAGAAGGATACACAAATATATTTTTTATCTTATGGTAACGTCCTAGAAGAGCACTAGTTTGAGTTATGTTTGTATTTTACCTATATTGAGTTATTTAATTATGCTAGGACTTATCTTTAAGTATTAGAGTTTGGGTGTAATTGGGACAAAAATAGTTTTATTGTAATTGGACTCTACTACCTTCCTCTATTATAAATAGAAGATCATATACTCTTATTATAATAAGTTAATGAAGTCATTAAAATATTTTTCTTTTCCATAAATTCAACATGGTATCAGAGCGGGTTATGTGAGTTTGACTTGGTCAACCTACAGAGATAATGAGATCTTTTTCTCTAAACCCTAAACCCAAAGTCTAGGTTCATAGTTATTTTTTTCAGTCCCTACACCCGTAGTTAGCTTTGCGTTTTTACCTCTATATTGAGCTTGTTATATTATAAAATATATATTGACGAAAAGATATTTGACTCTAATTTCAAAATAAAAATTATTTTTTCAAATCAGAGTTATCTACAGAGAGATATCGATATTTGAATGTGTGAAGGTCAGGTTGCAAAAAGGTTTGAGCAACAGCAACAAGCTTCCACTTCCTAGGTATTTTATGCTATCAAGAAATAGAATTTATATGGAGAAATATATATCCAAAGAAATATCTATAAGTCTATTCTTTTACCTATTCAACCAATTTTTTATTTGAGTTATCTACAAAGAGAAATCGATATTTAAAGCAGCAAAGGTCAGATTACAAAAGAGGTTCGAGGTGTAGCAGAAAGCTTCAACTTCCGAGGTATTTTATGCTATCAAGAAAGAGACTTTATATGGAGAATTATAGATCAAAAGAAAGATATGTAAGTCTATTTTCTTACCTATTCTATCTATTCTCGGTATGATTTTTTTTATAAGGAGATATCGATCTTGGAAGAGTCAATGGTCATTCTGGAAAAAAAAGGAGAAACAATACATAGTTCGGCCAGATGATAGAGACCGAAATCTCTCAGATTATTTATCTTTTGATAATTATATTTTATGAAGTAAAGTTATACTTGGATTAATGGTATTTAAGTCTAGTTCAGACTAGGAAAATTTTATACGCTGTATTGAAAAATCCGAATTTATGCCAATTGTTTTGCGTCACTTTTTGAGTTGATATTTCAGGAAAATATCTCACTTCTCCCTGGTTTGAGGGCTTATTTATACATCTCTATTATTTTAGCTTATTGCTACATCTATGATATTTGGCTCAAGTTGGGATCACTGCCATTACCTCCCAGCTTGAGGGGGAGAAGTAGAAGAAGTACTAGAAAAAAGTATTTTATTCCATATGTTGTGGATAGGTTTATGTGACTAAAATATTTAAGAAAGGGGGAGCACAAAAGATGAAGCTTATGCATCTAAGAAAAAAATATTTATATCAGATTATGATTATTTTACGAGTCCTTCTACGTGGTTTATTATTTTGGTTTGTGTTATATGTGTTGGAAGAAGGTCGTGTTACATTATAGATGATGCTATTATGTCTCTTTGGATGAGATATTATTATTGAATAAGAGGTGACCTACATACCTTTTCTCATACCATAATTTATTTGACACTAAAAAATATCACGTTTGGGACACCATGAGAATCAGTGCCCAAATTGGTACACCATGATAAATTTAACTCTAAAAAATATCACGGTTGGGATACCATGAGAGTCGGTGTCCGGATTGGGACATCATTATAAATAAACCCACTACCCACCTGTAATGACTTTGATTACTCCTACCACTTGAGAGTCGTTGTCCTATGGAGGGACACGGTGGTGGATACTTCAAAGCAATGTGGATAGACACACTACCTACAGAAGACGGAGTGTGCCTTACATCTAGCATTAGGATTGGAGTATGGAGCAATGTCTTACCGGCTGGCAGTGATTTTTACTCTCACTTATATTATACCATCATGGCCTTATGGAAGGATGCAACATCGTGAGGGGGAGTGTTGGAAGATGAAAGTATATTGGAAGATGTGTCATTTTATACAAAAAGATTATATACATCATTTGCAACAAGCTGGGAGTTCATCTTGTTCTCTCACCCGCAGCTTGAGGGGGAGTGTTGGAAGATAGGACCAAACCCACATGACCAAGGAAGGCCCACATATCTAAGAGTATTATAAGATAGGTGACAGGACCAAGGAAGGCCCACAAGATGGTCCCAAACACATAAGAAGTAAGATCCACCATGATTACCACAAGTTGGCATCCTTATCACATAAATTGGAAGATCAAGAAGGACTCACAAAGACATCTTTATCTTATGGTAACGTCCTAGAAGAGTTCTAGTTTGAGTTATGTTTGTATTTTATCTATATTGAGTTATTTAATTATGCTAGGACTTATCTTTAAGGACAGAGGAAGTTTTATTGTAATTGGACTCTACTACTTTCCTCTATCATAAATAGAGGTTCATGTACTCTGATTATAATAAGTTAATAAAGTGAATGAAGTATTTTTCTTTTCCATAAACTCAACATTACATATGGAGCCATCAAATACGTTGAGAATTTTTAAAGAAATCACAAGTTGGTCAAGGTTAAAAGAAAGTGCTGAGTTGCTCATGAAGTTGGGCAAATACTTGAGCCTTTCCATTTTATTAGAGACAACAATAAGAATACTCCACATAGGGGAAAGACTCACAAAAACAGAGAACTTCCAATTAAGGACTTGTAAATGCAATCTCAGACAGTTCTTTGATGGGAAAAAGGTAGAGTTTCACTATTCTCACTTCAATCGGTTACAAAAAAAAGAAAGAGAGAAATACCAAAAAAAACCAAAGAAATAGAGCAGAGATCATTATCTAACTAATTAGCATGTTTGATTCCCACAATCTTAGTGGTGGATTAAGCCCATTTTCTTTCCAAGAGAACTAGCCACTTAGAGACATATTACTCAACCTTATAACCTAATAACAAATATTATTGTTAAGTTGTTGAGCCTAATCAATACCCTACGCTGAGTCGGTACACAGATCGACCTTCACGGTAAGGTCACCATGGGGGTTGGAAGGGGGGCGGGAAGCCCCCCTTCCGTGGGTGAGGGTGCGGAGCTCCCGCTAGATCCACGATGTATTGTGTTAGGTTCTTCCCGAACCATGGATCGAGTCACCCTTCTTTCCTCTCTTCCCTCCATATTGAATCTTGACGCTGGAAGAGGATTCTTGTTTCTTGAATGTGGAATGATGGAAATAGGAATGGAATGATTGAGCTTTGAAGGAAGCTTGACTTGAACCTTAGAGGGAGAATCCGACCTAGACCTCTTAGGGAGAATCTGACCTATTTAATTCTATTTTCTCAATACTTACTTTCCTTCACCTTGACGTCCCCCTAAATAGGGTTGAGGACGGAAATACAAATTAGACCCATGGGTCAATTGGTTCATGCCATATTACATCTAAACCAAACCAAACCAAACTAAACCAAACCAAACCAAACCAAATAGAATTACATTAAAAGTAAATTGACATAATTTAATTCCTATACTTGTGGATAACTCGTGATGCTATGGAGTCCATAACATCACCCCCCTCCTGGAGAAAGAGCTTGTCCTCAAGCTCGAAGTAGGGGTAGAGGGTTCGGAACGCAGCTAATGGCTCCGATGTCGTGCCACTGGGATCAGCATCAACCCATTGCACTAGGATTTCCCAATCACCCTGAATGCGGCGAGCCTGTAACACCTGTGTTGGAGTAGAAAGGACACGTCCCTCATGTAGTGGGGGTAGAGGTGTGTGCAGCAAGGGAGAGTCACCTTGGAAGGCCTTCAGTTGGGAGACTTGAAACACATTGTGAATCCTGGCCTCTGGCAGAAGCTGCAAGCGGTAGGCAACTGTACCAATGCGGTCCATTACCTGAAAGGGACCATAATACTTCGGAGAGAGCTTGTGGCGTTTGGAGGCTGTTAGTGACAGCTACCTGTAGTGTTGGAGATGCAACCATACATAATCTCCTGGAGAAAAGAAGACTTCCCGGTGCTTCTTGTCATAATAAAACTTCATAGTATTCTGGGTCTCCTGGGGATGAGTGCACACCTCAGTGAGCAAGGTGTCTCTTTATGCTAATGCTTGGTCCAAAGTGGCGACCTTGGAGGCACCTGGTTCATATGATAAAAGGCTGGGCGGGTCTCTACCATATACTACCTTGAAAGGGGTAGTTCCGAGTGCGTTGTGGTAGGAGGTGTTGTAACAGAATTCAGCCCAGGCGAGCCACTTAAGCCATCGTTTAGGTGAGTCCCCCACGAAACAACAAAGATACATCTCAATTGTCCGGTTGATGACCTCTGTCTGACCATCAGTCTGCGGATGGTAGGCGGAAGAGAATGCTAACGTTGTGCCCTACAGCTTGAATAGTTCTTTCCAGAATGTACTGGTAAAGATTGCATCTCTGTCACTGGTAATGGAAATAGGCATCCCATGTAAGAGGACAATATTATCCATAAAGAGCTGAGCTACGTGAGCTACAGTGTAAGGATGAGCCAGAGGTATGAAATGGCCATACTTTGTGAAACGATCAACCACTACAAAGATAACGGATTTGCCGGACGATGAGGGAAGGCCATCTATGAAGTCTATTGAAATATCTGACCAGACTTAGCTGGACTTAATGATTCAGCTTTATTCCATTGACAAATCTGACAAGCCGCCACATAATCGGCTATACTGCGCTTCATACCCCTTCAATAAAATTCCCGACTTATCCAAAAATATGTTTTTTGTCGGCCCTCATGTGTACTGTCATGGAAGGAGGCTAAAATGTTGTGAATAAGTGGTGACGTGTGGTGTAGAAAGATCCGGTTTTTGAAGAGGACCAGACTATCCTGAACCGTCCAATGTTTTTCCTATCTCCCCTGCTGGATCTCATGATATAAAGCAATAATTTTTGAGTACTGTTGTATCTCTTCTTGGAGAGAATCCAACAAGAGAGCTCTAGGCTAACTGATGGCATGTAATTGCGGCTATGGAATGTCTCGAAGAGATAAAGCATCATCCCCCACATTCAAACTCCCAGGATTATACTCCACTGTAAAGTTAAACCCCATAAGTTTACTTAACCAATGCTGCTGCGGTGAGGTAGTGAGGCGATGCTCAAGCAGATACTTGAGGCTGCAATGATCGGTGTGAATAAAAAATGGGCGCCCCCAAAGAAAAGGCCGCCAATGCTGTATTGCTTTAGCTAAACCGATCAGTTCCCTCTCATAAGTTGCTAACTTGTGGTGGTGTTGGCCAAGTTGGCAGCTAAAATAAGCGATCGGGTGTCCCTGTTGGTGTAACACTGCATCAATACTGCCCCCCGAAGCATCACATTCGACCACAAATGACTCATCAAAGTCTGGTAGCTGCAAAACCAGTGTGGATAATAAGGCCTCTTTCAACTGCTGAAAGGAATGAGTCGCTATCTCGGACCAGGTAAAGGCATTTTTCTTGAGTAGGTTGTTGAGCAGTGCTGCAATCTGGCCATAGCTGCGAATAAATTTCCTGTAATACCTAGCTAGGCCCAAAAATCCCCTTAATGCTGTAATGGAGATGGGAGGAGGCCAATCTGTGAAGGCCTGTATCTTACTCTGGTCTACCTTCACCCCAACTGCTGAAATAATGTGGCCCAAGTATGCCACTTCTGAGGTCCCCATAGAACATTTGGACTAATTTAAAACCAAATGATGTGAGCGGATAAGAGTAAATACCTGGTGAAGGTGCTGAAGATTCTCTTCCCAACTATTGCTATATACCAAAATATCATAAAAAAATACCAAAACAAATTTCCTCAAGAGAGAGGAAAATACCTCATTCATGAGGTCCTAGAATGTGGAAGGCGCATTTGAGAGACCAAATGGCATTACGAGGAACTCGAAATGCCCGTGGTGCATGTGGAACGCAATTTTCTCCACATTTGATGGATGAACTCGGATTTGATGATAGCCAGACTTAAAATCGAGCTTGGTAAAAATAGTAGCACAATGTAACTCATCTAGCAATTCGTCCACCACTGGTATGGGAAATTTGTCTTTAATGGTGTGCACATAGAGTTGCATGTAATCCACACAAAACCTCCACGACTTATCATGCTTGCGAACTAGTAATACCGGGGAGGAAAAAGGAGACCTGCTTGGCTGAATAATACCCTGGGTGAGCATCTTTTGGCACTGCCTTTTAATCTCATCCTTCTATAAGTGGGGGTAACGATAAGGATGCACCACTATAGGTTCAGTGCCCGTTTTCAAACGGATGCGGTGATCACAATGCCTAATTGGCGGTAGAGCAGTAGGTTCCTGAAAGATATCCTCAAAGTCTGTAAGTAATTGAGATAACTTACAGTTGTCCATGCTATGGACCTGAACAACCTGAAGGTCGCAAGGCACTGGTGCCTGGGTGTCGTGCAATGTAATCTGATGATGGTCCTCTGTGAAGGTCATGGTCAAAGCCTAAAAAATAAAATAGGCCCCAACAGTTGTAGCCATTTAATTCCCAGTACCAAATCAAATCCGGATAGTGGAATCACCAGGAAATCTGCAATAAATGTGTGTCCCTCAATATCAAAGTGTGTGGCTGGAGAGATGCCCACACTGGTAATTTTAGCCCTATTGGCTACTGATACAGAAAGGCCTATCTGTTGCTGGACGACTAACCCATGTTGTTCGATCACTGGCTGACTGATGAAATTATGTGTACTGCCAGAGTCAACTAAAGCAAGTAACTGTAGATGATGTAACTGGGCTTTAACTTGCATGGTATTAGAACTGCGCAGACCAGTCATGGCATGAAGTGAAATCTCTGGACCCTCTTGGTCTGTCTCCACAATCTCCTCCTCTGGTAGTATGTCCTCACAATCCTCCCACAGACATATATTGAATAATCTTTTGCATAGGTGTGACCTTGGACATACTGTTCATCACAGTTAAAACAAAGGCCCTTGGCCTTTCTCTGATCCATTTTTTGTCTGTTCAGTTTTTTGAAGTAAGGAGCTGATGGAGGAGAGTTAGAACTGTCTGAGCATGGTGTTGCACTGGCTCCAGAATGTGGAGGCCCATAATATGGTGTTGGCGCAATGGCATGGTGCCTTCCTAGCCAAGCTGGTTTTCTGACCTGGCTAAATTCATAGTGTGGTCCAAATCTGTAGGACCATGTAATTCAACTTCCAGCCACAGAGCTTCTGTCAAACCAGCAGTAAAGATGTGAACATATTGGGTGTGACTGACAAACTTATTAGAGCGGGCCAACCGTTCCTGGAAGGTCTTTTGATACACCTCTAGTGATCCAGTCTGCTTATAATTGATTAATTCGCCCAATGGATTGCTACTAGCTGGAGGACCAAACCTCAACATGCATGATTGTCTAAAGGTTGCCCAATCCTGAACCAATAGGTCATTTCGGAATTGGTGGTACCATAGGAGCGCTTCATCGATCATGTGGTAGGCGGCCAAATAAACCTTCCCATCCGCAGGTGTTTTTTGATGATAAAAGAATTGGTCACACTTGGTTAACCAAATCAAGGGGTCCTTAGACCCATCATATGTAGGAAAGTCGAGTTTTAAATACCTGGGAACCGTATTTGGTCACTGAGCGGCAGGCCCCAGATGGGGATTGTTATGGTGCATTGGTGGTGGGTGGTAGTGATGGTGGTCGGCCGGTGGAGAGTAGGCTGTTGGCGGTTGTGCTCGTATACCACTGTCATCTTGTCGCCAGAGGAGGGCTTGGATGGCAGCATCCATGGATTTGATGGCCTCACGTAGGTCAGATGTGGTCTGACGCACTTCTTCCAGGGATTGAGCTTGAAGGTCTGTCCTCTGGCGATTATCTTCAACTAATTGCCTCAAATCCTCAGGGGAAGAGGAATCCCAAGGGTGGACCTGTCTGATACATAGATGTTAGGATCTTCCTGAGCCATGGATCGCTCTTTCCTCTCTTCCCTCCATATTGAATCTTGACGCTAGAAGAGGATTCTTGTTTCTTGAACGTGGAATGATGGAAATAGGAATGGAATGATTGAGCTTTGAAGGAAGCTCGACCTGGACCTCAGAGGAAGAATCCGACCTAGACCTCTGAGGTAGAATCTGACCTATTTAATTCTAATTTCTCTATACTTACTTTCCTTCACCTTGACGTGCCCCTAAATAGGGTTGAGGACAGAAATACAAATTAGACCCATGGGTCAATTGGTTCATGCCATATTACATCTAAACCAAACCAAACCAAACCAAACTAAACTAAACCAAACCAAATGGAATTACATTAAAAGTAAATTGACATAATTTAATTCCTATGCCTGTGGATAACTCGTGATGCTATGGAGTCCATAACATATTGACTACTATTTCATTAAGGGTAGTTTGAGGATTTTACACTCGTAATCCAATTGCCTAATTTTCTCTTTATATTTGGAGGCACTGCGATTATGGTTTTATCATCCAAGGACCATCGGTTGTGGCCGAGAGGGGTTAGAGAAAAACAACACCTGTAAGTGTGTACGATCTCTCTTGTAAACTATTTTATCTTGATAGTGAGTTACTGTAGAGGCAGAAAACAGGATGTAGTCTCACCTTGAGGCAAACCTGTATAAATCTTGTTGTCCTTTTTGTGCTTGTGTTTTTCCTTCTTCTACGTTTATTATTATTGCTCTCGTTAGTTTGGAATTAGGGTGTCTAATTCCTAACATGTGGTAACAGAGCTTTGATTCGTGATTAAGAGCTATGACTGGCAGAGAAAGATCGGCACTTGGAATCAACAAGTTTGATGGTATGGATTTTACATTCTGGAGGATGTAGATCGAAGATTATCTATACAGTAAAAGGCTGCACGCACCACTTATGGAAATGAAACCAGAAGATATGAAAGGTGATGAGTGGAATCTCCTCGATAAACAAGTGTTGGGAGTAGTCTGGTTAAGACTGCCGAAGAACGTTGCTCACAATGTGGTGTCGGAGAAAACCATAGGGGGGATGATGAAGATTATGTCTGACATATATGAGAAGCCTTTCACAAATAATAAGGTACATCTCATGAAAAAACTCTTCAATTTAAGGATGACAAAAAATACACCAGAGGCATCACATTTAAATGAGTTTAGCACGATTTTCAATCAATTGACCTCCGTTCAAATTAAATTTGATGATGAGGTTCATAATTTAATTCTTTTGGCATCTCTGCCAAATTGTTGGGACCCTATGAGGGTTGCGGTTAGCAACTTTGTAGGCAACGGGAAGTTGATATTTAATGATGTTCGGGATACCATTCTGGCTGAGGAAGTTCTTAAAAAGGACTCTGGAGAATCATTGACATATAATTCTACCCTAAATATTGATACTAAGGGTAGGAACTTTGAGAGGAATTCCAACAAGGGCAATGGTAGAGGGAAGTCCAAATTCAAAAGGAATGTGGAATGCTGGAATTGTGGCAAGTCTGGTCACATGAAGAATTGCAAAGCACTGAAGAAGGATGAGAAAAAAGCGATGCTACAAATACGGTGACTGAAGAGGTACAAGATGCTTTACTCTTGTCGGTTGATAGCCCTATTGACTATTGGGTATTAGATTTTTTTGAATTTAGGAACCCTTTTCCAATGTTCTGAGCAAGAGAAAGAAGAAAGAAAAAGAAGAAAAGGGAAGAAGAGCTCTCGGGTAGAGAGAAGAAAAAGAAAAGAGAAAAAAGAGGTGTGCGCCAAGCAAAGAGAGAGAGAGAGAGAGAGAGAGAGAGAGAGAGAGAGAGAGAGAGAGAGAGAGAGAGAGAGAGAGAGAGAGAGAGAGAGAGAGAGAGAGAGAGAGAACTTGATTAATTCTGAATTATAACACCTCTATTTATAGTAGAGGAAGAGATAGAGTCCTTATACAATTAGCTTTTTAATCTCCTAATTACATTCCAACTCTAACTCTCTAAGATAAGTATATCAACACAATCTACTATAAGACTAATATGAGTTGAACTAGAACTCTTTCTTCAATCACGTGAATATGAGGGAGGAGGCCAGCTCGCGGCCTTATCCTTGTGGGTCCCACATGATCTTCCATCTCATATTGACAAGGTTGCTAGCTCGTGGTATCTTTGTGGGTCCCACTTGATCTTCAAGTCTTCTAACTCATTTCAGCTTGTGCTTCTTAACTCCTTAACTCATGCTAGCTTGGGTGAGGACTCTTATTGGTGTCCCACGTCCTCATGGTGGGTCCCACTAGGTCGAGCACCATGGTGGATCCCACATTGTAACACTTCCCCTGAAGCTGGGGGTTGAGAAGACATCATAAATGCTCAGCTTGCTGCATATGGTAGACATAATCTTGTGAGTGACCGGCTTGGTGAGAATATCTACAATTTGACTTTGTGAAGATATATGCTTTAGAGATAAGAAACCTATTTAAAAATTTTCTCGTATAAAATGGCAATCCACTTCAATATGCTTTGTTCTTTCATGGAAGACTAGATTCAATGTAATGTGTATTGCTACTTGATTATCACAATATAGATCTATCGGAGCTTCTTTTTAGAGTTCTAATTCAGTGAGAAGAGATCTTATCCATAGGACACTAACAATGTGTGCCATGGTTCTGTATTCTGCTTCTGCACTAGACCGTGCTACTATATTTTGCTTCTTGCTTTTCCATGTAACCAAATTCCATCTAACCCGCATACAAAATCCAGAAGTAGATTTTCTGTCATCTAAGGATCCAACATAGTCTGCATTTGAGAATCCTTCGATGTTGCAGTGACCATGGTTTTTATAGAGAAACCCTCTTCCTAGAGCTCCTTTAAGATATCATAGTATCATTTCAAGTGTTTGCCAATGACTAAGTTGTGGCTTGTGCATGTATTCACTTACCACACTTACTGCATATGAAATATCCGGCCTTGTTACACACAGGTAAATAAGTCTTCCCACTAGTCTTTGATATTTCCCAATATCTACATCTTTTCTAGTGCCTTCACATAATTTTTTATTTGAGTGCATAGGAGTGTTTGCTGGTTTGCATCCCATCATTCTTGTCTCTTCTAGTAGATCAAGGGCATACTTAATTTGGGATAGCACAATCCCATGTCTGGATTGTAATACTTCAATACCCAATAAATATTTGAGTAGTTCAAGATCCTTCGTCTTGAATTCAGCACATATTTTTAACTTTGTTTTCTGGATGCCCTCGGAATCACTACCAGTTAAAATGATATCATCAACATATACAACTAGAATTATCTTACCTCTCGGTGTGTTTTCAATAAATACTGAGTGATCTCCAGAGCATCTGTAAAAACTGGACCGTATGAGAGTTTGACTAAATTTCTCAAATCATGCGCGAGGGGACTACTTTAGACCATACAAAGATTTTTTAGGCGGCATACTGACTTCCCCTCAACCACATACCTAGGTGGTTGTTGCATATAAATTTCTTCTTTAATATCCCCATTCATAAATGCATTTTCACATCAAGTTGATATGTCGGCCATGATGAGTTGGCCATCAGAGATAATAATATACGTACGAATTCATTTTTACCACTGGAGAGAAGGTTTCTTCATAATCAAGTCCATAACACTGAGTATAACCTTTGGCAAACCGTCGAACCTTCAGACATGCAATTGACCCATCCGGATTATGTTTGACAGTATAAACCCACTTGCAACCAACAGGTTTTTTATCTGTTGGATGAGGAACCAGTGACCATGTATGATTGTTATTAAGTGCCTTCATTTCTTCCTCCTTTGCTGCCTTCCACCCTGGATGTTGTAGAGCCTCTTGATAGGATCATGGAACAAATATGGAGGAAATAGAAGAAAGAAACTGACAACATAAAGGTGAGAGGCGATAATGAGACACAAAATTTGAAATGGGATGAGAAGTAGAAGGTCTAGTGCATGATCTAGGTTCTTTCCTTATAGCAATTGGACAAGTATCATATTGAGGGCCAAAAATAACTGGTGATGAAGGACTTACCTCTATTGGATCTTTTAACTCGGCAGGTGTGGTGTCGGCCATTTGGTCTGGGGTTTAATAATCTCTGTATCACGGGGCACAACCGGTTGAGGGGAACCTGGTACTGAGGACAGACCAGGAGGAGCACTATCATAATAAAATGAGGAGTGTTCAAAAAATGATTCATCCCTGGACACAAATAAACGTTTAAGAGTGGAACTATAACAAACATACCCCTTTTGTGTTCGAGAGTATCCCAAGAAGATACACTTGATAGATTTAGGATCAAGTTTACTGTGTCTTGGAAATGAATTATGAACAAAAAATTGACATCCGAAGACTTTCAAATGTCGTGAAAACGAATCATCATTTGATAATAATCTAGAGTAAGGAGATTTATTACCAAGAACGGAACATGGTAGACGATTTATAAGAAAGCAAGTCGTAAGGACTGCATGAAGCCAATAACAGTATGGAACTTTCATGGCATATAATAAACCTCGTGCTACCTTAAGAATATGACGATTTTTCCGTTCGGCTACACCATTTTGTTGAGGAGTGTAGACGTATGATGTTGATGGATAATGGCATTTTCTTGACATAAAGAGTCAAGGTATTTGGAAACATATTCTTTGGCATTATCAGACTGGAGAATTTTTAACCAAATTGTGTGAGTACCATAGCATGAAATGACTTAAAAATAAATGTTATCTCAAAACGCTCCTTAAATATAAACAACCAAGTTGTACGAGTGAAATCATCAATAAATGTAATAAAATATTTTGCTTGAGAAATGTTGGAGACACTCAAGGGCCCCCAAACATCAGTATGAATTAAAGAAAATGAAGTAACACTTTGACTTCTGGACGAGGAGAGTATGTATTCATTTGATGTTTACTCAATTGACAAACCTCACAATGAAATTCTGACCTTACTTTATGAGAAGGAAACATATAATGAAGAGACTGTGTATATGGATGTCCCAACAGATTGTGCCATAATCGTGTCTCATTTTTGGTAGTGGAAACCATATTCATTTTTGGCACGTCCAAGTAGTAAAGCCCCCCTTATTCATGGCCTCCACCAATCACCTACTTTGTTATAAGATCCTAAAATACACATGAAGAGGGTGAGAAGGTAACATAGCAATTAAAATATTTTGTTAGCTGACTAACAAATAATAGTTTCAAAGGGAAAGTAGGAATGAAAAGAATATCAGTGAGCAGAAGTGATGGTGTGACAGAAGTGGATCCTTTCCCTTGGACTTTGGTTTGAGAACTATCAGCTATGGTAACAAACTTGTGTGAAAGACTCAGAGATAGAGAATGTAATAAATTTTTGTTACATGTAAGATGCTCGGAGGCTCCTGTGTCAATTATCCTGGATGAAGATAAGGCAGATAGTGGTAGTTGTAGTTGCGGAGGAACTAGGAGAAGAACCCAACATTGTTTTCATTTTCTGAAATAGCTCATACTCTTCATCAGTAAATTTTTTTTTGAGCTGCTGATTTTGTGGGTTGTTCTTCTTTGGTATCACTTACAAAGGCTTGATTAGCCTTTGTCAATTCTAACTGTCGATTGGCTTTATAGCATATTTCTTTATAATGACCATATTGTCCACAGTAACTGCATGCCTTGTAATCCTTGTAATAGCATTGATCTATAGTGTGGCCAAATTTCTTACAATGAGTACATTATTTCCCATCTGCTCTGCCAACACCAGTCCTTCCACCTCTTCCTCTGCCTCCTCTATAACCTCTTCCTCGGCCTTGGCCGCGGTCAGATGATGATCCTCTATGATCGGAATACATAGCGGATGATACTTCAGTAGTGGAGGAAGAAGTGTCTGGAATATGAAGTATGTGTTACACATACATCATCAAACTGGGGGACAATAGAAGCACTCAGAAGTTGACACTTGGCAATCTCAAGATCGGGTTTAATATTTTCAAGGCAAATAGCAGTAATTAAGGCTTCCTTCTGCTTGTCTTGGATAGAACTATATGTGGTTGAAGGCTGAGCTTACTTCCACTCTTGAAGTAAGCCTCTAAAACGGGCCAAGTACTCGTGGATATTTTCTCCTTGTTTAGTATTCAGCATCCTTTGAAGAATGTCATATGGTCTATGTAGAGTATCCGGGCAAGAGTATATTTTAGCACATGTCTCCCAAAATTTTTTAGTAGTGTCAAGATGAATGACATTGTTGGAGACATGTTCTTCCATGCTGTTGATTAACCAAATAATCACCAAGGTATCATTTTCAACCATTTTTTATAAAAAATATCATCTTCATCAATAGGTGTGCCTCGGGCGGTGAGGTGACTAAGTAGGTCTTTTGTTATAAGGAAGCTCCGAACAGATATGGACCAACTCATAAAATTTGATACCCCAGATAAGGGTATGGTGGTAATTCTTAGCATATCACTTTTTATATTCATATTCTCTTCAGCCATGATAGGGCCCTTCTTCAAAAAAAATTCTAACAATAACACCAATTAGTATTCTTCAAACAACTCGATGTATGGGGAACTTTAGCATTGATGCTAAATTATTATTCTAATTTTTTTTATCTAATACCACTCATAAGAGACTCAATAAAAATCTTCTATATCAGGGGACTCTTGTTCCCACGAAAAAAAATTCCAACAATCTGATCATGGACTTGTCTCGGTTAACAGAATGTCTAAACCGACAAAACTGTTTTGATAGCTTCTTCTAGATGGAGAGGCATGAATATCCACAATATAATAAGATGAAAGCATTCACATACTCATCTTTAAATCATCTTCTAAATTCAGAAACCATTAACATGAAGAAAAAAAATTTTAAACACTTATCTCACGGTTTGTGATATTTCTTCACAAAATAGCCTTCTTTGAGTGGTGTTGATCATCACTTCTTTAGAGCATTCCTTTTGACGAGGGATCCTAAATTTAATGCTCTAATACCATGTTTAATTTAGGATCCCTTTTCCAATATTCTGAGCAAGAGAAAGAAGAAAGAAAAAGAAGAAAATGGGAAGATGAGCTCTTGGGTAGAGAGAAGAAAAAGAAAAGAGAAAAAAGAGGTGTGCGCCAAGCAAAGAGAGAGAGAGAGATTAACTCAAGAAGGAGATGTGTAACTTGATTAATTCTGAATTACAACACCTCTATTTATAGTAGCGGAAGAGATAAAGTCCTTATACAATTAGCCTTTTAATCTCCTAATTACTTTCCAACTCTAACTCTCTAAGAGAAGTCTATCAACACAATCTACTAGAAGACTAATATGAGTTGAACTAGAACTCTTTCTTCAATCATGTGAATATGAGGGAGGAGGCCAGCTCGTGGCCTTATCCTTGTGGGTCCCACATGATCTTCCAGCTCATATTGATAAGGTTGCCAGCTCGTGGTACCTTTATGGGTGCCACTTGATCTTCAAGTATTCTAATTCATTTCAATTTGTGCTTTTTAACTCCATAACAAGTGCTAGCTTGGGTGAGGACTCTTCTTGGTGTCCCACGTCCTCATGGTGGGTCCCACTAGCTCATGCACCATAGTGGGTCCCACATTGTAACAGATTTAGGAGCTTCTTTTCACACCACCGCATACTATGAGATCCTGGAGAACTATGTTGCTAGAGATCACGGAAGGTGTATCGTGTTGATGGAGAACCTTTTGATATTGTCGGTATTGGTAATGTCAGTTTGAGGATGTCAAATGGATCAGGGTGGAAAATTTACAAGGTGAGACATGTACCAACACTTACGCATAATCTGATCTCAGTAGGGCTACTTGATGATGAAGGATATTGTGACTTTTAATGGTGCTGCCTAGAAAGTCACTAAGGGAGCCATGGTTGTAGCACGAGGATTTAAAAATTGAACTCTTACTTAACTTCTAGTTCCAAAGACACGCTTGCAGTTGTTGATGCTATTACTGATTTTGATTTGTGGCATTATAGGCTCGATCACATGTGTGAGAAGGGAATGAAAGTGCTTCAGTCCAAAGGGAATCTACTAGGGTTGAAAACAGTAAACAACAGTTTGTGTGAAGGCTGTATTTTTGGCAAGCAGAAAAATGTTAGCTTTTCTAAGGCTGGAAAGGAGGAAAAGATAGCAAACTTGGAGCTAGTTCGCATAGATGTGTGGGGGCTTGGCAACACAGCATGCCATAAGGTGAGAAACCAATCCATTAGAATTGTGTTTAATAGTATAAACCCACTTACAGTTCACCAGTTTCTTTCCTGAAGGAAAAGAAACTAGAGCCCATGTCTGGTTCTCACATAGTGCATACATTTCTTCTTTCATTACTGTCTTCCATCCTGGATGCCTTAGAGCCTCCTAATAGGATTGTGGTACAGAGATGGAAGAGATAGATGCAATAAATTGGCTACATGAAGAAGACAAACAATGGTGAGACACAAAATTGGATATTGGGTGAGAAGTAGAGGGCCTAGTACAAGTTTGAGGTTCTTTCCTTAAGGTTATTGGTCAAGCATCATATTGTGGTCCAAATGGAACAAGAGTGGATGGAAATGGACTTACCTCGGCAAGATCTGTAAACTCTATAGTTGAGGTATTGGCCAATGTTTTAGGGGGTGGAAGAATCTCAACAGCACAGGGAACAACCGGTTGAGGAGTGGCTAGTACAAATGAGAGACATGGAGGAGCATTTTCGATGGAGTAGTATGAAGTGCTTTTGTTGATTTTTAGGACTCCTTGGATTTAGCTTATGGAGAAAAAGATAGAGACACCCATTGGGAGAAAAAAGGAGGAAGAAGAGGTTATGGACTTATATCCAAACCTTCCCCCTTAAGCTCTATTTATTAATGAATAAATATAATACTACAGTTATGCCCTTCACCCTAGTAACAGTGAAGAAGAGACAAGACAGATAAACTAATTACATTAGTACCACCCTAATTACCTCATATCTTCCAACACTCCCCTTCAAACCGAGAGGTAATGGTAGTGATCCCAGCTTGAACAAAATAACATATATGTAGTAATAATCTCCTCCATCACGGTGTCCCAACCCGGGTACCGACTCTCAAAGGGTAGAAATGGGTGATAAGTGGGTAATGCATGTCATTCACAACACGTCGATAAAAGACCCACGGGTATATATATAAAAAAGTCTCAATGGACTTAAAACACCCATATATTGTATACATGTATATAAAGGTAAATCAACCGAAGCAACACACAAGAGGTTGGCCCAAAGGGGTATGTGAGAGTCAAATAAAGGATGGTAGGAGAAAGGCTGCAAAATAACGAATGGGTAATGGGTAAAGAGGAAGATAAGATGTTGAGGCCACCATGTGCTTTATTTTTCTAATAATTCAAATTCCGCATTAGAGTTTCCAGCACCCAGCATATCTTATAGTAGGGAAATTTCCTTCCAGCTTTATTCTTCCATCTTATTGCAGAAATCGGACACGATTGCTTCCAGAAAGATCTTCAATTTTTACGAAAAAACTGCTCATCGCTGCCACTCCAAAATTGTCTCCGTCATCAATCCGAAATTGTTTCCGCTTCAGGAGGACGATGACTTATTAGCTTCAGAAACTCTTGCTGGATCGAATCAGGCCAACACAACTATCTTTAGAAAAAAAAATCTCTACTGATCCATTGCTGCATTGCTACTTTTGGAAACTCCCAATTCTCTACAGAGCTGTCTCTTTGCTATTATTCACTGCGCCAACATTGTTGACATTTCTAGAGATGACGACTTCTCACTACGATGATGACTCTCATCTGTCCCGCACTATGCGGGGAAGAAGATGGTGAAATGTTTCTTCCTAAGTTTGGAAGCACTGATTAAATCCGGGCCAAGCCTGCTCTGGCCAACCCGGACCGTGCTGAGTTAACCCAACGAACGACCTACTTTCTTCCAGTCAGGTTAACCAAGTGAACCAACGACCAGAGGAACACTTACAGGTTCAGTTCCTGACCGAGTCAACTCGGGTCAACTCGGATGAGTCAACTTAGGTTCGGGTCAACCTAACTCGGCCCACTTATTTTCTGCCTCGGTTATACACATCCAGTTCCCAAGTTATATACCTATTCTTCCGCAACTCGGCTATATTGGTCTACTATTTGATTCGGCGCAACTCAATTCTTTTTCTCTGGTTGGATTATTATTTTGAGGTATTCGTAACATAGTCCTTGGTCAACATATTATTTGGTGCAGATACTCACATCGGATTATTTCATGGGTCCTTTTCAAGGATTTTTATTATCTTGGTTCATGTTATATGGGCCAAGGCCCATTTCAGCTGCAGCTATTGTGTCTCTTTGGATGAGACATTATTATTGAAGAAGTGGTGGCCTCAACATCCTATCTTCCTCTTTACCCATTACCCATTAGTTATTTGGCAGCCTCTCCCCTACTATCCTTTATTTGACTCTCAAATGCCCCTTTGGGCCAACCTCTTGTGTGTTGCTTCGGTTGGTGTTTTAAGTCCAAACATAAATACATATATATGGGTGTTTTAAGTCCATTGGGACTTAAAGAGAAACCCTAAACCCTAAACCCAATAGACTTAAACCCTAAACCATAAATACAAAATGATCTCAGAAATCACCTATAAAATCCGATGTAATCTGCAGGAAACGACAGCTAGTTTTACAATGTATCCAAAAGTTGTTACGGTGAATCAGCAGTGGCAAGCAGGATGACTCGGCTGTGTCCAAAAAAAAAATATTTTCTCTGATATTAATAGATTCACCAGAGAATCATTTCGGATGATTAGCAAGCCAGCAGCAGTTTCAGGAAGATGCTTGCAGACCAGTACTTCTTCCCTGCGATGTTGGCGATTTTTGAAACTCCAAAAATAGCAATGTGCTTCTGAATAGAGTGGGACTGCGACGCAGCCGAGAAATTAGCAGTTAGAGAAGACGTGCAGTGACGAAATTTCCGAAATCTGCTGTCGTAGATTAAGATCAATAATATCTTAAAGAAGAAACACCAACAAATCAGCGAAGGAAACTTTCCAAAATGTCTCCCAACCATGGAACCTCATCTGGAATATCGACACCTAGCTGTCAATTTGGGCGGAAAAGATTACATTCCGGTTCTGTTTATTATTTCAAAAACTCCTCTATTAATGGAGCAGCAAAAACGACATTCTGAATTGGTTTTAGGCTTTGGATGGAAACCAAAACCTTTCTAGCTGTCTCCTGAGCCTATCTTCAATTACCAAAGACATCAGAGATACTATCAGACGGCGATACAATTATGAGATTTTAAAAAAAATGTAATGGTGGAATTTGTATCTCAATTCTAAAGTAGAGACGATTTTGGATGATCAACAATCCAATGACGACAAAATCTTCAGAATAACTTCCAGTTTGCTAGATTATCACCCATAACATAGTAAATATGTGTTATGGAGTCCATAGCATCCCGAGTTATCAACAAGCATAGGAATTAACTTATGTTATTTCCTTTTTCATGTTTTTCAATTTGGTTTGGTTTGGTTTGGATGTAATTGGCGTGAACCAATGGACCCACAGGTCTAACTTGTACTTTCGTCACCAACCCTATTTATTGGGACGACAAGAGGAATGAAGATTAAACATTGAGAAATCTAGTTTAGACAGGTCAGATTCTCCCTCAGAGGTCTAGGTCGGATTCTCCCTCAAAGGTCCAGGTCGAGCTTCCGTCACAGCTCAATCATCTCTATTCCATTATCACCATTCCACGTTCAAGAAATATATCTTCTCTCCCAGCGTCAACATCCAATCTGGAGGGAAGAGAAGGAAGAAGGGTGACAAGATCCATGGCTCGGGAAGATCCTAACATCTTGGTATCAGATAGGTCCACCCTTGGGGATTCCTCTTCCCCAAAATATTTGTGTCCTATAATTGAAGAACTTCGACAGAGGTTAGATGCTCTTGAATAAAAAATAAAGGGCATGCGTTCGTCCTTAGCAACCATTGACGCATCCCTCCAAGCCCTCCTCCGACGACAAGATGACAATGGGTATCGAGCGCCACCGCCGGCGGGAACCTATCCACCACCGGCAGTGCACCACAAGCAGCAAATGCCACCACCACCCCCACCGCTGCATCACCCCCATCCCCCTATGGCTCCTCATGCACAAGGCCCTAATTCGGTTCCCAGGTATTTCAAACTAGACTTTCCTACATTTGATGACTCTAAGGACCCCTTGATCTGGTTACACAAATGTGACCAGTTCTTTTATCATCAAAAAACACCAGCGGATGACAAGGTTCATTTGGCCGCATACCACACGCTAGATGAAGCGCTCCTATGGTATCACCAATTCTAAAATGAACATTTGGTTCAGGATTGGCCGACCTTTAGACAATCTTGCATGAAGAGGTTTGGTCCTCTCGCTGGTAGCAATCCATTGGGCGAATTGATCAATTATAAACAAACTGGACCACTAGATGTGTACCAAAAGACCTCCAGGAACGTTTGACCAAAGCTAATGATTTTGTCCAGCCTTCCCAGTATGTTCAAATCTTTACTGCTGGATTGACCGAGGCTATGCGTCTGAAAGTTGAATTACAGGGTCCTACAGAATTGGACCACGCCATGAATTTGGCCAGGGCAATTGATAATAAATAACGTGTTCTGAAGGAATCACTGGTCAGAAAACCATTTTGGCCAAGCATGACCCATGCCCCTGTGCCAGCACCCTATTCAAGGCCTCCACGTTCTGGACCCAGTGCAGCACATTGTGCATAAAGTTTTAACTCTATGCCACCAGCCCCTTTATCAAAAAAATGAATAGACAAGAGATGGAACAGAGAAAGGCCAAGGGCCTTTGTTTTAATTGTGATGAACAGTATGTCCAGGGTCATATATGCAAAAGATTATTCAGTGTGGTTCTTTGGGAGGATTGTGAGGACATACTACCAGAGGAAGACATTGTTGAGATAGAACATGAGGGCCTAGAGATTTTACTTCATGCCATGACAGGTCTGCGCAGTTCTAACACCATGCAAGTTCGGGCACAGTTATACCATCTCCAGTTATTAGCTTTAGTTGACTCTAGCAACACGCATAACTTCATTGGTCAGCCAGCGGTAGAACAACTTGGGTGAGTAGTCCAGCAGACCACCAGCCTTTCAGTCTCCGTGGCCAATGGGGAAAAAATCACCAGTGTGGGTATTTGTACAGCTACCTCATTTCATATTGAGGGCCACTCCTTTCCTACCGATTTCTTGGTGATTCCACTGGCCGGTTTTGATTTTATACTCGGAGTTCAATGGCTACAAAAGGTTGGGGCCTATTGTGTGGGATTTTCAGGCCCTGATCACAAAGGCCCAGCGTCATATCACCTTGCATGGCACCCATGCTCCGGTGTCCGGCCCACTTCAGTCAGTTCAGGTCTAGAGCACCGACCACTGTAAGTTAGCTCAATTACTTAGACTTTGAAGATTTATTTCATGATCCTACTGGTCTTCTGTCTATTCGCCACTGTGATCACTGCATCAGCTTGAAGATGGGAACTGGCCCAGTGGTGGTTTGGCCTTACCGTTACCCCCACTTACTGAAGGATGAAATTGAGAGGCAGTGCCAAATATGCTCGCCCAGGGAATTATTCAGCCAAACAGGTCTCCTTTCTCATCCCCGGTATTATTGGTCAAAAAACATGATAAGTCATGGAGGTTTTGTGTGGACTATAGGCAACTCATTGCTCACACAATCAAAGACAAATTTCTCATCCCAATGGTGGACGAGTTGCAAGATGAGTTACACGGGGCCACTATATTTACCAAGTTGGATTTGAAGTCTGGCTATCATCAGATTCGTGTTCATCCTTCATATGTGGAGAAGACCGCATTCCACATGCACCACGGTCATTTCGAGTTCCTCGTGATGCCCTTTGGTATTTCAAATGCGCCATACATATTCCAGGCCCTCATGAATGACGTATTTAGTTCTATCTTGCGGAAATATGTTCTAGTATTTTTTTATGATATATTGGTGAATAGCAACCATTGGGACGAGCACCTTCAGCACCTTCACCAGGTATTTACTCTTCTCCGCTCCCATCTGTTGGAAGATGGGCTCAAGCCCACGAGCTCAAGACAAGAAGCCCACATGTCAAAGGAGTGGCATATGTGTAAAATATGGTACTTTCCATAAAGATGGCATAGAAGTGTAAATATGTGTTCCTTTTATGTCTTTTGTTTTATCAAGTTGTAGCCCTAAGGGTATTGTAAAACTGTAAATAAAGGCATTGGCTAAGAGGTAGGGTATTGAAGCACTCTCCTCTCTTTCCACAAATTCGTCCAACCCTCATTTTTCTTTTTGACGCATCCCTCTTCTCCCTTAATCCAAACTCTCTTCTTCCACGTTCTTCTTCTTATCTTCTCCTTCTCTCTTCTTCTTCTTCTTCTTTCTTGTTGATCTAAAGTTCCTTTCATGAGATCCTAAATTCTACATGGTATCAGAGCAAGGAGTTTAGGATCTCTTCATGGAGTCATAATGAAATCTGTTCAAGAAGTTGTAAAAGGAGTTCAGTCATAAAGAGATAAGTTCATCATCTTCTTATTTATGTTTTTTTTGTTTCCTTTTCTTATTTACATACTCCTTTTTATTATTTTTCTTTACTTCTTGAATTTTGAGTCACATCAAGTCAAGATAAATCTTTATATGTTGTAAAGATTTATTTCTATGGCTAAATTGATGTTATAATCTTGACTCCTTGTAAATCAATTACAAGAGTGATCAAGATCATTTGTTGTTTGCATCTTATTAAGATTGATGGGTGAAATTCAATTACCTTTATGTAATTTGGATCCATCTCATTTGAGGTAGAATTCCAGCACATGTTGCTGTATCTTCTCCTACTTAAGGTTGCTCATGGTTAGTGTTATGTTGTTGGATGCCCATTATATGTTTGATGAAATGCCAGCAGTCATTTACCCTTTGTAGTTCTCTTTTTTTTAACTTCAACAATTGAATTTTTTTCTTACGTTGAAGTCTCCCATGAGCTGAAGATAAATCTCTTCCAAGTGTCTTGGTTTGTCGTTAAATCTTCTCTAAATTTTCGTCTATTGCTTGTTTGTGTTGGAGTTTGGATTAAGGCCTAATCGGTTGCATCTACTTTCTTCTCTTTGTTCTTATGAATACAAGAGAAGTTGAGTGATGGCTGGATGTTATTATCACTTTCTAAAGGCACAAATTTGTTGATAATTTGGTGCTTGCCTTTGTGAAAGAAATTGGTTCTTGTTCTCTTTTGTTGGTGATTGATTTGGTCTACGGGTTCTTCAAATTACATAGAGTAATTGTTCTTTGAAGAATATTTTCCCTTGACCTCCATATTTTACTTGCCTCATCATGGAGATTGGATACAATAGCAATAAGAGTGATATACTCCGTATTACTACAATTCCACTTAGAGGTCTCTTCAATTACATGAGCTGGTCACAATCGGTTCGGAGGGTTCTTATTACTCGTGACCTCTTGAGGCACGTTGTTAACTTTCCTCCTCCAATTGATGAAAAAGATGCGTCCTACCACAAGTGGGTTAAGGATGATAACATGGTGATAAGTTGGCTCATTAATAGCATGGAAGAGCTGGTGGCCAACAATGTGGTCCACTTGGAAACCGCCAAGCACATATGGGACACTTGTGCCAAGCTTTACTCAAGCACTGCTTCATTACAAAAAATATATGATGTCTTACAAAACATGCTGCATACGAAACATGGAGATAATATTCACAAATTTTTGGCACGGTTTCACGGTCTTCTTCAAGAATGGAAACTAGCTCAGCCATATTCCACTGATATTGCCGTTCAAGAAGGACAAAGAGAAGCTTTGGCAGCAGCCATTGCTTATCAAATATTAAACCATACCTTGAGGTGGCCAAAACTCAACTTCTAAGTTCTTCTGCTCTTCCATCCTTCAATGATATTAGTGCTACATTACTTAGGATACTGGATCCATCCCCTCCTTCTCCTATTGATGCTCCATCGGCGATGTTCTCTGGCAATCGGGGAACATCTTCCTCATCCCAAGGATGGGGCAGAAATATGAGGGGGGGTCGAACTATGAGAGAGGCTGAAAATAGAGGTGGTAGAACGGGTCAGAATTCTTTCCGTACTGAGCCTCAACTTTGCACTTATTGTGGCCGTCAGAACCACCTTGTGGCATCATGCTGGAAACTTCATGGCAAGCCTGATTGGGCCACAGCTAACCCAGTCTCAGTTACTGTTGAGAAAAATGAAGATAAGGCTGAATCATCATCCAAAAATGTGACTTTTACGGCTGAGGACTATGCTGCTTTTCAGAAAATGAAGTCCTTCGTGGAATCATCTATTCCCTCATCATCTACTGCTACCACTACTATTGCCTCAGGTATGCTTTCTTCCTCTTCTTCCTCTTCCTCTTGGATCATCGACTCCGGGTCCTCCGAACATCTATTAGGTAATAAACACTTGTTGTAGTCTTTATCTCCTTGTTATCCTTATAAATTCGTTACTATTGCTGATGGTACCCAAACCAAGGTCCTTGGCAAAGGTTCCTCCTCTCTTACTTCATCTATTCCCCTTCAAGATGTTTTGTTTGTTCCTCAATTTCCTTTAAATTTGCTCTTGGTTAGCCAATTGACCAAACAATTAAATTGCTCTATCACCTTCTCACCGTCTTCTTGTGTCTTTCAGGATCTCACTATGAAGCGGGTGATTGGTGGCGGCCATGAAAAGGGGGGTTTGTACTACTTCACTCTTCCACCATTAGCTGCATTATCGTCCACTACATCTAAGGCCCAACTTTGGCACAACCGACTTGGTCATCCTTCTACCCCTTCACTTCGTTCTTTGGTTCCATCTTTAAAAGGACTTTCTAACATCAGTTGTGAGGTTTGTCAATTAAGTAAACATGTCAGGAGTACATATTCTCCTCGTCTTACAACTACAAGTACTACTCCATTTGAGCTAATACATTCTGATGTATGGGGCCCTTTATGTGTCTCAAATATTTCCCAAGTTAAATATTTTATCATTTTTGCTGATGATTTTACTCAAGTGACTTGGTTATATCTATTTAAAGAGTGTTCCGGAATTCTTCCTTTGTTTAAAAATTTTCATGCTATGGTCTTGACACAATTTGGGAATAAAATTCAAACCCTTAGATCTGATAATGCTAAGGAATACATGTCTCATGACTTCAAATCATTTTGTGAGAGTAATGGGCTTATTCATCTAACATCATGTGCCTATACTCTTCAACAAAATGGTGTTGCTGAAAGGAAGAATCGTCATCTTCTTGAAGTTGCTCGGGGCCTCCTCTACTCCATGAAGGTACCCTATTTCTATTGGCCTCATGCTATACTTACAACATGCTTTCTCATTAATATGTTACCTTCATCAGTCCTTCATCATAAAACTCCTTACTCTGTGTTATTTAATGGTGAAGATTTTTTTTCTCTTCCTTTTAAATTGTTTGGATGTACGTGTTTTGTTCTTGTTACATCTCCACATAAAAATAAACTTGATCCTCGGTCTATGAAGTGCATTTTTTTGGGATACTCTCGCACCCAGAAAGGTTATGTCTGTTACAATCCTACCCTTCGGAGGATGTTTATATCTAGGGATGTGACTTTCTTTGAGGACACTCCCTTCTACTCCTCCCATGAAGCTCCTTCAGGATGGACTTGCCCTTCTACTACTCCTTGTTCGCTTGTGCCGTTCAATCTTGAAGTGGATCCATCCCCTGATGCACCGGTCGTACCTTCACCTGTGGAGTTGTCGGATTCACCCGAGGTAAGTCCTTCTCCTCCTATGTATGGGCCTGAATTTGATACTCGACCTATAGCTTTAAGAAAAGAACGTCGCTCTTGTACTACTTTGCATCCTATCTCAAATTTTATGTCTCACCATCGCTTGTCTTCCGAGTGTTTTCTTGTGTCCCTTTCTTCTACTTCCATTCCGCAGTCGTATCAGGAGGCCCTGAGACATCCAAGATGGAAGGCGGCTATGGATGAAGAAATGCACGCATTATACGAAAACCAAACCTGGTACTTAACATCACTCCCGAAAGGTAAAAGACCAGTTGGTTGTCGATGGGTTTTTTCGGTGAAACATAATCGGGATGGATCGGTTGCTCGTCTTAAAGCTCGACTGGTTGCTAAGGGCTATATGCAGTGCTATGGGATAGATTATGAGGAGACCTTCTCTCCTGTTGCAAAATTGAATTCGGTACACATCATCTTATCTATTGCTACTAACTCCTCATAGCCCGTCTATCAGTTGGATGTTAAAAATGTTTTTTTAAATGGTGATATCAGTGAGGAAATTTATGTGGTTCAACCACCTGGTTATGTGGTTGAGGGGGAGTCAATATGCTGGTTAAAAAAGTCTTTATATGGGCTTAAGCGGTCCCCTCGGGCTTGGTTTGATAAATTTAGTCAAACACTCCAACGGTTTGGTTTTCATCGGTGCTCAATTGATCATTCCATATATTATAAAGATACGGTCAAAGGGAAAATATTATTGGCCATATACGTGGATGATATTATCTTAACCGGTGATGATGCTTTGAGCATACAAGAGGTGAAGCAGATGATATGTCAGGAATTCAAGACTAAAGACCTTGGTATGCTTAAATATTTTTGGGGTATAGAAGTTCTTCAATCCAAACATGGGATAATATTGTCTCAAAGGAAATATGTCTTGGATCTCCTTGAAGAAACAGGAATGAAGGGTTGTATACCAGTTGACACACCTATGGATACAAATATAAAATTATGTGCCACAAATGAAGAAGATATTGATATATGCAAATATCAAAGACTCGTGGGAAAACTAATTTATCTCATGGTAACTAGGCCAGACATATCATATGCTGTAAGTGTGGTGAGTCAATTCATGCACAAACCACAAATTACCCACTGGCAGGCTTTAGAGAGAATATTATATTATCTAAAAGGAGCTCCAGGAAGAGGATTGCTGTATAAAAAACATGGGCGCTTCAACATAGAAGGCTTCTCAGATGCAGATTGGGCTGGATTTCCTGATGATAGAAAATCTACATCAGGATATTGTACTCTGGTTGGAGGAAACTTGGTTACATGAAAAAGTAAGAAGCAAAATGTGGTTGCAAGATCTAGCGCCGAAGCAGAATACAGAGCCATGGCCCATACCATTAGTGAACTTTTATGGATCAGGACCCTTCTTACCGAACTAGGGTTTTATTAAAAGGGGTCCATGAATCTGCATTGTGATAATCAAGCAGCCATTCATATCACTTCAAATCTAGTTTTTCATGAAAGAACTAAACATATTGAGGTGGATTGTCATTTTATACGGGAGAAGTTTCAAGCAGGAATAATCTCTCTCAAACATGTGTCATCTCAAGAGCAAGTAGCTGATATTCTCACTAAACCCGTTACATCTAAAATCCTATCGTTTATATGTGGCAAGTTGGGTATTTATGATGTCTTTTCTCCTCCAGCATGAGGGGGAGTGTTGGAAGATGGGCTCAAGCCCATGAGCTCAAGACAAAAAGCCCACATGTCAAAGGAGTGGCATATATGTAAAATATAGTAGTTTCCATAAAGATGGCATAGAAGTGTAAATATGTGTTCCTTTTATGTCTTTTGTTTTATCAAGTTGTAGCCCTAAGGTATTGTAAAACTATAAATAAAGGCATTGGCTAAGAGGTAGGGCATTGAAGCACTCTCCTCTCTTTCCACAAATTCGTCCAGCCCTCATTTTTCTTTTTGACACAACCCTCTTCTCCCTTAATCCAAACTCTCTTCTTCCACGTTCTTCTTCTTCACTTCTCCTTCTCTTCTCCTTCTCTCTTCTTCTTCTTCTTCTTCTTCTTTCTTGTTGATCTAAAGTTTCTTTCATGAGATCCTAAATTCTACACCATCATTTGGTTTTAAATAAGTCCAAATGTTCTATGGCCACATCCGAAGTGGCATACTTGAGCCAAGTTATTTCAGCAATTGGGGTGAAGATTGACCAGACTAAGATTCAGGCCGTCACAGATTGGCCTGCTCCCACCTCCATCACAACGTTAAGTGGATTTTTGGGCCTCGCTGGGTATTACAGAAAATTTATCCGCAGCTATGGCTAGATTCCCGCACAGCTCCACAACCTCCTCAAGAAAAATGCATTCACCTGGTCTGAGACAACGACTCATTCTTTTCAGCAGTTGAAGGAAACATTATCTTCAGCGCCGATTTTGTAGCTCCCGGACTTTGATGAGTTATTTGTGGTGGAATGTGATGCTTCGGGCGGTGGTATAGGTGTTGTGTTACAACAACAAGGCCATCCGATCGCTTATTTCAGCCGACAGCGTGGCCAACACCATCATAAGCTAGCAGCTTATGAGAGGGAATTGATCGGTTTAGCTAAAGCAAAACAATATTGGCGGCCTTATCTCTGGGGGTGGCCATTTCTAATTTGAACCGATCATTACAGCCTGAAGTATCTTCTTGAGCAGCACCTCACCACCTCCCCTCAGCAGCACTGGTTGAGTAAACTGATGGGGTTTGACTTTACAGTTGAGTATAAACCTGGCAGTTTGAATGTGGGGGCTGATGGTTTGTCTCGTTGAGACATTCCAGAGCCGCACTTACATGCTATCAGTCAACCTCGAGCTCTCTTGTTGGATTCTATTAGGGAGGAAACACAACAACATCCGGAACTCGTTGCATTATATCATGATATTCAACAGGGGACATCAGATAGACACTGGACGATTCAGGATCATCTTATCTTTTTCAGAGATCGGATCTTTCTGCACCACACGTCGCCACTTATTCCCAGTAGCTTAGCATCTTTTCATGACAGTATACATGACAGCCGACAGAAAACATATTTTTGAATCAGTCGGGAATTGTTTTGGAAGGGTATGAAGCGCAGTGTAGCAGATTATGTGGCGGCTTGCCAGACCTATCAATGGAATAAAGGTGAATCATTAAGTCCCGTAGGGTTGCTCCAACCACTTCAACTACCGTCCCAAGTCTGGTTCGATATTTCCATGGATTTCATTGCTAGCCTTCCCCCCTCGTCCGACAAATCAGTTCTAATGATAGTGGTTGACCGTTTCTCTAAGTATGGCCATTTCCTCCCTTTGGTGCATCCTTACACAGCAGCTGACTTAGCTCAGCTATTCATGGATAATATTGTCAGGTTACATGGGATGCCTGCGTCCATTACCAGTGACAGGGACGCCATCTTTACCTGTACATTTTAGAAAGAACTATTCAAGCTGCAAGGCACGAAGTTGGCATTTTATTTTGCCTACCATCTGCAGACTGATGGACAGACTAAGGTCATGTATCTCCATTGTTTTGTGGGAGACTCCCCTACAAGGTGGGTTAAGTGGCTGGCCTGGGCAGAATTCTGTTATAACACATCCTACCACAGCACACTCGGAACTACTCCGTTCAAGGTCGTATATGGCAGAGATCCGCCTCGACTTTTATTGTATGAACCAGGTGCATCCAAGGTAGCCACCTTGGAGCAGGCTTTAGCAGAAAGAGACACCATGCTCAGTGACGTGCACACTCATCTCTAGGAGGCTCAGAATACTATGAAATTATATTATGATAAGAAGCACAGGGAAGTATTCTTTTCTCCAGGAGATTATGTATGGCTGCGTCTCCAACATTACAGGCAGCTTTCACTGACAACCTCCAAACGCCACAAGCACTCTCTGAAATATTATGGTCCCTTTCAGGTGTTGGACCTCATTGGCACAGTCGCCTACCGCTTGCAACTTCCACCTGAGGCCAAGATCCACAATGTGTTTCATGTCTCCCAACTGAAGGGCCTTCCAGGGAGCCTCCCCATTCCTGCACACCCCTCTGCCCCCACTACATGAGAGACGTGTCCTTTCTACTCCCGCTCAAGTGTTGCAGGCTCGTCGTATTCAAGACGATTGGGAGGTACTAGTGCAGTGGGCGGATGTTGACCCCATTGACACTACATGGGAGCCCTTAGCCTCTTTCAGGGCTCTATACCCCCACTTTCAAGCTTGAGGACAAGCTCTTTATCTAGGAGGAGGGCGATGTTATGGACTCTATAGCATCTCGAGTTATCAACAGGCATATGAATTAAATTATGTTATTTCCCTTTTCATGTATTTCAATTTGGTTTGGTTTGGTTTGGATGTAATTAGTGTGAACCAATGGACCCACGGGTCTAACTTGTATTTTCGTCACCAACCCTATTTATTGGGACGACAAGAGGAATGGAGATTAAGCATTGAGAAATCTAGTTTAGACAGATCAGATTCTCCCTCCGAGGTCCAAGTCGAGCTTCCGTCACAGCTCAATCATCTCTATTCTATCATCACCATTCCACGTTCAAGAAATAGATCGTCTCTCCCAGCGTCAACATCCAATCTGGAGGGAAGAGAAGGAAGAAGGGTGACAAGATCCATGGCTCGGGAAGATCCTAACAATATGGGAAAAAATCCAACATGAGAAAAGAAAAAAATGAATCCTAAAAACCATAGTACGAGTCCTGAAAATCAATGGTTTGATACCATATTGATTTTTAGGATTCCATGGATTTAGCTCATGGAGATAAAGAGAGAGACACCCATTGGGAGAAAACATGAGGAAGAAGAGGTTATGAACTTATTTTCTAACCCTTCCCTTGAAGCTCAATTTATAGATTAATCAAATTATAGTATTACAATTATAACCCTGGAACTTTAACCTAATTACGTCAATGTCGTCTCTATGAGATGACTCTTTATTTACCATCCTGCCATCTTTGTATGGGCCTATGGGCCTTCTCCTTATTCTATGGGTCTTGAGCCCATCTTCTACATCTCTTGGATGTGTGGGCCTTCCTTGGTCTTATGGCTTGAGCCTATCTTCTAACACACTTGGATGTGTGGGCCTTCCTTGGTATTAAAGGCTTGGGCCCATCTTCATACACACTTGGATATGTGGGCGTTCCTTGGTCGTGTGGGCTTGAACCCATCTTCCAACAATTTAATTGTAATTGGACTCTTCTACCTTCCTCTATTATAAATAGAGGTGCATGTACTATGATTACATTAAGTAAATAAAGTATTTCTCTTTTCCATAAATTCAAAATGGTATCAAAGCAAGTTCTATGAGTTGACTCGGTCAACCCACAAAGACAATGTGAACCTTTTCTAATCTATTATCTCTAGCAATTTAGGTTCGTATTTATATTTTTTTCTGTCCCTATACTTATTATTTGCTTTACGGTTTCATCTTTATACTCTTATTCTATTTTTTTGGAATTTATGGTTCATGACCACGAATCGCAATGATCCCTCTCTGTCTCTGAAGCTGCTCTCCTACTCACGGTTTATCCCTTTTAGCAGAAGTTACTTCCTCGAGAAATCTATTTAAGAGACTAATTTAACTCAACTACAAACACCTTCTTTAAGGATGTGAATCAAGCTAGAGAGCCAGTTGTTGGTCTTATCTTGTGGGTCCCATCTTCCAGTTCATGTAGATAGAGATACCAGCTCATGGTATCTTTGTTGGTCCCACTTGATCTTCAAATCTTCTATTTAATTCCAACACATGTTCCTTATCTCTTACCTAGGGCCACTTTGTATGAGAACTCTTGTTGACACCTCTTGAGCTCATGGTGGGTCCCACCAACTTGTGGGGCCATGTTGGGTCCCACATTGTAACACTCCCCCTCAAGCTGAGGGCGAGAAAACATCGTAGATGCCCAGCTTGCTGCAAATATTGGACAAAATTTTGTGAGTGACTGGTTTGGTGAGAATGTCTGCAACCTGGTTCTGTGAAGATACCTGTTGGAGAGATAAGATGCCGACAGTGAATTTTTCTCGTATGAAGTGGCAGTCTATTTCTATATGCTTTATTAGCTCATGGAAGACTAGATTTGATGTGATGTGAATTTCAGCCTGATTCTCGCAATGTATATTCATAGGAGCTTCTTTGTAAAAACCTAGTTCAGTTTGGAGATATTTGATCCATAGGAGTTCACTGACTATGTGTGCCATGGCTCTGTACTTTGCTTCTGTACTAGACCTTGCTACTACATTCTGGCCTAGTCTGTATCTGAGAATCCTTCAATGTTGAAGTGTCCATGATTTTTATAGAGGAACCCTCTTCCTAATGCTCCTTTTAGATATCGTAATATCCGTTCTAGTGCTTGCCAATGACTGAGTTGTGGTTTGTGCATATATTGACTTACCACACTGACTACATATGAAATATCTGGCCTCGTTACGCAGAGATAAATAAGTCTTCCCACCAATCTTTGATATTTTTTGACATGTACTTCTTCTCCAGTACCTGCACATAATTTTGTATTCGAGTCCATAGGAATTTCTAGTAGTCCACATCCTAGCATTCCGGTCTCCTCCAATAGGCCAAGGACATACTTCATTTGAAATAATATAATGCCATGTTTGGATTGTAGTACTTCAATACCCAAAAAATATTTGAGTAGTCTGAGATCCTTTGTCTTGAATTCAGTACATATCCTTTCTTTTGTCTTTTGGATGCCCTCAGGATCACTGCCAGTTATAATAATGTCATCAACATATATGGCTAGAATTACCTTGCCCTTCAGTGTGTTTTTAATAAAGACAAAGTGATCTCCAGAGCATCTATGAAATCCGGCCCGTATGAGTGCTTGGATAAAATTTTCAAACCATTCCTGAGGTGACTATTTGAGACCATAAATATATTTTTGTAGTTGACATACGGACTCCCCCTCAACCACATACCTAGGTGGTTTCTGCATATAAATGTCTTCCTTTGTATCCCCATTCAGAAAAGTATTTTTTACATCAAGTTGATAGACCTGCCAGGAAGAGTTAGCTGCCAGAGATAATAACAAACGTACCGAGTATAATTTAACCAATGGAGAGAAGGTTTCTTCATAATCAATGCCATAACATTGTGTATATCCTTTACGAACAAGGGAAGCTTTCAATCGAGCCACGGACCCATCCGGATTGAGTTTCACCGTAAATACCCATTTGCATCTGACGAGTTTCTTATCTAAAGGAAGGGGGACTAGAGCCCATGTCTGATTTTCATATAGAGCCTACATTTCTTCATCCATAGCCGCCTTCCATCGTGGATATTTGAGATCTTCTTGATAGGATTGTGGTACATGTACGGAGGAAATAGTCGATAGAAATTGACAACAATCAGGGGATAAACAATGATGAGACACAAAGTTTGTTATTGGATGAGAAGTAGAAGGCATGGTGCATGATCTAGGCTCTTTCCTAATAGCAATAGGACGAGGTATCATATTCTGGGCGAAAAATAATCAGAGAAGATGGACTTACCTCGGTAGGATCCGACAACTCAGCAAGTGTTGTTTCAGCCAGTGTTTCTGGGGGCTGAATAGTTTCTGCAACAAGGAGCTCAACCGGTCGAGGAGAACCTAGTACGGAAGATAAACCTGGAGGAGCATTATCAAGATATATTATGGAGAGTCTTAAAAAAATGTGACATCCTAAGACACAAGTAAACGCTGAAGAGACGGATTATAGCAAACATAACCCTTTTGTGTGCGAGAGTATCCTAAGAAGATACACTTCACAGATTTGGGATCAAGTTTACTGTTTTTTGGGGAGGAAATATGGACAAAACATTGACAGTTGAAGACTCTCAAAGGCTGTGAAAAAGGATCATCATCAGGTAATAAAAGAGAATATGGAGATTTTTTACCAAGAACGAAAGAGGGTAACCAGTTTATAAGAAAACATGCGGTAAGAACTGCACACAACCAACAAAAATATGAAACTTTCATGGCATATAGTAAACCACAAGCTACCTCAAGAATATGACGGTTCTTCCCTTTGGCTACACCTTTTTTTTGAGGGGTGTAGGCACATGATGTCTGATGAATAATGTCATTTTCTTGACAAAACGAGTCAAGATCTTTGGATGTGTATTCTTTGGAATTATCCGACTGAAGGACTTTAATTTTCTGCCCAAACTGAGTGAGTACCATTGCATGAAAAGATTTAAATATCAATGGTATTTTAGAACGCTCTTTAAACAAAAATATCTAAGTGGTACTAGTGAAGTCATCAATGAATGTAATAAAATATTTCACGTGAGAAATGTTGAAGACACTCAAGGTTCCCCATACATCAGTATGAATTAACGAAAAAGGAAAGACTTTTAATTTCTAGACAATGTGAGTATGTAGACCTCTGATGCTTACTCATTTGACATGCTTCACAATGAATGTCCAATCGCACTTTAGGAAAAAAATGATGAAAAGATTGGGTGGACGTATGTGCCAACCCGTTGTGCCATAACCTGGTTTCAATGTCATAGGTGGATGCAGTATTTATTTGTTACACATCCAGGTAGTAGAACCCCCCTTGTTCACGGCCTCCACCAATCACCCGCTTCATTGTAAGAGCATCAGTTGCGGTCGAGAGAGGTTAAAGAAAAACAATACCTGTAATTGTGTGCAATCTTTCTTGTGAACTATTTCATCTTCATAGTGGATTACTGTAGTGATGGAAGACAGGACGTAGTCTCACCTTAAGGCGAATCTATATATATCTTCTTGTTATTTTTTGTTGATTGTTTTTCCTTCTTCCAAGATTATTATTATTTCTCTCGTTAGTTTGGAATTAGGGCATCTAATTCCTAACAATGATATGGTTGTTGTCTTTTTGGGAAGAATTAGGTCTCAAGCATGGGAAAATGTGTTATATTGCGATATTCAGAGTGTTATTCATTTAGCAAAGAACCCTATTTATCATGTCAGAACAAAGCACATACAAGTGCGTTATCACTTCATTAAATCAGCTCTTGAAGTTGGAGTATTAGCACTTGAGAAGATTCAAGAGACTCAGAATCCAGGTGATATGTTTACAAAGACTATTATGATTGAGAAACTGAAGTTGTGTGCAACTTCAGTTGGACTTCTCTTTAAGGATTGAGAAGTTGTTGTCACTACAAAGGAGATATTTGCTGGAAGATAGGCCCAAGCCCAAATGACCAAGGAATGCCCATATGTCCAAGTGTGTTGGAAGATGGGCCCAAGCCCATAAGACCAAGGAAGGCCCACATATCCAAGAGTGTTGGAAGATGGGCCCAAGCCCATAAGACCAAGGAAGGCCCATATATCCAAGAGTGTTGGAAGATGGGCCCAAACCCATAAGATATGGACCCACAATGATCACGTGAGGAGTCTTACACAATAAGAAGTCTTACAGAGCTAAAATTATTATGGAAGTTGGTCTCATAAAAGAGTTTCAGTTTAAATGTGTATTAGTCTTGTTAGTCTTCTATTTATATTGGGTTATGTAATTATGCTATGACTTATATTTAAGTATTAGAGTTTGGGTGTAATTGGAACAAAAGTAGTTTAATTGTAATTAGACTCTACTATCTTCCTCTATTATAAATAGAGGTTCATGTACTTTGATTATAATAAGCCAATAAAGTATTTCTCTTTCCCATCAATTCAACATGGTATAAGAGCAGATTTTGTGAGTTGACGTGGTCAACCCACAGAGGTAATGTGATTTCTTCTGATCTATTATCTCTAGCAGTTTAGGTTAGAATTTATTTATTTTCTCTTTTTAGTCCCTATACCTGTTGTTTTCTTTGCATTATCACCTCTATAATGAGTTTTTCATATTTCATATTATATATTGATGGAAATATATTTGAGTCTAATTTCCATGAAAAGAAGAATGTTTTCAATTGGATTTATTTACAAAGAGAAATCGGTATTTGAAGCAGAAAAGGTCAGATTGCAAAAGAGGTTTGAGCAGCTGCAGAAAGCTTCAACTACCAAGCTATTTTATGCTATCAAGAATGAGACTTTATATGGAGAATTATATATCAAAAGAAATATTTGTAAGTCTATTTTTTTATCTATTCAACCAATTCTCGATCTGATTTTTTTATATGACTATATTGATTTTGGAAGAGTCAATGGTTATTCTGGCAAAGGGGGAAAGAATACTTAGTTTAGCCAGATTATAGAGACCAAAATCTATTAGATTATATATCTCAAAAGAAGTATATTTTATGAATTGAAGTTATACTTGTATGAAAGGTATTTAAATCTATTTTCAGAAGGAGAAAGTTTCATATCAATCTGATCTATATTTAAATATATATTTTCATTGGAAGAATCAGAGGTCACATCTAATTTTGTTGATTTTCAGGACTCCATGGATTTAGCTCATGGAGGAAAAGGGAGAGAGACTCATTGGGAGAAAACCAGAGAAAGAAGAGGTTATGGACTTGATGTCCTAACCCTCCCCTGAAGCTCTATTTATAGATTAATGAAACTACTGTATTATAATAATACCCCTGAACTTAGGGTTTAGGGTTTAGGGTTTTAACCCTGGAACTTTAACCTAATTACATCAATGCCATCTATATGAGATGACCCTTTATTTACCATTCTGCAATAATTGTATGTAGACCTATGGGCCTTCTCCTTGGTCTATGGGTCTTGAGCCCGTCTTCTATATCTCTTGGATGTATGGGCCTTCCTTGGTCTTATGGGCTTGAACCCATCTTCCAACACACTTGGATATGTGGGCCTTACTTGGTCGTGTGGGCTTGGGCTCTATCTTCCAACACTCCACCTCAAGTTGGGGGTGAGATAACAAAATGAACTCCTAACTTGCTGCAAATGATGTATAAAATCTTTTATGTATAAAATGGCACATCTTCTAATATGCCTTCATCTTCCAACACTCCCCCTCACGCTAGTACTCTCGTTCATCAGGCCCAACTGGCATAGCATAAGTGAGATTAGAAGCATTTCAAGTCGTATGGCATTGCTCCATAATCCAGTCAAATAACTTATGTTGGATGTTCGACACACTCCTATCTTCTATAGGTAGTGCCACTCATATGAATGTAAGTAATGGGTCTACACGCTGAAGGGTAAAAAACCTCCTCCATCACCATGTCCCTCCATAGGACGTCTCTCATGTGGTAGAGTAATAAATGACATTAATGGGGAAAAGTAGGCTTATTTATTATGGTGTCCCAATCTGGACACCGACTCTCATGGTGTCCCAACCGTGATATTTTTGAGAGTTAAATAAATTATGGTTTTCCAATCCGGGCACCAACTCTCATGGTGTCCCAACCGTGATATTTTTGAGAGTCAAATAAATTATGGTATGAGAAAAGGTACTGAGGCCACCTTTTCTTTAATAATAATGTCTCATCCAAAGAGACACAATAGCAGCAGCAGAAATGGGCTTGGGCCCATATAAGACGAACCAAAATAATCCTTGTAAAATTGACCCATGAAATAATCTAATACACATATATGTACCAAATAATACACTGACCAATGAATAATCTGTCAATTCTTCAAAATAATAATCCAACCAAAGAAAAATTTACCGAGTTGCGCCAAAATATGTATAAACTTTGGCATGTTTACCGAGGCAGAAAAAAAGTGGGCCAAGTCAGATTGACCTGGACCCAAGTTGAACCATTGAGTTGACCAGGACTGGGTTGACTCAGTCGGAACAGAACCAAGACCCTCGGGTTGCTGGTTTGCTAGCTCGCTGGCTTGCCTTTCCTAACTTAGGAAACAATTTAATTTTTCTACAATATCTTCTTCCTCGACCGAACAGAGCGGAGCCAAAGATCTCGCAGCCTTCTTCTTCCCCGATGCCGAAGGACTCTCAGTGGAAACAGTTCAGAAACGGCAACCATGCTGGAGATGAAGATGAGCCAGAAGAGTTTCCAAAAAAGGAAACAACAACTGGTTCAAAATTATTTTTTCTGATTCTGAACTTGTTGGACATACCATGCTGGCTCCTGAACAACGCGGAACAGCAACACAGGCACAAGATCGGAAGATAATCAGCGATGCCAGTAGAGGAAGTAATTTTTGGCTCAGAATGGAAATTTTTCGCAGCCGTGTAATGTCGATCAATATCCAAGCTTTGTTTCTGTCGATGTTGACATCATCGGAAGAAGAAGAAAATATGGTAGTAGCAAAAAAAAAATAGATATGGAAACTAGAGGAGTTTCTGTTCTTTATCCCCCTCAGCGGAAGTTGTAATGGACAACAACTTAGTAACTCGGTGGAAGCTGGGGTCGTCGTTTCCTGCAACACCAACAAACATGAACAGCAATGTGCTTTCTAAACAGAGTGGGCTTCTTGGTAGAATGATAAATAACGGCAGCAACAGAACGACGATAATGCTTAATCCAAGTAGAGTCTGAATAATTCTTGGAAGAGTGATGGTAGAGAGGCAGGAGACTCCCAGCACGGAGGTGGCTACAGATGTGTTAACGGTTGGTCTGTCGGAGAGACTTTTCCAGTGCCCCAACCATTGCACCGGTGATGAGTGCCAACAAAAGTAGAGACTTCTTCGGAAAAAGCAGAAAAAAAAAAAACAAGAAAACTAAGGCTAAGAGACTTCTAGGCTCAAATCAGTAGTTTCAATTAGAGAACGAAGAAAACTAATAACAAGATGACAAAAGGCTAAGCAATGGTAGAACAAAAAAAGAACCTTTACTTGAAAAATCAAAAGCTATAGTTCGGGGAAGAAAATAATGAGAAAGAAAAGAAGAAGAAGAAGAAGAAATTAGAATTCTACAAAGAAACCATAACTACGAGTCCTGAAAATCAATGCTCTAATACCATGTTGATTTTCAGGACTCCATGGATTTAGGTCATGGAGAAAAAGGGAGAGAGACTCATTAGGAGAAAACCAGAGGAAGAAGAGATTATGGAGTTGATGTCTTAACCCTCTCCCTAAAGCTCTATTTATAGATTAATAAAACTACTATATTATAATAATACCACTAAACTTAGGGTTTAGGGTTTAGGGTTTTAACTCTGGAACTTTAACCTAATTACATCAATGGCAACTCTATGGGATGACCCTTTATTTACCATCCTACCATTATTGTATGTGGGCCTATGGGCCTTCTCCTTAGTCTATAAACCTTGAGTCCGTCTTCTATATCTCTTGGATGTATGGGCCTTCCTTGTCTTTGGGCTTAATCCCATCTTCCAACACAATTGGATATGTGGGCCTTCCTTGGCCGTGTGGGCTTGGGCCCTATCTTCCAAAAAAGTTTCCTAACTTAGGCATTTTGATATTTCATCATCTTCCTCCCCGCAATGCTGGCTCCCGAACAGCATAGGACAACAAAAATTGGAGACAAACTCGGATTCAGTAAGCCAAACTTGGAATTTAATCCCATGAGACTTTCAAAAAACTGCAATGAGAATCGGAATGGACTGCTGATCAAGCGACGAAAATAACTTCCAAAGATAGAAAAAAAATTTGGATTTGCAAAGACTTCCTCTGTTAACATCTGATTGCTCAGCAGTGATGAAGGCAAGAGAAGAGTTTCCAAAACCAGCAGTGGAGATATCTTCGTGAGAATCGGCAGTAAATCTTCCTGATCAGAGCAAATATATTCATGACAATCTTCCAGATCAGCTGTTCCAAAGATAAATGGATTGATGAGAATGATGGTTGACCAATAATAGCAGTAAGTTACTAATTGGTAGTGAAACACGATCTGGCAAAGAACATTAAAAAAAGCAACGTTCCATAGATGAAAGATACAAGATAAAAAAAAAACACTTTGGACAGCAATGCAGAGAGCAACTTTGGACGAGCCAGAGACTTCCAAAATCAGCAACGCAACAACAATCTGCACAGGAAAATTTCCAGGAATGCAGCAGTGACTTCGGCAGATTAAACCAGCATAGAAGTCTGCTAACAGCTATTGCCAACGAGACAAGATCACGAAGTTCACAAGTCTGCTAATAGAGATAACAAAGAACGATGGTATCCAACAAAGGCTGGATATCGAGTAACAAACGATCAAATAACTCGTCGAAAACAGAGACCTCGGTAGAGAAATAATCCAACGAGCTGAAACAGAAAACGGACTCAGCAAAGTCGTCCCGCGGCTGGTTTAATTTTTCTTCTGCTATTCAAGAACAATGAATATCATGTAGCAGTAGTCTTTAATAGAAAACCATCATTTTGTAGCAATAACCACCTCTCGTACTGCTTCTTTTACTGTAGCAACAATCCCCTTCCATTCTGAATTTCATACCAGGGGAACAAAGTTTTTGGAATGAAGAGAAAGAAAATAACTTACCAGCCAAATAGAGTGACGATAGCTGAGTTTAGTGATATTCTTCCCTCCATGGAGTAACGAAGCATGAAGCAGAAAGCCTTATACTGATATGGGTTCTCATCTTAAAAATAAAATAAAAGAGTATCAGCCAATCGATCATCTACCAAGAAGTATCTAAAATTCTTTCAGAGAGAAGAACTCATTCACCAAGTAGAATCTAACAAAATATGAGTAGATAAAACCTAATTGGAATCCTGAAAAATCAATCACCGCTTGGATACCATGTTGATTTTTAGGATTCCATAGGTAATGAGATTAAAGCAAAGGAGAGAAGGAAGAAGGGAGAAGAAAATAGAGGATAGAGTATGATGATGTCCAAGAGAGGAAAGAGAGAAGAATACGTGAGGCGAAAGAGGAGGAGGAAATTAGTGTCTTGGACTTTGCCAAACCCTCTCCCATAAGTTGTATTTATAGGTATTAAAACTACCAATATTATAAGTATACCCTTCACCCTAATAAGAGTGAAGAAGAGACAAAAAAGGTAAACTAATTACATCAGTGCCACCCTAACTACGTCATATATACCAACATGTCTCTTTGGATGAGACATTATTATTGAAGAAGTGGTGGCCTCAACATCCTATCTTCCTATTTAGTCATTACCTATTGGTTATTTGACTCTCACATACCTTTTTGGGCCAACCTTTTGCGTGTTGCTTCAATTGGGAGTTTAAGTCCATACATATATACATATGGGTATTTTAAGTCCATTGAAATATTTTATATATATATATATATACACCCGTGGGTCTTTTATCGCTATCTTGTAAACGACTGACATTACCCATTTATCACGTTTGAGAGTCGGTGCCCGGGTTGGGACACCGTTATGGAGGAGCATATTACTACATCTATGTTACACCCCTCTTAATTGGCATTTATTACTCTTACCACTTGAGAGTCATTGTCTTGTGGAGGGACACGGTGATGGAGTTTTTACTACACTTTTGAGTACTAGGTATAAACCCAATACTTGCTAAAGATAGGAGTGTCACTACTTACGAATGATAGGAGTGTGTCCTACATCTAGCATGGGTTATGACTGGTGTATGGAGCGATGTCATACGGCTTGGAGTGATTTTACTCTCACTTATCTTATGCCAGCTAGGCCTCATGGAAGAGACCATTAACGTGAGGGGGAGTGTTGGAAGATATTGAGGATGCCATTTTTACGAGAAGATCCTATACATCATTTGCAGCAAGCTAGGAGTTTATGATGTTCTCTCACCCCCAGTTTGAGGGGGAGTGTTGGAAGATAGGCCCAAGCCCACACGACCAAGGAAGGCCCATATATCCAAGTGTGTTAGAAGATGGGCCCAAACCAATAAGACCAAGGAAGGCCCACATATCCAAGAATGTTGGAAGATGGGCCCAAGCCCATAAGATATGGACCCACCATGATCAAGTGAGGAGTCTTAAACAATAAGAAGTCTTACAGAACTAAAATTATTATGGAAATAGGTCTCACAAAAGAGTTTCAATTTAAAGGTGTTTTAACCATGTTAGTGTTTTAATCATATTGGGTTATTTAATTTTGCTAGGACTTAGCTTTAAGTGTTAGAGTTTGGGTGTAATTGGGACAAAGGTAGTTTAATTTTAATTGGACTCTACTATCTTCCTCTATTATAAATAGAGGTTCATGTACTCTGATTATAATAAGTCAATGAAGTATTTCTCTTTCCCATAAATTCAACAATATTGATGATGGATATCCAAGTGGGAGATTGTTAAGATGTGGAGCCTAATTAACGACCTACGCTGAGTAGGTACGTGGATCAACCTTCAAGGTAAGGTCGTCATGGGGGTTGGAAGGGGAGCGGAGCCTCACCATATCCAAGATATATTGATTGCTTTTTCATTAAGGGTAGTTTGAGAATTTCACTCTTGTAAAGCGGTTGCCCTGACTTTCTTTTTATAATTGGGGGGGGGGGGGTGCACTGCGATTAGGTTTTCATCATTCATTCAAGGAGCATCAATTGTGGCTGAGAGAGGTTAGAGAAAAACAACACTTGTAAGTTTCTACAATCTCTCTTGTAAACTATTTCATCTTCAAGTGGATTACTGTAGCGGCTGATTGGACAGGACATAGTCTCACCTTGAGGCAAACCTATATAAATCTTGTTGTATTTTTTGAACTTTATTTTCATTTCTTCCATGATTATTATTATTGCTCTCATTAATTTTGAATTAGAGCGTCTAATTCTTAACATTGACTAAAGAAGTACAAGATGCTTTAATCTTATCGGTTGATAGCCCGATTGACTCTTGGGTGTTAGATTCAGAAGTTTCTTTTCACACCACTGTGCACCGTGAGATAATGGAGAATTATGTTGTTGGAGATCTTGGGAAGGTGTATCTTGCTGATGGAGAACCTTTGGATTGTCGGTATTGGTAATGTCAGTTTGAGGATGTCAAACAGGTCAGTGTGCAAAATTTACAAGGTGAGACATGTACCAAAACTGATGTGTAATCTGATCTCAGTGGGACACCTTAATGATGAAAGTCATAATGTGACTTTTAATGGTGCTGCCTAAAAAGTCACTAAGGGAGCCATGGTTGTTGCACGAGGAATCAAAATTGGAACTCTTTACATCACTTCTCGTTGCAGAGGCATGGTGGCAGTTGCTGATGCTGTTACTGATTCTGATTTGTGTCATTATAAGAACAGTCACATGAGTGAGAAGGGAAAGGAAGTTTAATCCCAATAAAAGTTACCAGGGTTGAAAACTATAAATAACGGTTTGTGTGAATGTTAGGATCCTCACGAGCTATGGATCTTGTCACCCTCCTCTCTTCTCTTCCTTCCATTACCTTGCTTGACGTGAGATGGAATGAGGGATTGATGGGTATTGAATTTTGGAAAGGAGAATTGGGGAAAAACAGAAGAGATCTTGAAGGAGCTCTTGACCTGTTTATCTAATTTAATCTAGCTAAAGTAGACTCAATTCATAATTCTCACTACCCTAGCCGTCCCCTTAAATAGGGTTGAGAACGTCCAAAACACTAAAGACCTCTTGGGTCAATGGTTCAAACCAATAAATGCTAAACCAACCCAAACAAAAGACAAAACCAAACCAAGAAACAATTACATGGAAATTGAAAAACACATTCATTAATTCCTACGCCTGTTGGTAACTCGTGATGCTATAGAGTCCATAACATCACCCCCCTCCTGGAGAAAGAGCTTGTCCTCAAGCTCGAAGGAAGAATATAAGAGTCAAAATGCTGATAACGGCTCCCATGTGGTGTCACTGGGGTCGGCATCTGCCCACTGGACAAGAATTTCCCAATCACCTTGAATGTGGCGTGCTTGTACTACCTGAACTGGAATAGAAAGGACTCTACCCTCATGTAGTGGCGGCAGTGGAGTGTGTAGTAGGGGCGAGTCACCCTGGAAGGGCTTCAATTGGGAGATGTGAAATACATTGTGGATCTTTGATTCCGGTGGTAGCTGCAAGCGGTATGCCACGGGCCCAATTTTGTCCAATACCTGAAATGGACCATAATATTTTGGAGACAGCTTATGGCACTTGGATGCAGTCAGGAACAGATGGCAGTAGTGTTGAAGCTTTAACCACACATAATCTTCAGGGAAATAAGATGTCTCCCGGTGCTTCTTATCATAATAGCATTTCATAGAGTGATGGGCCTCCTATAGATGAGTACGTACCTCAGTGAGCATAGCGTCTCTTTCAGCTAACGCTTGGTCCAAAGTGACGAATTTGGATGCCCCAGGTTCATATGGTAACAGACGAGGTGGATCTCTGCCATAAACTACCCTAAAAGGAGTAGTTCTCAGCGTTGTGTGGTAAGATGTGTTATAAAAAAATTCTGCCCACGAAAGCCATTTCACCCACCTTCTAGGTGCGTCCCCCACAAAACAACGAAGATACATTTCAATCGTGCGATTGACAACCTCTGTTTGTCCGTCCGTTTGTGGATGATATGCAGACGAAAATGCCAATTGTGTGCCCTGTAATTTGAATAATTCCTTCCAAAAGATACTGGTAAAAATGGCATCCCTGTCACTGATAATGGATGAGGGAATTCCATGTAATCGGACAATGTTGTCCATAAATAATTGAGCGACCTGAGCAGCAGTATCTGGATGTGCCAAAGCAATGAAGTGACCATATTTGGAAAACCGATCAACGATGACGAATATCACAGATTTACCTGATGAAATGGGAAGTCCAGCAATGAAGTCCATGGAAATGTCGGACCAGATTTGAGACGGTAGTTGCAGAGGTTACAGTAGGTCGGCCGGACTTAAAGATTCGGCCTTGTTTCGTTGATAAATCTGACAAGCAGCTACATAATCAGCAATTGTGCTCTTCATGCCCTTCCCGTAAAAGTCCCGACTGATTCGAAAATATGTTTTATGTCGACCCTCATGTGTGCTATCATGGATAGAGGATAGGATGGTGTGAAGAAGTGGGGATGTATTATGCCAAAAGATCCTATTTTTGTAGAGTATGAGACGATCCTGAATCGTCCACTGAGGAGTTGTTGTCCCCTCATGTGTGCTATCATGGATAGAGGACAGGATGGTGTGAAGAAGTAGGGATGTATTATGCAAAAAGATCCTGTTTTTGTAGAGTATGAGACGATCCTGAATCGTCCACCGAGGAGCTGCTGTCCCCTGTTGAATATCCTGATATAATGACATGAGATCCGGATATTGCTGTACTTCCTCACGAATAGAATCTAATACCAGTGAACGTGGGTGACTGATAGCATAAATTTGTGTGGCTGAATTATCCCGACGTGATAAAGCATCAGCCCCAAATTCGAACTACCTGGCTTATAGTGAATCGTAAAATCGAAGCCCATGAGTTTAGTTAACCAATGCTGCTGTGGGGATGTGGTGAGGCGCTGTTCAAGAAGATACTTGAGGCTGCAATGATCTGTACGAATGAGAAACAGTCGTCCCCAGAGATAAGGTCGCCAATGTTGGACAACCTTGGCTAACCCAATCAATTCCCTCTCATATGCAGCTAACTTATGGTGGTGTTGTCCCAACTGACGGCTGAAATAAGCAATGGGGTGTCCCAATTGTTGTAACACTACCCCTATACCTCCCCGGGATGCATTACATTCCACCACAAAGTCTCCCTCAAAATCTGGTAATTGTAGGACTGGCGCTGAGGCTAAGGCCTCCTTTAACAAGTGAAAGGCCTGTTCCGCTGAAGAAGACCAGTGGAAGACATTTTTTTTAGCAGGTTGTTGAGTGGTGCTGTTATCTGGCCATAAGATTGGATAAATTTTCTGTAATATCCCGCTAGGCCCAAAAATCCCTTTAATGCGGTGATGGAGGTGGGAATCGGCCAATCTGTTACTGCTTGTATCTTGCTCTGGTCAACTTTCACGCCCACAGCTGATATGACGTGGCCCAAATATGCCACCTCAGATGTACCCATAGAACATTTTAATTGATTAAAAACCAAATGATGAGAGCGAAGAATGGTAAATACCTGATGGAGGTGGTGGAGATGTTCTTCCCAATTTTTGTTGTAGACCAGAATGTCATAAAAAAAGACTAACACATAGTTGCACAGAAGTGATGAAAAGACCTCATTCATGAGGGCTGAAAGGTGGAGAGTGCATTCGAGAGACCGAAGGGCATGAAGAGGAACTCAAAATGATCATGATGTGTGCGGAAGGCAGTCTTCTCCACATCCGTCGGGTGAACTCTTATTTGATGATAGCCCGATTTCAAATCTAATTTGGTAAAAATTGTAGCACCATGTAACTCATCCAGCAACTCGTCCACGACTGGAATGGGGAACTTGTCCTTAATTGTTTGCAAGTTGAGTTGCCTATAGTCGACACAAAATCTCCATGATTTATCCTTTTTACGTACTAGTAACACTGGTGAGGAAAAAGGAGATCGACTGGGCTGGATCACACCCTGAGCGAGCATATGCATGCACTGTCGTTCTATTTCATGTTTCTGTATATACAGTTAACGATAAGGCCGCACCACTACTGGATCAATTCCCAACTTTAAACGAATGTGGTGATCGCAATGACGCACTGGTGGTAGACCCGTAGGATCATTAAATAAATCCGTAAATGTTGTAAGTAAAGGAGCTAACTGATCATCACCAGTGTGCTGAAGTTGTAAAGTGTGAAGTGCGTTAGGTGCCTGTGCCACAATACCTTGTAATGTAATCTGACCCTGTGGTGCTGAAAATGTCATAGTCCGAGCCTGAAAGTCCCATAATATAGGTCCTAATAACTGGAGCCATTTGACCCCGAGCACCAAATCAAATCCAGCCAATGGAATGACTAGTAAATCTGCCTGAAATGAATGCCCCTCAATGGTGAAAGGGGTGTTAGCACATAACCCAACACTTGCAATTTTAGCCCCATTGGCCACTGAAACTGAGAGTCCCCTTTGTTGTTGAATTGCCAATCCCAATTGTTACGCGGCTGGTTCACTGATAAAATTATGTGTGCTGCCCGAATCAACTAAAGCAAGTAGCACGAGATGATGTAACATGGCCTTTACCTGCATGGTATTAGAACTACGGAGGCCATGCATGGCATGGAGGGAGAGCTCTAGTTCTTGCTGTACCTCTTCAACAAATTCATTTTCAAGAAGCTCTTCTGAATCTTCTTCCAACAATTCAATACTGAATAAGCGTTTACAGGTATGTCCTGGCAGGAATTGTTCGTCACAATTAAAACATAGGCCCTTTGCCTTTCTAGCGTCCATTTCCTGTTTAGTCAAAAATTTACGTGGCATAGTGTGTGGAGGCACACTGGTAGCCTGATCTGCTCGGTTAGTGGTAGAGGACCCAAAACGTGGACCAAATGCAGTACCCTGTATTCTATTGTTCCAAAATGGTTTTCGGTGTAAAAACTCTTTTAAAACTCTCTGTTTGTGTTCCACAGCTCTGGCATAATTTATTGCTGAGTCCAAATCTGTCGGACCAAGTAATTCCACTTCCAATCTAACCGCCTCTGTCAATCCAGCATTAAAAATTTGAACATGTAGGTGAGGAGGAACAAATTCACTAGCTCGGGCCAACCTTTCTTGGAACGTTTTTTGGTAAAGTGCAGCCAATCCTGAATGGAATGGACATTTTGGTAGTGATGGAACCACATGAGCGCTTCATCGAGCAGGTGGTAGGTGGCCAAAGTAACCTTGTCCATTTCCACCGTTTGTTGATGATAGAAGAATTGTTCACATTTCGTGAACCACAGTAAAGGATCTTTAGAGCCATCATATGTAGGAAAGTTAAGTTTAAAGTACCTTGGAACCGTTGATGGTCCTTGTGCGTGAGTTGCCATGGAAACCATTGGTTGGCGCAGGGGTGGATTTGGTGGTGGCGTGAATTGTTGGTGAGGTACTGGTTGTGGTTGAAAATTGGTTGTTGGTGGTTGAAGTGCAGCAAGTTGTCAGATGACGGTTTGGAGAGATGATTCCAGTGTTTGTAATGTATTATTGATGTGAGAAATTTCAGTACCTTGAAGAGTGGATCGTTGTTGAAGTTCTGAAAGTACTAGATGTATGTCCTCTGGAGAAGAGGAATCACCGAGGGTGGACCTGTCTGATACCACGTTGTTAGGATCCTCATGAGCCATGGATCTTGTCACCCTCCTCTCTTCTCTTCCTTCCATTACCTTGCTTGACGTGAGATGGAATGAGGGATTGATGGGTATTGAATTTCGGAAAGGAGAATTGGGGAAAAACGGAAGAGAACTTGAAGGAGCTCTTGACCTGTTTATCTAATTTACTCTAGCTAAAGTAGACTCAATTCATAATTCACATTACCCTAGCCGTCCCCTTAAATAGGGTTGAGGATGTCCAAAACACTAAAGACCTCTTGGGTCAATGGTTCAAACCAATAAATGCTAAACCAACCCAAACCAAAGACAAAACCAAACCAAGAAACAATTACATGGAAATTGAAAAACACATTCATTAATTCCTACGCCTGTTGGTAACTCATGATGCTATAGAGTCCATAACAGTGAAAGCTGTATTTTCAGCAAGCAAAAAAGGGTTAGCTTTTTTAAGGCTGGAAAGGAGCAAAATACAACAAAATTGGAGTTGGTTCACATAGATGTGTGGGGGCCTTCAATTGTTACTTCCCTTGATGGTTCTAACTACCATGTGATATTTATTGATGATGCAAGTAGAAAGCTATGAGTTTATTTCCTGAAAAAGAAATATGATGTCTTTGATACATTCAAGAGATGGAGAGCAATGGTTGAGAATGAGATAGATTTGAAGGTGAAGTGCTTGTAGTCAGATAATGGGGGAGAATACATAGATGATGATTTCAAGAGGTATTGTGTTGAAAATGGAATGAATTTTTAGAAGACCGTTCCTGGAAAACCTCAACAAAATGGTATAGATGAGAGGATGAACAAGACCTTGAATGAGTGTGGTAGGAGCATAAGATTACATGCGGGATTGCCAAAGATGTTCCGATCTGAGACTATTATCACCGTTGCTAATTTGATCAACAGAGGTCCTACAAAACCATTGGATTGCAAAATACCATAAGCGGTCTGGAGCAGAAAAGAGGTAAACCTTTTTTCTTGAAAGCTTTTGGTTGTGTTTCTTATATTCATATTGATTCTTCTATTAGAAGTAAAATTGATTCTAAATCTAAGGTATGTTTCTTTATTGGCTATGGTGGTACCGAGTTTGATTATCGCTTCTGGGATGACCAAAGTCATAAGGTTATCGGGAGCAAGGACATGATCTTCAATGAAGGTGATTTGTATAAAGACAAACTGAGAACAGAGTTTGAGAGCACAAGTGATGAATCCAAGAAGTCAGAATTGATTCAGTTGAGATATCTTCTAGTTATTGAGATGGAGAATATTGCTCAGGAAGACAAAGAAAAAACATACCCCCAGAAGTAAATCAGAACATTGATGTGACTAAACTCAAAAGATCTGCCAGAACTATCAGACCACCACAGAGGTACTCTCCTACAGTGAATTATATTCTATTGATTGATAAAGGTGAACTCCGTACAAGTAGATGAATCAACCAAGTGGAATTTATCCATGAGGGGTGAGATGGACTCACTGTTATCCAATCAGACATGGCAATTGACCGAGTTACCAAAAGGGAATAAGGCCTTGCATAGCAAGTGGGTGTATCAAATAAAAAACGAACATGATGGTAGCAAGCAGTACAAGGCAAGACTAGTGGTAAATGGCTTTCAACAAAAAGAAGGCATCGACTACACTAAAATTTTCTCTTCAATAGTGAAGTTGACCACTATTAGAACAGTACTAGGACTAGTGGCAAATGAAGACTTGCATTTAGAGCAGTTGGATGTAATGACAACTTTTCTTCATGGTGATTTGGAGGAAGAAGTTTACATGATGTAGCCATAGGGTTTCAAAGCACAAGGAAAGGATAAAATGGTGTGCAAACTTCAAAAGAGTTTGTATGGTCTTAAACAGGCTCCAAGATAGTGGTTTAAGAAGTTTGACACCTACATGAGTAATAATGGCTTCTTGTTGTAATGTGAAGAAGCTTAATGACTCCTACATCTGTTAAGCACCTAGCCAATACATCCCAAAAGACAGGCCTATTAGGAGCGGAAGGCATAGGTACTTAACCCCAGGACCATAACATCACACCCCACCTTCACAAGTGATGTATAATTTTATTACATCGGCTTTAATACCTCGCAAGTGTACGAATCGTTCATGTAATTTAACGGGAAGTGACGGTCATATCCACAGGGAGGACTGAATTTTGTGTATCCTTCAGTCAACTAGCCTAACCAAATATGATGAATTAATCTGAAATAAACACTAATTATATCCTAAATTATCAAGTAATAATTTAATTAACTACTTGCACAATAGGAAACGTCAACTCTGGATTTTACCGTGATTCGTGCCTCTCTCGAGCACCACGTAACCACGAATCCGGATTCTCAATCCTTGCGTCTAGCCCCTCTCGGGCTCCTAGAGTTAATGACAAAGATCGGATTACAATAGAATGCAGAGAATCAATTTCCTATTGTGATGATGCTAAAATTATCAACTTTGGATTTTACCGTGATTCGTGCCTCTCTCGAGCGCCACGTAACCACGAATCCGGATTCTCAATCCTTGCGTCTAGCCCCTCTCGGGCGCCTAGAGTTAAGGACAGAAATCGGATTAAAATACCAAAATCCAACCTAAATTATAATCCTACCCTTACTAGCCAATTTAATAAAATATCCGGAAAACAAATATTCAATAAACATTAATTATCAAATCACATTTAATAAACATTCAAAACTAAGTTCAAACTATATAAAAGATGAAATTCAAAAATGATGAATTACTCCCCTTCTCATTCCTCTCGCTCGGGCAGCAACTCGTTCTGACGGGTGCTGCAATTTCCCGAAATTGGTGGCGTCGGGTAGCAATAGTGAGTGGCCGGAGGTAGAGACGACGCCGGCAACGACGAATAGAAGCCGACGGACAGAGGTTACGTCCGGTGAAGAACAAAACAGAGATGAAGTTCTCTAACCGGCTCTCTCAAGTCTCGGTCGGCGTCGGAATCGCTCCGAGAATGGTCGGAAATACGTAACCGACGCCGGAGGATGGTCGGAAATCGGATTTGGCACCGGAGAAGCCCTCTCGGATCACTTCTCGACCTGGCGAGCGACGATTGTGGAACTGACCTCGACGGAGACTCTCTCGAGCTCTCCTCGGGTTTGTTCTCAGTTGCTGGACGGCGGTGGACGGTGGTGGACGACGGTGGCGCGGCGACTGACGGTGGGAAACTCCTCACGGGTCTTCCCCTGTTTCGGTCGACGGTGCTCCCCTGTTTTGGTCGATACTCTGTTTTCTGTTCACACTCCCCTCTCGGGTTTTCCCCCTCGGGTCTCCCCTCTCGGGTTTTCCCTCCCGGGTCCCCCTCCTCATTCGACCCTCCTCCATCTCCTTTAATACCATCTTATTTATTTTTAAACGATTTGACCTAAAAATCACCTCCATTTCACTAAGGGCATTTTGGTAAATATCTCCTTCTCCACCAAAATTCTCCTGAAATTCCATAATTAAATCTATAAAAAGTATTTCAGGAAGAAATAAACCTTAAAAACAATGAAATATAATTCAGGAGAGAAAAATATGCAATATCGACAGTGATTAATGCCAAATTCAATTAATGCTCATTTCATTTGAAAACCAATAAATAACCACCTATAACACAATTATAAAGGTTATTCTATTATAATTAACTTAGTTCTCATGTCAGAATATGGCATCTATCAACAAGCCGACGTCCACAACGGCTTAACACTCAACGACTGAGGGACGGGTCAAGATCCCATAATCCCTTACACCCACCTCGTCCGGGGCTCGCGACACCCGCTCCAGGGAAACTCCCCTAGGGGATTCGAACTCGTGATGTGGGAGCCCGCTCTGATACCAAATGTTAAGCACCTAGCCAATACATCCCAAAAGACCGGCCTGTTAGGAGCGGAAGGCATAGGTACTTAACCCCAGGACCATAACAACATCATTCTACTATTTTATGTAGATGACATGTTGATAGCATGTGCTTGCAAACAGGAAATAGATAAGTTGAAAAGGGAGTTGTCCTAGAAGTTTGCAATGAGGATTTGGGTGTTGCAAAACAAATCCTTGGGATGAGGATTACTACAGATACAAATGTCTTGAAACTGTTAAAAGAAGAATATGTGAAGGTGTTGTGCATATTCAACATGAATGATGTAAAACCAGTGAGTACTCCTCTAGCTAGTCACTTTAAACTATCTAAGAAGCAGTCACCTTCTACATAGCAGGAAATCGCCTAAATTACCAATGTGCCTTATGTTTCTGCTATGGGCAGTCTCATGTATGCCATGGTGTGCTCTAGACCAGACATAGCTCATGTAGTGGGAGTTGTGAGCAAATATATGAGTAATCTAGGTAAATATCATTGGAAGTAGTGAAATAGATTCTCAGGTATTTGAGAGTCACTATAAACTCAGCCTTATTTTCAGAAAGTCAGACTTGGGATTTCAGGGTTATGTAGATATTGACATGGCTGGAGACATTGATGGCAGGAAGAGTACCACTGGATATGTATACACATTGGGTGGTACAACAGTTAGTTGGGTCTATAAGTTGCAGAAGATAGTTTTTTTTCACTGTTGAGGCAGAATATGTCGTTGACCCCGAAGTCAACAAAGAGATGGTATGATTATAGTCTTTCTTGGAAGAATTAGGTCTCAAGCATGGGAAGAATGTGTTGTACTGTGATAGTCAGAGTGTTATTCATTTAGCAAAGAACCTTGTTTATCATGCCAGAACAAAGCACATTCAAGTGTGTTATCACTTCCTTAGATCGGCTCTTGAAGATGGAGTATTAGCACTTGAGAAGATTTAAGGGAGTCAGAATCCGGCTGATATGTTGACAAAGACTGTTAAGATTGAGAACATAAAGTTGTGTGTAACTTCAGTTGGACTTCTCTCAGAGGATTGAGAAGTTGTTGCAATTGCAGAGGAGATATTGATGATGGAATAGACTCCAAGTGGGATATTGTTAAGTTGTGGAGCCTTATTAATACCTTACTGTTATGTACATAATAACATTATTAAGTTATTTAGAGTCTAATTAATTTTTTTTCTTTAATTTACTTTATTTTATTTAAGTTAAAGAATTAATAGGCCACAGGGACATTTTTGTAATATTTTACACATACTATATTATGGGATTTCCTAGAGGCTATTATTTATATTTCATGTATGTCGCATGCTGGCCAATGTGGTGAACTTGGTCGGGCTCCACGGACTGAAAAATATGACTGCAGGGTGGCTGTTCTCAGTACAGAAGAATATGCACCTAACAGGCCACCTGAAGAGGCTCATGGGTTCTTCCACAATATGCAGTCTACAGCCATAGTTTTAGGGTTGGATCGTCTTAAATCCTTAGACGACGCTGCTGGTTTTCCAGCCCATGTTGGCATGCTGGTTTGCAGGATGCAAGCATTCTATGCTATGATTTCTGGGGAGGATGTATGTCGACATAATGTTGTGATTTGTGTGGAGAAAAATATTGCAGAGCAAACAACATTACCAATTCTTGGTGTATCCAAGAATTTAGCTACGGTTGGTGTAGACCCTTCTGTAATGGGCATAGGTCCACCTGTTGCAATTCCTGTTGTGGTGAAGGCACTGTATGAGGAAGTTGTTCCTGCTATCTATTTGGGTTAGAACTCTTTCTATTTGGGGGAGGTTGGTAAGGGATCTAAACGGAAGCTTGTGGTCAACATAATAATGAAAAGTATGATGAATGCTTTGTCTACAAATGGAGCACACATTTATCTACATCTCTGAGTAATCTTTTCACCAACTTCTCAGCCCAATTCTAGCAACATTGTTGCTGCCATGTTAGACCTCCAACATTCTTTGGTTGGGGACATGCTGCATTTTGCGCATGAGGCAACTATTGGGGCAAATCACACAAGGGTTGTTAATGTCGAAGCAGAAGTTGCCAGTTTGGAGCAAGTGATAGTTCAACTTGTTGGTTGGTTGCTTATCCGTATTGGGGTGTGCTACAACAAGTGATGATAGCAGTGTAGGCAAAAAAAAAAAAAAAAAAAAAAATTTGCTTCTCGGTTGGAATGCTCCAGTTTTTTCGTCCAGAGGGCTACCACAGATACAACGGATGCTACTTGGGAACAGGTGGAGACATCGACAAGCAGACCTTACCTTTGAGCTTGAGGACAAACTCTTTTTCCAAGGGGGTGTAATGTTATGCACTCAATAACATTATTAAGTTATTTAGAGTCTAATTAATGTTTTTCTTTATTTCATTTTTTTTATTTCTGTTAAAGACTTAATACACCAAAGGGGCATTTTTGTAATATTTTAACTTGAACCTTGTAAGGGTGAACCCTATTTAAGGGGTAAGAGTAATGAGAAAAAACAAGTATTGATTTAGAGTAAAAAGGGTTTTGAGTTCTCCTCAACGAGCTTAGGGGTGTGCGTTCTCCTCAAAGAACCTAGGGTTTTCAAGCTTCCCTTCGGCTTGATTTTCTTCTCTTCTCTCTTCCTCTCTATGAATCGATGTGTCAGATCCAGGACCGTAACACTTACCCTAAGTCCCCGTGGGGATAGGAAGGGGCGGGAAGCCATCTTCTTGGGGTGTGGGGGCAGAGCGCCCACTAGATCCACTATATATTGACTATTGTTTCATTAAGGGTAGTTTGGAGATTTTATACTTGTAATCAGATTGCCCTAATTTTATTTTTATATTTGGGGGTACTATTCTTAAGGTTTTATCAGCCAGAGATTCATCATCTGAAGAGCATCATAAGTCGCGGCCCGAGAGAGGTTAAAGAAAATATTTGTAAGTTTGTGTAATTCTCTTATAAACTATTTCATCTTCATAGTGGATTATTACAACAGCGGAAGACATGATATAGGCGAACCTATATAAATATTTTCTTGTTCTCGTGCTTGCTTTTTCCTTCTTCTACGTTTATTATTATTATTATTGTAGTTTTAAACTAAGACGTCTAATTCCTAACAACTGCGTCCACTTCCATTGTAGCTTCTCCTTCCTCAACCCTTATCTTTATCTTCAGATTTTATATCAGTAGTTCAATCAACCATCTTGGACTTCTCTTCCCTCAATTGTAATTTAGAAGCCAATACTTACACCAAAGGAACCTCATTTGATTGGTTAGCTCATGAGCTCATAGAGAACCCATTAGTTCATTAAGAGAATAAATAGATAAATCCTACACTTTCAATGTCAACAACAACATGATTGAATTTTGATGGTAAGCTCCTCTTGGTTAAAATGTTATTCTTTAAGAGACCTAATTTGATTAATAGTCAAAAACATTTCTAGAAAACAACTCTTGTACAATTCTTCATGTTCAAGGTCACAAAATCTCTTCTAAGAGTTTGAAGCTTAATAGTAAATTACCTTTTTTATATTTTGATACTCCAAAATACCTCCAGTTTCCTTTGATTTTGTTGTTACCGTAATCCAAAGAAAAATTGTTACTTTGACAATTTGTTGGAGTACAACCAAGGCCTTTGCTTCCTTCTTCTTGTTCTCTTCAAATGATTGCGTAGCACTCAAAGACAATGGAGAACATTCAAAAAACTTTGAGGCATTGTATTTACCTCCACAATTTTTTTTAACAAATAAGTGATGGGCAAGGCAAATTCTGAATTCAAACAAAAACATATGAGCTGCCTCTCGACCTATGTGAAGGTAGGGCTTAGAAGTGAACCATGCTGCTCCTAAAAAGTTATCTGGATTAAGACATTAAAGCTCAACAGAAGCTGGAGAGGTTGTAAATGAGCAAAATCAGACGGAGGAATCTTATCCAGTCGACTTTAAAGGGTAAATTTAGAATCACGACCCCCCTGTCAGTCACCAAGCATCACTTTTTTTTTTTTTTTTTTCCTTTTTTGCTAAAGACGCTTTAATATACTTTGTTCCTTCCACCATTTTAAAGCCACCTTCAGCTTTCTCCCACTTCTTTGTTCCTTCCACCATATTCTTCCCTTCATCTAGCCTCCTTTCCATTTACTCTTCTGGAATGAAGAAGATCTTTGCTGCTTCAGGGAGGTTATTAATAAGTAGAAATAAATCTCTATCACAATAAGGTAGTCTCCACCTTCTCCGTTTACTTAATTTTCATGTTTGCTTATTTTGGATGCAACATACTAGGCATCATTTTTGGTGTACTGTGCGCAGTTATCATCTAGTCGTTGTGGAATTATTCGTAACAGTTTGTGTTTGTGGGTTAACTGATCAATTTGAAATTTGATGACTGCTTTGAACGAAAGAGCAAGAAAGAGTTCATTTATTTCATATACTTATCTTTTTGGCCTTTGAGAGGTCGAGGAGGAAGGAGAATGAGAGCATGAACCATCTTTACTTGTTTTCTGTTTTCTCAGCTGATCTTTCCAGAAAACCAGAGTCTCCAATTTCTCTTTTTGACCGGTTCCCAAAGGCAGTTGGGTGCATGCTGAAAAATTAAAATAAAGAAAACTTAAACTTTTTTTTTTTTTTTTTGTCAATTTGATCTCTTCAGGCCTTTCTAGTTGCAGTCAACTAGCTGATCTGCTTCGCTATTACACAGTGTCCGGCGGCTCTAGAAAAGAGTGAGATAAACCTCCTATGAAGCTGCTCATGATCAGTACTAGTATAAACATCTGAGAATCTTACACGATGTCTGGCAGCTCTGGAAAAGAGTGAGATAAATCTGCTTGTGATCAGTACTAGTTGTTTAAATATCTCTGAATCTTATACTGACTTGAGTTAGATTTTCCATTCCAGTGACATGCAACAGCAACTGGTTTCCTCAGTCGTCAGTTCACTCTTTCAGATCATCCTCGGGCCTCCAGCCACCTTGCTCATTGATTCTCTCATCAAGGAAGGTCAAGTCCTGGTCGAGTTTCGTGCTCTGTTTTCAGAGATAAAGAGCCACCTTGAAGTTCTTCAAGCCTTTATGGTGGACGCCAGTCGTCGTAAAAGAAAAGAGCCACATCTTCGGCGGGCATTGGCCAGGTTGATGGAGTTGATCTACGATACAGAGAACATATTAGCTGATTGCCAAACCCGACTCAAGGATCGCAGTATCTTGGCTCTCTGCTCGGTCTACTCTCCCAGTCAATTGCTGTTTCGTTACCAGACTGCCAAAAGGTTAAAACAGATAAAAATGGAGATTGAGGGGATAGAAAAAAATCTGGAACCATTTAAATTACTTGTGGCCGGTGAAGAAATAAATCAGACAGGAAATGCTAGATCAAGCAGCCATCATGTTAAGGAATCGGAGATTGTGGGTTTAGAAGGAGACACTGAGAGGATAAAAGATTGGATTCTTTACCAAAATAGGCTGAGCAGAGTCGCAATTGTTGGGATGGGTGGTTTGGGCAAAACCACCATTGCCCAGAGGATCTTCAACAACACCGAGGTTGAAAATTATTTTGAAGTGAGAGTATGGATGTCAGTTTCCGCACAAGTTATCGAAAAGGAGCTCTTGAAAACTTTTTGGATAAAATCAATAAAGGGGATCGAACAAAACACCAGGGGGGAGATGATAATGATGGGCTGCTGACGAGCATAAAGCTTAGCCTATTGAACAAGAAGTTTTTAATTGTATTGGACGATGTGTGGAGCATAGACGGTGGATGGTGGGATCAGTTAATTGATGCGCTGCCAGAAGACAATGGTAGCAGTATCATCGTCACCACAAGAGACGAAAGAGTAGCAAAAAAAATGAGGATAGTGGAGTACCGGATTCACAGGCCTAAATGTCTCAATGATGAGGAGAGCTGGTTTCTTTTCACTAAAATTACCTTTTTAGACAACAGAGGCAGACGTAGAAATCCTCCACTCGAAGATGTGGGAAAGGCGATTGTGAAGAAATGTAAGGGACTACCATTGGCGATTAAGGCGATGGCGGGTATATTGCGTCTCAAGCCTTCGTCTCCTAGCCACTGGCAAAAAGTTGCAGATAATTTTGAATCAGAAATTGTACGTGAAACAGACACAGAAAGCTCGGAAGTAAAGGCTTCTTTACGACTCAGCTACGATGCACTCCCTCTTCGTTTAAAGCAGTGTGTCTTGTGCTTTTCTATCTTCCCTGAAGATTTTACGATAGATGTTGAGCAGCTGGTTTATTGGTGGGTTGGTGAGGGTTTTGCCTATGCAGAGAATGGAAGAACAACACTAGAGTCGGCATATGATTCTCTCTCAGAACTAGTTAGTAGGTGTTTAGTAGAGGTTGCTGATCAGGGGAACTATGATGGAAGGATCTATAGTTGCAAAATGCATGACCTTGTCAGGGATACGATCATCAAAATTGCAGAGGAAGATGAATTCTGCAAACTTGATGATGAAAAAACCCATCATCTGGGTCTTACAAACTATTGGCAGGTAGGTGATAAGCTGGCAAAATATTCTAAACTCTGGGCATTCTTAATTACAAACAAACCCGGAAGCTCTGCTGTAAAATTGAACTATCTGCCTTGGTTGAGTACATCCGTAAGAGTGTTGGATCTTTCATCCTCAGATATCAACGATCATCAGTTGAGATGGATTTGTTCTCTGAGATATCTTACTTGCATTAGTTTCAAGGGAGTCGTTGGGATCAAGGAACTGCCTGGCCGTATTAAGAAGCTTCGGAACCTGCAGATCTTGGTTCTTACCGACTGTACTGCTCTAAAAACGCTGCCTGATAGTTTAATGATGCTAAAGAATCTGACAGTTCTGGATGTAGGAAATTGTACTTCTCTCAGACACCTGCCAAGGGGATTGGGAAAGCTATCTAACCTTCAAGTCTTGTCAGGATTTCATCCAGCTAGTTCAACCACTATGGATAGTTCTCAGCTAACAGACCTGGAGAATTTGACTCAACTCAGAATTCTGCGTATGTGCATAACTGAAGAAGATCAAATCATCAGTGTCAATGTTGATTTGTCTAGGCTGAACCATCTACAAATTCTAGATATCAGTATCGGGAATAGTAGGGGTGATGAGAATCTGTCAGGGAAGCTTGATCTTCTCGTCCCTTCTAATTGTCTTCGAGAGCTATACCTAAGGAACTTCAAGAGAGAAACTAGACCAACCTGGCTCAATCCCGTCCAGCTTCCTCGCTTGGAATATCTTTTCATTGAGAACGGAGATCTTAAGAAGCTAATCTGCGTCGATAAGACAGAGATATGGGCGGTGGAGGGGCTGTGTTTGAAAAAGTTGCCTGAACTGGAATTGGAGTGGAAGAGGTTAAAAAGTGCCATGAGTAGGTTGAAGTATGTGGAAGTCAACGGCTGCCCGAGGCTAAAAGACTTTGAGGTTCCTCATCATCCACTTGGAATATGGAGGGTACCAAAAGAAGGAGAAGAAGAAGAAGAAGATTTGGAGAATGTGTGCTTGGAAGACGAAATTGAGAAATTAAAAAGGTAGACTCTTCACAAACAAGTAGGACTAAGCACAGTTGCAATCATTGGGATGGATGAGGGAGGCGAAACCGGCATTGCCCATAAGTTCTTCTATGATACCAAGGTTGAGCTTGACTTTGGAGTGAGAATATGGGTGTCATTTTCTCAAGAATTGGAGCTCTTGAAAGACATCTTGGATAAAATCAATGAAGGGCAGAGAAGAGAATACGAGGGAGGCGATGATCGTGATAGGCTACTGGACCGTATTCATGGAAGCCTTTTGAAAAAGAAGTTTTTACTCGTACTGAATGATGTAGTGAGGATATACGGTGGATGGTGGGATCGGTTTTTAGGTGCACTTCCAAAAGGCAATGGCAGTTGCGTCATCGTCACTACACAATACGATTACATAGCAAAGGAGATGAGAGTGGTGGATCTGATTTACCGGCCAAGTGAGGAGAATTGGTTTCTGTTTTCTAAAATTGCATTTGAAGAAAAGGGAGGCAAGTGTAGAGACGTCCAACTGGTAGAGGTGGCAAAGGAGATTGTGGTGAGATGTATGGGGATACGGATAGCAATAGAGTTGATGGCAGGTCTCATGCGTCACACACCTCCTCGGGACTGGCGACGTGTTGTAGATAATGTTGATCAATCTGTACTTCTCATCTACCATATTCTCCCTCTAAATCTTAAGCGGTTTATGTCGTTATTTTTTCTGTTCCCGGAATCCATGACGGTAGAAGTTGAGCGGTTGGTTTATTGGTGGGTTGGTGGGGGTTTTGCATCTGCAGAGAGTGGGAAAACAGCACTGGAGTCGGCTTACGATTCTCTCTCGGAGCTTGTTAGTAGGCGTTTCGTGAATGTTGTTGATGAGAGGAACTACGATGGGAGGATCTATACTTGCACATCGAATCTAAAAGTTCAGGAGCTGTCCGATGGTTCCGTTGACAACATTTTGGAGGAAATTGGGGAGTCCACATGGCAATATGTCTTTGTTCCAAACAGTGTATTCTCGCGGAGTGGCGATACGGGCCCGACAGTGGTGGATCTTTCATTCGCAAGGGATTTTGAGAGTAAAGATAAGCTCAACTGGATTTGTTCACTTGAGCATCTTAGATGCCTTATTCTCAAGGGATTGAAGGGGATCAAGGAACTGCCTCACCAATTTAAAATGCTTCAACACTTGCAGCTCTTGATTCTTACCGACTGCACTCGTCTACAGACGTTGCCTGCTGGTATAATGACTCTAAAGAATCTGACAGTTCTGGATATCGAAAACTGTACTTCTCTCAGGTACCTGCCAAAGGGATTAGGAACTCTTTCTAATCTTCAAGTCTTGTCTGGTTTTCGTCCAGCTATCTCAACTTCGATGGATGGTTCTTTGCTAAAAGACCTGGAGAATTTGACCCAACTCAGAATTTTGCGTTTGTGCGTAAGTGAAGAAAATCAAATTCACGATGTCGAAGTTGATTTGTCAAGCCTTGAACACCTTAAGCTTCTAGATATCACTATCGAGAATAGTAGGGAGGTAGGGAACCTGTCAAGGAAGCTTGATCAACTCTCTCCTCCAGCTTGTCTTCGACAGCTGTACCTTAGGGGCTTGAGGAGAGAAATTGGACCAACCTGGCTTAAACCAGCTAGGCTTCCTCACTTGGAGTATCTTTGCATCGAGAATGGAAATCTTAAGGTGTTGAGCATTAATACGACTGAGAAATGGAAGGTGGAGGGGCTGTATTTGAAGATGTTGCCTAGATTGGAATTGGAGTGGAGGAGCTTGAGAAGTGCCATGCCTTGTTTGAAGTATGTGGAAGTTAGCGGCTGCTACTTGCTAAAAGGATTCGAGCTTCCATATGTTCGTTTAGATGGGATATGGAGGCTGCCCAAAGAAGAAGAAGAAGAAGAAATCAGAGTTTGATTAATTGAAGTGGTAGGATAGGATTTCATTTAATGGAATTCATGTAGCATGATGTGATTGTTTTTTATAACAGGAATATATGTTGTGGATTTGCTCATTGTAGTTCACAATCTTGTACAAAATTTGATGGTCCTGAAACATCACAGAATACTATCCCATACAATCGACTTTGTTTCATGAAAGTAGATATTGTTTTGATTATTTTGTGACTGGTAGCAACTAACATAGTGTTTGTTCTTATATTGTTTTATGTGTCTTGGTGTACAAAAGATACTAAAAAAAACAGCCTGTCATCTCTTCGTCTACCAAGTGAGTGTGATAACTTGAGCACCACTTACTTATCTCTTAATTAGTGTAGCCGTGAAGTATCACTACCACAGTAAAGCAAGGGATTTATGTGATCAGAGTAATATTTTCTAGTTCACCCATGCAAAATAGGCAAGGTGAAGAGCTACCCTCCACCCTCTTACTTAGAGGAGGAAGGGTTAAGGGAGGACTGCCCCCAAAATATAGCTCAGGACCACGAATGGTTTCTTGCTCAAGAAAGTAAACTCAAAGATACTTTATTTTATATCTAATTTGACATAAAAATATTTTTTCTTGAATCTTTTATGACATCATGATTCTCTTCTTTTTTTAGCTTAACTTTTCCTAACTCCAATGTGAATATCTCCTTGACATGAAATTTCTCCTTATGAAACTAGACTTTGACACCTTTCATAAAAGTATAATTTATCCTCATAAAATATACTTCTTTTGATAGAAATAACCTGAATGATTTTGGACTGAAATTTGGCCAAACTAATTACTCTTTCTTCTTTGCCCCGCATGACCATTGACCCTTGCAAAAAAAATATCTCCCTCTTGAAAACTCATATTGCGAATTTGTTTGATAATGTAGAAAACAGACTTATAGATATTTCATTCAACATATATATCCATATAAAGTCTCATTCTTAATGGCTTAAATGGCTCGAAAAGTGAAGCATTCTACTATTGCTCAAACCTCTCTTGCAGTTTGACTTTTCCTGCTTTAAATATCGATTTCTCTTTATATAAAACTCTGATTGCTAAAATTCCTTTTCAGTTGAAAAGTAGATTTGAATATATTTTCTTAAATATATAATTTGTAATATTAAAAGTTCATTATAAAGGTTTGAATTCCAAGAAACCAATAGGTATTGGGACAGGAAAGAAAGAAAAAAGATGAAATACGAACCGAAACTACTAGAGATGATTGATCGGAAAAAGATCATATTATCTCATTGGGTTGACCGAGCCAACTCACAGAACCATCTCTGATACCATGTTAAATTTTTGGAATAAATAAAAAAACTTTACTAACACCATATCTTCCAACACAGTACATGAACTTCTATTTATAATAGAGGAAACAAGTAGAATTCAATTACAATTAAACTACCCTTATCCCAGTTACACAAAAAATTAAACACTAAAAGATAAGTCCTAGAACAATTAAAAAATTTAACACAAATAAAAAAGAAACATGACGAAAACATTTTTAAATTAAAACTCTTCTATGAGATCTCCTTCCATAATAATTTTGGTTATGTAAGACTTCTTGTTGTGAGAGTCATGTGAGACTCTTCCATACTTGTTCTTCAATAGACTCAATCTTGCTACTCAGAGAACTAAAGCTTGGTCGATCATAGGAAATACATTGATCAATCATACTTGCATTGTACTTCCAGAGGGAATTCTGATTGATCGATCATCCCCTGATAATGATCGATCATCTTAACTTTTCAGAACCAATGGTAACATATTGATCGATCGACCCATCAATGAATAAGTCACATCCTCACTGAAAAATAACCGTTACACACGATTGATTGATCAATCACTTTACATTAATTGATCAATCATTGTACTGATTTTTGCAAATGGGCAAAGAAACAACTAGTTTGGCTTAGGGGATCTATAAACACCCCACCAAACCTCACATAGAGAAGTTAATGCACATTTATTGGCAAATCCATAAGAATTTATTCTCAAAGTCTTGAAATCCTTCTCTTAACTGCTTTTGAGTAGAAGAGAGCTGCAACATTGCATATCCTTCACTCTTTGCTCTACCTATTACTTGTATTTCATATAGTCAAGCTCCTACATATTCTCATTGTGCTGAAAAGAACTAGATGCTTGGATCTCTCAAAGATAAGGTACTCTCCAAGTATTGGGTATAAGTGATTTTTCCTTGCTTTGAATTTATTTTGAGAAAGATTCATCTAGAATCTATCTAATCTAGATAAAAAGGGCCAACTAAAACTAGAATCTAGCCAATCTCTAAGGGAGATTGTATTTGTAAAAAAATGTGTATTGAGCTACACGCTGCTTAAAGAGAGATAAAATTTCTTTTTGTAAATTCTTGTTATTTGAGCATTAAATATTGGAATTTCCCAAGCAAGAGTTCTTGGGCGATGAATACCAATAGGGGAACATTGATAACTATTTTTTTCTATGGTTTGCGAATGTTTACTTTACATTGAAATTCAATATTTTACATGATTTCTATTACATGAATAAGTTAAGTTTTTAATTCAAAAATCTCAATTCACCCTCCTCTTTAGAAGCCACCTGAGCCAACAATTGGAGTTAGAGCATGCCAAACACTTAATTGGAATCAATATCCCCTTGAGTTTAAAAAATTAAATGATATTTCAAGATAAATTGCTCATTCTCTAAGGACAATCTGCCAACCATCCTCCTTTGTTCAATGAAACAAACTATGGATATTGGAAGGTAATATTGGAATTCTTCCTTCAATCCATGGATTGGGATATATGACATGCAACCAAGAATGGCCATTTTGATCCTCAAAGGCTTGAAAATGACATTCCAATTACAAAGGAATTCAATGATCTGACTAGGGAAGAAAAAGAGCAGCTCAAAATGAATTCTAAGGCAATTAACCTTTTTTTATGTGCCTTAAGACCCAATGAGTTCAATCGGGTCTCTGCATGCAAGACCACTAAGGACATATGGAAAAACTTAGAGATCACGCATGAGGGAACCACTAAAGTAAAGGACTCTAGGATTAACTTATTGATAGCTCAATTTGATGATTTGAAAATAAAAATGGGTGAATCAGTAGGTGAAATGAACTTGAGGTTCACTCATATAATTAATGAATTGAATATCATAGGAGAAGATAATCCTTATATAGGAAAAATGATAAGCTTCTCAAGGCACTTCTAAAGTCATGGGACATGAGGAAGACCACCATTTGTTAGAATGCAAATTTTAAGTGAGCTTGGAAGAGCTACTAGGAATCCTTCTCACATATGAGATGTAACCTCAAGAAGTTGAGGAAGAGAAACCCAAAAGAAAAACCATTGCTCTTAAGACCAAAGTGAGTGTTGAAAGTATCTCTAGTGAAGAAAGCTCCAATGAGGTGCGTTTTATCACTAGACATCAAAGAATCTATAGGAAAAAAGAAAAATTTCAGAAAAGGCTAACATATAAATGACATATCTTTTAGAAAAACTAATGTTTTTCTTGAGTGTGGGAAACCAGTGCATAGAAGGAAAAATGCCCAAATCTTAAAGAAAAAAATCCAATCCACAAGCAAAGATCCTAAGAACAAGAAGGTTTTGATCTCAACTTGGGATGGTATGGATGAAGAATCTAGCCACTCAGAAGAAGAAGACAATGATGTTGGCTTCATGGAAATTGAAGATGATGATGGGTCTACCTGTTAAGCACCTAACCAATACTACCCAAAAGACTGGCCTTGCAGGTAGCGAAAAGCCAAACACTTATCCCAGGACCATAACACTACCACTTTCAAAGAGGTAAGTGACTTAGACTATTCAACCAAACTTGAATTGTTATTAGAAAAATCAATTCAAAGTCTAAAAAAATATGAGGATAAATGCAAAGCTCAGTTACACAAGATTCCAAAGCTCAATGAAGAGCTTAGTATCTTGAAGGAAGCCAATGAAAGTCATATGGCCAATGCTTCAGGACAGTGGATTAATAGACAAGCTATCCTATGATAGACTTGCATTTAAAAAGACTAGTTTAGACTTAGAACATCAATTCAATAATCATTCTCCAAAATCCACACCCAAGAGGAACGTTGGGAAAAAAAGAAAAAAGTAAATCAAGACGTTCTCTCCCATTCTTCACATTTGGTGCCACTACTAAAATGAGGTGGGTCACTATGCCCAAATTTGCAAAAACTGAAGGTTTTGAAGACTTAAGTAAGCTTGACCATGTACACAAACTACACAAAACTCTATATGGATCAAAGCAAGCTCCTAGAGCGTGGCATGAAAGATTAAGAGAATTCTTAGAAGAGAATGGCTATTAGAGAGGCAATGCAGATAAGAGTTTATTTAAACATAACCATGATCAAAACTTGATTATCATTCAAATCTATGTGGATGATATCATATTTGGTTCTACAAACCCCTCTCAATGTCAAGAATTTTCTAGTGTAATGAAGAATGAGTTTGAAATGAGTTTAATGGATGAACTCACATTCTTCCTTGGACTTCAAGTAACTCAAACTAAAAATGGCAAATTCATAAATCAGTCCAACTACACTATGGGATTTCTTAAGAGATTCAACATAAAAAATCTTAAGTCAATTAGCACACCCATGAGTTCATCCTAGGGCCATAGATAAAAAAACTCTATAAAAGCATGATAGGATCCCTACTATACCTTTCAGCCAATAGACTAAATATAATGTTCTCGGTATGCCTATGTGCTAGATATCAATCGATCCTAGAGAATGTCACTTCGTGATAGTAAAAAGAATTTTTTGTTATCTACTTAGGACACCAAACTTAGGTCTTTGTTACTCGAAATCTTCAACCATTGATCTAGTAGGTTACTCTGATGCTGATTTTTTTGGTTGAAAAATTGACAAAAAGTGTTAAGCACTTAGCCAATACTACCCAAAAGACCGGCCTATTAGGAGCGGAAGACATAGGTACTTAACCCAGGACCATAACATCACACCCACACTCGCGAGAGCCGACGTCCACGATGGCCCACTTGCAACGGCCTACTCTAGCGACGACCCATGGTGTGGGAACACACTTAGGTCACCCCTTTCGCATATAGCGGTGGCCCGTTGGTGCGGGAAGCACACTCTGGCCGCCCCTTCCGCTAGGTCGCCCCCTCCACAGTCGCCCCATCCTGGATTCGAACTCGCGACGTAGTGCTAGCTCTGATACCAAATGTTACAAAGGATTATGAGTGGAAGTTATCAATTACTTGGAAATATGTTTGTCTCTGGATTTTCCAACAAACATATACTCAGTTGCACTATCCACCACCGAAGCTGAATATATTGCATGTGGAAGTTGTTGTGCCCAACTTTTTAGGATGAAACAACAACTAGATGACTATGACTTAGAGCAATAAAAAATTCCAGTCCATTGTGACAACATGAGCGCTATAATTCTAAGTAAGAACCCGATTCACCACTCTTGATCAAAACGCATAAGGATTAAAAATTATTTTATCAGATAGTTAGTTCAGACCAAGGTTATTAGAATTGAGTTTGTTCCAATAAAAAATCAATTAGAAAACATTTTTACAAAGCCATTAGGATTTGACAATTTCTTTAAGCTTTGAGGAGAACTAGGCATGAGTTACCCACCTTGATTCACTTAGGTTAAAAAATATGATCTTAATGAACATCTCCCACCTTAGTAGTGCCATAAGAGTGAAGTGGAAATCAAAATTTCACATTTTTGTCCCTCTACATAGGTCATTGATCGATCAATTCCTATTGGTCGATCGACCAACTTGAATGATTGATCGATCGATCGATTGACACAGAATGTGTAAAACAGAGTAAGCTCAACCCAGGAACATCTAAACAACAATCAAGAAGAAATTCAACACTGATCTTTATTCTTATACAAACCAATTTCATCCCACCACACGCTCTTAGAAGAGCATCAATGGCTTCTGGACTTACAGAAGAAGAAACTAAAATAAAACAAACAGGAAAATGTATGATTCTGGATCCGATTTATTGCTAAAGAACACCTCTATTTATAGGTGTTTTGTAGCACTCAATCGAGGAAGACAGTTGGGAGACAGCTACGGAAATGATGGTAGGAAGCTTCCTTTCTCTTCTGGCGCCGATGGAGGCCTTTGTCCGCTGCGATGAGTACAGAGTGCGCCTCTATTTTTTGCTGCGTCCATTAATTCCCATTCACACTTGGGTGTTTTAATTTTCCGTTCATACATGGGTCTCCCAATCGTGACAAAGGGCATACCGTGGGGCCGGAACCGCTAAGGAGGCCAACCCCCTTGGATCCCCATCGGGGCTGACGCCCCGAACCCCACCTTCATTTTACATTTTCTTCACAAATAACCATTGTGGCACAATTTGACCTCATCAGCGTCTAAGTCAGAACCGCTAACTAATTTACTCACTATCAATATTGGCGCTACTCATAATTGGGGGCCAATGAATACATTACATTAACAGTAACTTGTGAGAGGTGGGCATTGACACACTAACATCAACCCCCACCCCCCCCCCCCCCCCCCCCCCCCCCCCCCCCCTCCCCTCCTTTTCCCCCTCAATGTTCACCTCAGTTGGACTAAGTTCTTGGGCCAACGCCCAAGCCACGAAGATGCTTGTTCATCTGAGCACTCCCTAATGCTTTGGTAAAAATGTCTGCATGGTTGTCTTCTATAAGGTTGTACTCCATGTATAGGGTCTCCTCTTCAATCAGGTCTCTTACATAGTGATACTGAATCTCTATGTGTTTAATTCTAGCATGGAATATTGGGTTCTTCGCCATAGCTATGCAACTTTGACTGTCACAATTTAAGGTAGCTGAATAATTCAAAATGCGTCGTAGCCACACAACTTCATAGGCTGCTACACAAGTAGCTTTGTACTCTGCTTCGGTTGATGAGAGTGCAACTGTTTTTTGCTTCTTACTAGCCCATGAGATGATACCACTTCCAAACATGAATTCGTAGCAAGTAACAGATTTCCTCATGTCAATATCTCCAGCCCAATCTAAGTCACAATACCCATATAAAATATCTCTTGATGTGTAAGATACTCCAAAAGTTAAAGTACCTTTGAGATATTTGAGGATCCACATTCCTTTGAAAAGATTTTTGTAAAACTTGATGATGTCAGGTCTTGTGTTACAAAGGAAGATTAAACGTCCAACTAATTTTATGTAGAGCTTGTTGTCAACCTGTCCAGAGAGGTCATTGATTGACAACTTTGTATTCACTTCCATTGGGGTGACTACTGGATTACTTTCGGTCATGCCAAAAGTAGATAATAGTTCTCGAGCATAACGTTCCTGAGAAATAAAGATATGATAAGATTTTTGCCATACCTCAATTTCCAAGCAGTAATGAAGAAGGCCCAAGTCTGTCATGTCGAACTCTTGGCTCAACCATTCCTGAGTCTTCACAATGTTGTCTTCATGGTCACCAGTGATTTCCAGGTCATCTACATGGAGTACTACAATGACTATTTTCTCATGTTCACAAAGAACATACAAGTTTGCTTCAGATTTGCTTCAACATAACCAGCGCTCCAAGAAGAAAGAGTCGATACGTTTGTACCAGGCTCGTGGTGCCTTCTTTAGACCATACAAGGTCTTGTCGTTCAATGCTTTTTTGGAGCATCAATTGAGGACATACACTGCTATATTTATGTTACGGTCCCGTGTCATGGATCGAGTAACACGGCGTGGGATTTGTGAATCCAGCACTCAGAATTTACTCACTTCACGTCAAGGGTATGTGTATGAGTATTTCTCCTTAACCAATGCTTGGCCAAGAGGAAAGATCCTCTTTTGAGGGTCCTACCGAGTTGTTGTGCTAGGTAGAAGACCCCACAACAATGCTGACCTTGCTAGAGCAAGGTGCTCTCTTTTTTTGGTCACGGCAAAGAGGGTTTGGCCCTCTTTGTTGCTGCTCTAGCTAAGAATGCAATCCTTCTTTCTTAAATAACTTGAAACACGAGTTTGGGATAGGTTAATACCTCTTCTTTGATGCTATGATCAGCTCCCACGTTGCACCAGGAATTGCTCAAGATTTGAGGATAAAAATCCTCACTTTGCTGCTTGGTAAGGGAGGAATTCGGCCTCTCTTGTTGCTGCTACCAAGAAGGAGGATAGATCTCCTCTTTGGGCTCGGAAAAGGGGCAGGAAGCTCCTTTTATTAATAGGGATGATGGTGGATGAAGTTGGGTGAAGATGGATGGCAATGAAGGGTGAATGATAGGTTGGATTTTTGGAGTAAACCCTAAACTCGGGATCAAGAGGTGATCCCAACCTATTTAGACTAGGTTATTCTAAAATCTCAAAGCTTACCTATTTCATTCATACCTATCCCTTAAATAGGGAGTTTTAGGGTTAGGGTTACAATAATTCCCCATAATGCCCTTACATAAAAAGTAATTAGAAATAACTCCTACTTAAAACAATATAAGAAATAAATCCTACTTAAAACAATATTAGAAATAAATCCTACTCAAAGAAATATAAGAATTAAATCCTATTGAGTGAGTTGTTGTTGTCTTCTTCGTTGTGTGACTCGGTGTGCTATTGAGTCCACAACATCTGCCTCCCCATGGAGAAAGAGCTTGTCCTCAAGCTCAAAAGCTGGGTAGACTTGTTTGAAGATGTCCACACGTTCCCATGTTGCAGTGTCGGGGTCAGTGTCCGTCCACTGAACGAGAACCTCCCAATGATCATTGGTCAAGCGTGCACGTAACACCGCAGCTGGGTTAAGAATAACCTCGCCATGATCAACTGGTGGTAGGAATGGAGTGGATGTAGGCTGTGCTCCGGAATGTGGCTTCAAAAGAGAGACATGAAACACATCGTGAATTTTGGCGGTGTCCGGTAATTTGAGTTGATAGGCGACTGGTCCCACGCGTCGAAGAATGGGAAACGGCCCAAAAAATCGGGGTGAGAGCTTATGACGTGGAGGTCCCGCTAGAGACTGCTGATGGTAGGGCTGGAGCCGTAGCCACACATACTTTCCAACCTCAAAAGAGACCTCACGGTGGCCTCTGTCGTATACATCCTTCATCCGAGCTTGGGCACGTCGTAGCCGTTCTGTGATATTCTGTACCAGTAGATCCCTGTCTATGAGTGCCTGATCAATCGTGTCCACGCGGGTGGACCCTGGGTTGTACGAGAGGAGGCGAGGTGGATCCCGACCATATATAACCCGAAAAGGAGTGGATTGCAATGCAGAGTGGAACGAAGTGTTGTAACAATATTCGGCCCACGGAAGCCATTGAACCCATTGTCACGGACGATCCCCCACCAAGCACAGTAGATACATCTCGATGGTGCGGTTCACCACCTCAGTCTGCCCCTCTGTCTGTGGATGATAGGCGGAGGAGAACTTCAATTTCGTCCCACTCAAGCGAAACAGTTCCCGCCAAAAGGTGCTCGTGAAAACTGCATCTCTGTCACTCACAATGGATTCTGGAATGCCATGTAAGCGGACTATCTGCTCCAGGAAAGTCTGAGCAACCCGTGTTGCTGTATACGGATGAGCCATCGGTATAAAATGCCCGTACTTGGAGAATCGATCAACCACTACGAAAAGTACGAATTTGCCGGCTGACAGGGGTAGGCCTTCCACAAAATCCATTGAAATGTCGGCCCAAACCTGCGTTAGAAGGGCCAGAGGCTGGAGAAGACCGGCTGGACTCAAGTGCTCGGCTTTGTTACGTTGGCATACCTGACAGTCGCCAACATAAGTCGCAATAGAGGCTTTCATGGCTTGCCAGTAAAAATCAGCTCGAATTCTGTGCAAGGTCTTCTGGATCCCCTCGTGTGTACTGTCGTGGTAGGCCGAGAGAATAGCTGGAATCAACTCGGACTCAGGTGGAAGGAAAATCCGATGCTTATAATAAATAAGTGAATCCTGGATGGACCACTTCACATTCATTGTCCCTTCTGAGATTTGCTGATGCAGTTCCTGCAGTGCAGGGTGAGTAGCATGTGCTTCTCGCACCAAGTCCATAATGAGAAATCTCGGCTGGCTGATAGAATAGACCGACTGCTGATCTTCAAAACACCGTGACAAGGCATCTGCCGCCTTATTTAATCTCCCCGCACGATACTCCACTGAGAAGTCAAACCCCAACAACTTACTAATCCAGTGCTGTTGTGGCGACGTCGTCAAACGCTGTTCTAGTAAGAATTTAAGGCTGTAGTGATCTGTGCGTATGAGAAAAGCCCGGCCCCAGAGATAAGGCCTCCAATGTTGGACCGCTTTGGCCAACCCAATCAATTCGCACTCATAGGCTGCCAGTTTGTGATGGCGGACTGCCAACTGTCTGCTAAAATAAGCAATAGGATGGCCCAACTGCTGTAAAACGGCCCCCATGCCCACGCCCGAAGCGTCGCACTCTACCACGAACAATTCGTCGAAGTTGGGAAGTTGTAATACTGGCGCGGATGCGAGGGCAGCTTTGAGTGCCACAAATGACGTGGTGGCCCCCTCATTCCAAATAAAGGAATTTTTCTTGAGTAAACTCGTCAATGGTGCTGCCACTGGCCCATAGTTCTGAATAAATTTACGGTAGTAGCCCGCAAGACCCAGAAAACCCCGTAATGTAGAACACGACTGTGGTTGCGGCCACTCGTGAATAGCTCGGATCTTCTCGGGATCCACTGTAACCCCCTCATGTGAGATAATGTGTCCCAGATATCCCACGTGTGAAGCCGCAAAAGAACACTTGGAGTGTTTCAAATAGAGCTGATGTGCTCTTAACAAGTCGAAAACAATCCTCAAGTGTGCCAAGTGCTCCTCAACCGACTTGCTATATATCAAAATATCATCGAAAAATACAAGAACAAATTTTCGAAGATAGGGGCTAAATACCTCGTTCATCAAAGCTTGAAAAGTGGAGGGTGCATTGGATAACCCGAACGGCATGACGACGAACTCAAAGTGGCCATGGTGTGTGCGGAACGCCGTCTTCTCGATATCAGAGGGGTGCATCCGGACCTGATGGTATCCCGAACGGAGGTCGAGTTTAGTGAATAACCACGACCCATGTAACTCATCCAGAAGCTCATCCACTACCAGAATCGGGAACTTGTCTTTTACTGTCTGCATGTTCAACTCCCGATAATCCACGCAGAACCTCCATGTCCCATCATGTTTCTTCACAAGTAAGACGGGTGAAGAGAACGGGGAGCGGCTGGGACGAATAAGACCTTGTTTCAACATCTCATGGCACTGACGCTCTATCTCGTCCTTCTGAAGATGTGGGTAACGGTATGGTCGCACGACCACTACCTCAGAACCTGGTTTCAGACAGATCCTGTGGTCACAGTGCCTCATGGGAGGTAACCCCGAAGGCTCCTGGAAGAGGTCATAGAACTCCTCAACCAGACCATCACTAGTACTGTCAGGCTGATCCTGTGTCTGCAAAGTGTGTATGCGTGGGCCCTGTCCACCTGACAGCCCTGTAAGAGCACCCGACTTCCGGCCAAATCAAAGCTCATGGTTAAAGCCGAAAAGTCCCACAGAATGGGCCCCAATGTTTGTAACCATTTAATGCCTAAAACCATATCAAATCCCGCTAGGGGAATAACAAAAAATTCCGCATTAAATGAAGTAAATCCAATGGAAAAAGTTACCGCCTTACTAATCCCATAGCTAGGGACCTTCTCGCCATTGGCCACTGAGACGGTGGCTGTCGGATGAGTGTGTATTTGGAGCTGGAGATGCTGTGCGGCTGTCAAACCCAGAAAATTGTGTGTACTCCCCGAGTCGACTAGTCCCACCAGTTCTCGGTCAATGACATGAGCTCGGACTTGCATTGTAGTAGGCGATTTCTGCCCAGTAATAGCATGCAAGGATATCTCTGGTGGTTCCTCCTCGATAATATCCTCTGGTTCCTCTGGATCCTCGGAATCCTCCATCTCGAGCCAAAATAATCGTTTACATTGGTGTCCGACCCGATACTGCTCATCGCAGTTATAACAGAGATTTTTGGACCGCCTTTCTGCCATCTCCGCACTCGTCAATTTTTTTATAAAGCTCGGTAAGGAATTACCAGGGCGGGGATCGGCTACCCGAGTCGTAGTCGAAGTGTGTCTGGATGGTGCTGCTGTAGATGTTCCCTGAGATGAATTATAGCGGCACCCTTGCCACGTGGAGGAAGTGTTCCTCTCACTCGACCAACCCGGCTTACGTTGCTGCAACTGTTGTCGTTGTTCCATTGCTCGGGCCATATTCATGGCATGAGCTAGATCCGTGGGCATAAGGAGTTCTACCTCTAGCCGTAAATACTCATTGAGACCTGCTGTGAATAAGGAGACCTGCTGGTCAACCAATACCCTCTCTCCAGCACGAGCCAACTTTTCCTGGAAGAGTTTTTGATAGTGTTCCACTGAACCCGTTTGTCTCAATAAGACTAACTCTCCCAAGGGGTTGCTGTTGGCGGGAGGCCCAAATCTAACTGTGCATAGATTTTTAAATTCTCCCCAAGTCATTCCCGGTCTCTCTTTATCTACTTGAGTCACCCATAACATGGCTTCATCTGTCATATGGAAAGAGGCTAGTTGCACCTTATCCCATTCAGTAGTCCCTTGGTTCAAAAAAAAAATTTCACATCTATGCAACCAAATTACGGGATCCACAGAACCATTGAAAGAGGGAAACTCTAACTTGGTGTACCTTGGGATTGTGCCTCCATGCTGAGGTGCTTGGACAGCAGTACGCCCAGGCCACTGCTCCCCTCTTCTGTGATATGGTTGAGCAACCTCTCTCACCTCTGGACTCTGATGTCTCTCTGTCCTCAACTCCTGTAGCATGCTAATGATTCGGCTCATCTCTTCTTCCAAACCACAAACCTTTCCCAACACTGGTTGTGCTGCTTCAAGGCTATCTTCTATCTTTTGTATCCTGATTTGGATTTCTTCATTGCTGATATTATCCCCCATGTTACCCTGCTCTGATACCAAGTTGTTACGGTCCCGTGTCATGGATCGAGTAACACGGCGTGGGATTTGTGAATCCAGCACTCAGAATGTACTCACTTCACGTCAAGGGTATGTGTATGAGTATTTCTCCTTAACCAATGCTTGGCCAGGAGGAAAGATCCTCTTTTGAGGGTCCTACCGAGTTGTTGTGCTTGGTAGAAGACCCCACAACAATGCTGACCTTGCTAGAGCAAGGTGCTCTCTTTTTTTGGTCACGGCAAAGAGGGTTTGGCCCTCTTTGTTGCTTCTCTAGCTAAGAATGCAATCCTTCTTTCTTAAATAACTTGAAACACGAGTTTGGGATAGGTTAATACCTCTTCTTTGATGCTATGATCAGCTCCCACGTTGCACCAGGAATTGCTCAAGATTTGAGGATAAAAATCCTCACTTTGCTGCTTGGTAAGGGAGGAATTCGGCCTCTCTTGTTGCTGCTGCCAAGAAGGAGGATAGATCTCCTCTTTGGACTCGGAAAAGGGGCAGGAAGCTCCTTTTCTTAATAGGGATGATGGTGGATGAAGTTGGGTGAAGATGGATGGCAATGGAGGGTGAATGATAGGTTGGATTTTTGGAGTAAACCCTAAACTCGGGATCAAGAGGTGATCCCAACCTATTTAGACTAGGTTATTCTAAAATCTCAAAGCTTACCTATTTCATTCATACCTATCCCTTAAATAGGGAGTTTTAGGGTTAGGGTTACAATAATTCCCCATAATGCCCTTACATAAAAAGTAATTAGAAATAACTCCTACTTAAAACAATATAAGAAATAAATCCTACTTAAAACAATATTAGAAATAAATCCTACTCAAAGAAATATAAGAATTAAATCCTATTGAGTGAGTTGTTGTTGTCTTCTTCGTTGTGTGACTCGGTGTGCTATTGAGTCCACAACAATTTACTGCTTCCCCCCATAACATTTCTGGTTGCCCAACACCTTTCATCATGCACCGAGCCATTTCCACCACTGTTCGATTTTGCCGTTCAACTACACCATTTTGTTCTGGTGTATGTGGAGCAGTTAGTTGGCGTTTGATGCCAAATTTATTACAGTAGCTAGAGAATTCAACACCCATATACTCTTATCTTGTACATCGTTGTTTTAGAGGATTAAAAGAATCGTATAATTCTTTCTTGCTGGTCATGTGTCGGGAAGCTCCAGAATCTAACACCCATGTACTCTTATCTTGTACATGAGCACTAGAACACGATTCCTCTGTGACAGTGAACAGAGGAAGCTCTGTTTCTGCATAATTTGTAGATTCTCTATTCTTCCAATTTTTTTTCACCGTGCCATTCTTCTCATCATGGATTCGTGTTCTACAATCTTTGATAGCATGGCCCTTCTTGTTACAGTAATAATACGATCCAAAGAACTTCTTTTTCTTTGGTTTCTTCTGTGTTTCATTGCTAACCTTTGCTTTTGCTGTGAAGGCAGAGTCAAACAGATTGTCTCTACCTTTTAGCCTCATCTCCTCCTTCATCAATAAGGCAAATAATTCTTCAAAGGTCAACAGAGGATCATGAACTTGTGTATTGAGTGCTGTCACAAGCCTGTCAAATTTTTGCGGCTGCACTCAAATACATCTTCGAGCAAGTTCCTCTGTTGACTTGGCTATACCAACATAAGCCATTTTATCACTTAGGTTTTTCATCCTAGTAATAAAAGACTCTGCTGCCTCATCTTCACTTAATTTTTCAGTAGCAACTTGATTTTCCATATTTTGGATATGAGTTTGGTTCCTCGTTTCATACTGATTTTTCAGTATGTTCCATGCTTCACTTGCCTTCGAAGTGTGTTGAATCAGGATGAGGACAGAATTTTGAGTACTTGTGAATCGCACACAGTGCATCAGTATACTTCCTTCTCCAATCTTCGACAAGCTGAGGATTAGGAGGAGTGGTATTTCCTCCATCAGTGACAGCAACAGGTTCAGCATCAACTCCTAGAACTATATCAAGAAGTTCATAGGAGTCCAGAACAATAGTGATTTTGAACTTCCACAGAAGATAGTTCGTGCCATCGATTTTGCCTTCTGTAAAAGCTGGGGGACGATTACATATTGTTGGTACAGAACCATAACTAGCAGAAGAACTACTAGGCTTAAGATCAGTCATGATGTTGTGCTTTTCGACAAATGATTGTTGTTAAGAGTCCCCTAGAGCTCTGATACCATGTAAAACAGAGTAAGCTCAACCCAGGAACATGTAAACAGCAATCAAAAAGAAATTCAACACTGATCTTTATTCTTATACAAACCGATTTCGTCCCACCACACACTCTTAGAAGAGCTTCAATGATCGATCGTTCACAATGCTAAGTGAGAACTTGAAGAGTCTCATTTTTTTATACCCAATCTCTTCATTCCAAATCATTTCAAAACCTTATTCCATGTTTCCTAAGAGCTCTAGAACCCTACTCTTCCTTTCCATTCCAATTTGAGAGCGGCACCCACTCAAATCCGAGCCTAAAGCCCTCCTTTTTACCCAATATCTCTTAGAACCAAGTTTTCCACCATGGTAAGGACCAAAGTCATGACTAAGAAGAAGACCCCATCCAAGGAACCAAAAATTTACGAGGAAATGCCCAATTGGAGGGAGCACTTCCGCAATAGGAAACAAAGGTGTGTAGGTACTTTACAAGCTTCATCAATTAGAGCATAGTGGAACCATGAAAGGTTCACATGACCCTTTTCACAAGGGAGATTGAGAGGTTTGAGAGGTTGTTTTCCTCCTACAAGGGATTACTTTAGTTTGATGAGCCTGTCTATCCCTTGCTTGTCAAGGTCTTGTACTTGAAGCTTGAGGTAGAAGAACTCGAGCCTAATAATTTGAAGATCTCTTCCTATGTGAAGAAGACCACAATCTCCATTCATTCTATGGATTTTAATGACCTTCTCATGACTACCTTCATGGGGATGACCTGACACATCAAGGAGAACTGGCCAATCGATCTTCACCCTGACTGCCCTCAGAACATCCAGGACACCATCATGTTAGTATTCAGGAAGCAGGCAGGAAGCTTCTATGAGTTCAAGATCAAGGACCACACGATGGCCCAAAATGTTATCATAGAAGTTGTCACCCACATCTTCAATCCGAGGAAGAGTAGGTATTTGAGACTGACCACCTCTGACATTTTCTAGATGTGGGTGATCACTCACCAGTTGCAGCTCAATTTTAGGTACTTCATGACCATTCAAATGGCCAACATAGCTGCTAGCTCTTGAGTGGACGAACTTCCCTTCATTCATTCCATCATATCCATCCTCCAGTGGAGCGACATTGATTTATTGGATGAGGAATCGATGGACATCACCAAGAAGATATCCATTGGGCAAAACCAAAGTTGGAAAATTTGGCTTTGCCAAATGGCAGGATCAAAGGGTTCAAAAGGATACCATCCATACATTTTGAGACGAGATGAGTTCAGAGCCGCAAGCCAAGAAATATGAGTTTGTGAGAGGAGGAGAACTGAAAAAGGCACATCTTCCTCCATTGATCGACTATTTGCTCTTGAGGATTCAGTGGATGATATCTGGGCTACCCAGGTACCGATTCTTGCTACCCAAGAACAATTGAAGGTTGGGCAGATTGAGCTACGTTAGAGCCAATAGAGGATTGAGAGTCTACTCATGACCATCCTTAGCCGTTTACCCCCTCCCACCTAGTTATTTTACCCTAGTCCTTAGGATCATTCTATTTTTGACTCCCTTATACTTGTGCATGCCTATACACTTGTATTTTTTGCTTGAAGCATTGTAATTAAGTACACATTTTTTAAAGCATTTATTATTTATATATGAAATAGTAGTGACCAAATCTTTAGCTTATTTTTGTGCATTCTTTGAATATCTTTTTGAGTGCTAAAAAGGGGGAGAATAAGATGGGAAATTTGACCTAAAATCCTTAGGCACTCTACAAATTGCAAAATTGAAAATTAAAATGACTAAAAAGAACCATGCAAAGATTAAGAGGGAGCATATGTTGAAATTGCATAATTAACTTAGCTCCATACCTTAAGGGCTGTGTATGATTTAATTTTTACAAGTTAGGTTTTGTAATAATGAAAAAGGGGGAGATTGTTAACCATAGGTTAACTCCTTTATTGATTTTTATGATAATAAAACTTAATAGAGTTGATAATTTGTAAACTAAGTATTTCAAATACTTTACCTTCAAGAGACATGCATCTCAAGGTCTAAATCAACAAAATGAACAAGCTTACTCAAGACCTGAAGCATCATTTAAAGATAACTCTTGAAGAAACACCCTTGAAGAAGAAGACAATGTGAAGACTAGAGTTTAGGAGTCACTAAGTAAGAGAGCATTCCAAACTCCTTCTCATAAGGTACGATGAAAAACGTGGAGCTTTAAGGCATACATTGAATTTATACATGTTTTATATTATCATATACCTCTTTTAAAACATGTTAGAGCACTTAAATTCATTCATTCCCATGTTTTAAAAGTCAACTTAGTTGAACTGGCACAAGAATGATTGATCAACCTTTACCAATGATCGATCAACCATCCAAAACATCTAGAATATGGCAATTTCATGCTAAAAAGCATGATCAATCAATGGTATCCACACAAGCAAAAATTACATGGAATGATCTATCATCCCACATGATTGATCAATCAGACACAATGTTGTTAGTCAAGGACATAATGCATGATCAATCATTGGAAATACATTGATCGATCATACTTGCGTTGCATAACTAGAGGGAATTGTATTTGATCAATCATCCCCAAGTAATGATCGATCAAATTAAAATTTTAGGACCAATGGTAATTTATTAATCTATAATTCCCTTGATCAATAAGTCACATCCTCACAAAAAAAGAGTTGTTATGCACAATTGATCGCAATCGGTTTTTAGTGATCGATCAATCAATGTATTGATTTTTGGAAACAAGCAAATAATGGCTAGTTTCACTTGGAGAAGTTATAAATACCCCCACAAAACCTCACATAGAGAATTTAGTGAACATTTATTGGAAATTCCATAAACCTTTACTCTTAGAATCTTGAAATTCTTCTCTAAATTGCTTTTGAGTAGAAGAGAGACACAACCTTGCATATCCTTCACTCTTTCCTCTATCTATTTGTTGTATTTCATATAGTCAAGCTTCTACATTTTCTCATATTGTTGAAAAGAAGTGGATGCTTGGATCCCTCAAGGAGAAGGTACTCTCCAAGTATTGGGTGTAAGTAATTTTTCCTTTATTTGATTTTATTTTATGAAAGGTTCATCTAAAACCTATCTAATCTAGATAGAATAGACCAACTAGAGCTAGAATCTGGCCAATCTCTTGGAGAGATTGTATTTGTAAAAAGTGTGTATTGAGCTACACATGGCTTAAAGAGAGCGGAAATCTCTTTATGTAAATTCAAGCTATTATTAGAGCTTTGAATAGATGAATTTGTCAAGCAAGGATTCTTGGACAGTCAATACCAATAGGTGAAAATCGATAAACATTCTTTTGTCTCCTATGGTGTGTGAATGTTTACTTTACATTGAAATTAGATATTTTGCATGATTTATATTTCATGCCTAAGTTAATATTTTAATTTTAAAATATAAACTCACCCCAACACATTTTAGGGGTGAAAATGACTTAATATTGGTATAGATTATAGTGTCTCTTAGAAGTTCTTTTTTTATTCCAAAAATTTAATTTTGTACGTTTTAAAATTCCTCTTCCATGAAGATTCAAGAGAGAATGTGTTGAAGCTTGAATCATCTCTTGAAAGCTATGAAACCCTAAGTTAGGATTTGTTGTTAATCATTGGTTGAGAAGTCTATGTTCTAGTTGTTTTAAATTCCACTTCAAATTTATCTTTTTTGTGAGATGTTTTGGAATAATTTGAATACCTTGTGTTGTCAATCATACAAGTAATTTGACTCTGTTTTTTATTCATGCATGCCGTATACATTCATGTTAAAATGTTGGTTTAAGCTCTCAAAATTCGTTGTTTTTCATAATTAATAGATCCTTAATTGTAAGCTAGTTGGTTCTTTGTCAATTTGGTGTCATAAGCTGCTTGAATTCTTCTTTCTTTTGAGTGTTTGAAAGGTTTGTTTGTGTCTGGTTAAGTATGGAAGAAATTCAAAAAAAAATCTTTTTCAATTGTAGATTTTAGCAAGTGCTATTTTTTGAGAATCACTACTTTTCCACTTAAGGGTTTAAGTAATTACTCATCATCGTCTTAATCTATTAAAGATTTTCCAATCACAAGAGACTTTGTTGGACATTTAACCTAGTCACTATTCATGAAGATGATTTCTCTGTTCACGATACTTTAGTTATAAGTTCGTCAATAAATAGTATGGAAGAATCTGTTGTCCATAACTTTGTTCACTTAAATATAGCCAAGGATATCTGGGAGTTATGTTTAAAATTGTACTCTACTACTTATTGTCTTCACAAGATATGATTTTTTCGGAGATGTATACAACAAAACAAGGTGATAATCTTCATGAGTACTTTGCCAGATTTAGAGGTCTTCTATAGCAGGAAAGTTGCTCAACCATATTCCACCGACATTGCCATTCAAGAAAAACAAGAGAAGCCCTTGTCTCTATGATCTTTTTTGAAAATTTAAAACCTTATCTAGATGGTCCTAAATGTTAGGTTCTTAGCTCTTCTGCTAAACCTTCCTTCAATGATGTGTGTGAGCCATGCTTGGGATTCCAGTCAAGGGATCGACATTTTAGTTTGATCAAGTTGAATGTTCTACCATGTTCTCCCAAGGAAGGAGTAATAGCTATGGTAGATGACGAGGAAAAGGTGGCAAGTCAAGTGGTAGAGCAAGAGGAAGAAGTGGTGATTCCACTTATAATTCTTCAAATTCTGATCAAAATAGGTGGTGTACTTTTGTGGTATAAATAATCATGTGGTGGAAACATGCTGGAACTTACATGCAAAACTGGATTTTTCCAAAGCTAGACAAGCCTCGATTACTACACAAAAACTTGCCAAGTAGTGTCTTTTGGCACTTCAAAAGGAAAGGTGGTTCTTAGAGAAGAAGTTTATAATCTATTACAAAAACTAAAAACCCTAATGGTCGCTCCTTAAAGTGTAGCTACAACTACAATTATTACTACTAGTTCATTCTCTTTTGTTTTATGTTCCAGTTCTTCACCTTGGATCATTGTTTTGGAGCCTCTGAACTTCTTATTGGTAAAATTGGAAACTTTTCTTCTTTATCCCCCAGTACTACGAACTGATTATATCATTTAAAGATGGGTCCCAAACCAAAGTTCAGGATACCGGTAATTCTACTATATCCTCCTCTCTCACTCTCTAATATTTTATTTGTTCTATAATTTCCATTGAGTCTTATGTCCGTTAGCTAGTTACCCAAGAAACTTAACTATTTTTTAACTTTTTTCCCTTCCCATTGTATCTATCAGGACATCAAGACAAAATAGGTGATTGGTGGTAGCCGTGAGAGAGGTCTCTACTTTTTGGATTCAACAATTTTGATAGTCATAGCAACAAAAAATTAAGAGGTTGTGCAGTGGCATAACCTATTTGGGCATCAGTCACTATCAAGCATAAAAACATTAGTTCCATTCCATATATCCCTTATATAGTTATCATGTGAGTTTTGTGAGCATGGAAAACATCACAAGTCTGTTTTTTACACCCAGACAAGACAAAGTGTCTTCTAGTTCCTTTTCTTTAGTTCTTTCAAATGTGTGGGGACCTGTCATTGTTCCAAATATTTCTCAATCTAAGTATATAGTAATACTTGTGGATGATCATACAAGAGTTACTTGATTATTTCTAATGAAAGATAGATGGGATGTCTTTACTATCTTTGTTTCTTTTTGCTCCATGATTGAAACTCAAATCCACAAAAAAATTCAGATTTTTAGGTCAAACAATGTGAAAGAATATTTTCCTCTAAGCGCCAAACATTGCGTCAAAAGAAGGGCATTGTCCATCAACAATCTTGTGTTTACACACCCCAACAAAATGGAGTCTTCAAGAGAAAACTTGTTGAAGTAGTTTGAACACTTGTGTTGTCCATGAGTGTATCCCAATATTACTGGTCATATGTTGTCCTTATAGTTTGTTTTCATATCAATCACATGCCTTCAAGTGTTTCACTTGATCATAAACCATTCTAAAAGTTGTTCACTGACCTATCTCTCTTTCCATTACCTCCTTGTGTGTTTGGATGCGTTTCCTTTATACATAATTTGGATCCTCACCAAAATAAGTATAGTCCCAGGGCTATCAACTGTATTTTTTTGGGTTATTCAAAAAACGAAAAGGGGTATGTGTGTTTTTCCCCTATAACTTGTCTAGTTCCTCTTTTTTCTCCTTCTTCTTCTCTTCTTTTCTTCTACTTCTTCTTCTTCTCTTCTTCTTAATCTTTTCAAGTATGAAGGCCTAAAATTTATAATTTCAAAATAAGAACTACATATTTTTAAAAGAGCACAATTCACAAAATATCCTTACTATTAATATTAATTATTGACTATTTATCTTAGCAACATAATGTAAGGCCAATTGCAATTATATGAGTGTAGGTAGAATTTGTAAAAAGTTTTCTCAATATATTAGATTCATTGTCCAATATGTTTTCCAAATAAAAAATTAATAGCAATGAAATAACACAAGTCTAAATACATTTAAATATTTAATATAGAAGACCTCATATGTGAAATGCAACCTAAATGTTCAATTTCATTAAACTACAATTAATTAATATTTTTTGCCACATTTGACATGCTAATAAATCTCAAGAATAAGTTGCTCTTGCAGATTGTGTTTCACACTTTCTTTGAGTATTTTTTTTTTTGTTGATCCATGTAGTCGATAAAATCATCACAATCTTCATCTTCATTTACATCCTTATCGTGATTACCTTATGCACTCAACTCATCTCTTGACTCATCATTCTTCATTTTCAATTGTATCCATGTAATCCTCCTTACATATTTATTTATGCATGACACTACATGAAATCATAATTTTTACTTGAATATCAAAAGCAAAATAAGGGGCATATTTTAATATTTGAAAAGAACTTTTCAAGCTCCAAAAGTCTGCTCAATATTTGTTCTTAAAGATGAGTGCCTTCAGTTGAACAATTCTCTTGGATTTGAAGGAGGGTTATCTCCAAATTTTTGCCAATGATAACGAGTCTCTTAATGAATAGCCAAAAATCCTAGAAGATTTACATAACCAACATCTACTATATAATATTTACCTACAATTAAAATATATTCTAAATAAATCAATTAAAAAAATATTAGATAAAAATAGACAGAATAATATTGTAATGAAATGCCATTTACCTTTGGGAACCTAGAATTTATATAGTCTCATTAATGTTGATTTTAGTACATGTGAATCAACTATTGACTCCTCCCATCCAACAAGAACATAAGTAAAGTGGATGTCAAATGTACAAGTCACCATTATATTTTGTGAAATAAAACCCTTCCTATTTGTTGAATTTAGGACCCCATGATTACAACCTTGAACAAGGTGGTGAGAGAGAAAGAGAAGAAGAAAGAGAGAGGAGGAGAAAAGAGAGCAAGAGAGGAGCTCGGCCGAAGGGGGAGAGAGAGAGAGAGAGAGAGCTTAGGGGCGAATTGAGAGAAGGGAGAGAGGCTTGATGCTCTACCCCATGCCAAAGTTCTCTATGAATAGTTTTTCAGAGGATGTTACAATGTCTATAATGCCCTTAGGGCTACAAGCTTTACATAAGAATAAAAATAAGTAGACATGTTCTTCTTGACTAATTACATCCTTGTGTCATCTGTATGAGATGACTTCTTATTTACTATTATGCCACCTCTCTTGGATGTGAGGGCTTCTCCTTGGTTGTGTGGGCTTGAGAACATCTTCTAACACTCCCGCTCAAGCAGGGGTATATGAAACATCGTAAATGCTCAACTTGCAGCAAATGGTGGATAGGATCTTGTGAGTGACCGGCTTTGTAAGGATGTTTGCAACTTTTCTTTGTGATGAGATATGTCTGAGGGATAATATGTCGGCTTGGAATTTTTCCCGTATCAATTGAAAATCACCTCAATATGTTTTAATTTTTCAAGGAAGACCGGATTCAAAGTGATTTGGATAGCCGCTTGATTATTACGATGTAGATCCATATGAGCTCCTTTATAGAATCCCAATTCCGTGAGAAGGGATCTGATCCATAGAATCTCACTGACTGTGTGTGCCATGACTCTGTATTCTACTTCTACACTGGACCTTGCCACCACATTCAACTTCTTGCGTCTCCATGTAACCAAGCTTCTTCCAACCATTGTACAGTACACGTAAGTGGATTTTCTATCAAGTGGGGATCAAGCCCTGTCTGCAGTCGAGAACCCTTCGATGCTGAAGTGACAATGATTTTTATAGAGAAGCCCTCTTCCCTTCCTGAAGCTCCTTTAAAATCTTGTAATATTCTTCCTAAAGCTTGCTAATGAGTAAGTTGTGGTTTTGTGCATGTATTGACTTACCACACTTACTACATATGATATATCAGGTCTTGTTACACTGAGGTAGATAAGTTCAAGTCTTTGATATTTGCCAATATCCACATCTTCTCTAAAAGCCTACAGATAGCTTGGTATTTGAATCCATTGGGGGTACCCTTTAGTGTACACCCCATCATTTTTGTCTCACCGAGTAGATCAATGACATATTTTCTCTGTGATATTATGATCCCATGCATGGACTGTAACACCTCAATTCTTAGAAAGTATAAAGTCCAAGGTATTTTGTTTTGAACTCTTCACATATATTCTTTGTGGCCTCTTGAAAGCCATCTAATTCATTGCCGGTTAAGACAATATCATCTACATAGACTTCCATAAGTACTTTCCTTTTAGGGATGTATTTAATAAATACTGAGTGATATACTGAGCATCAATGAAATCCAACCCGTATCAGTGCTTGGCTAAATTTATCAAACCATGCATGAGGAGATTGTTTCAGACCATATAGAGATTTCCTCAATCTGCATACTGACTCCCCTTCAACCACATATCCATGTGGTTGTTGCATATATATTTCTTATTTGATATACCCATTCAAGAAATTATTTTTTACATCAAGCTGATATATTGGCTAGGAGAATTAGCAGCAAGGAATAATGATATAAGGATTGAGTTCAACTTGGCCACTAGAGAAATTTTTTCTTCATAATTGATTCCATAACACGGATTATAACCTTTGGCAATGAGGCGTGCCTTAGGGTGAGCAACCAATCCATCCATATTATTTTTAACTGTATAAACCCACTTACAGCCTATGGGTTTCTCTCTAGAAGGAAGGGGGACTAGAGTATATGTCTGATTCTCATATAGTTCTTGTATTTCTTCTTCCATTGCCACCTCGCATCCTAGATGCCTCAGAGCCTTCTAAAAGGACTGTGGTAGAAACATGGAAGAGATAAATGCAATAAATTAACAACATGAAGAGGGAAAATGATGGCGAGACACAAAATTGGATATTGGATGAGAAGTAGAGGGCCTTGCTCAAGTTCTGGGTTCTTTCCTTAAGGCTATAGGCCGAGAATTATATTTTGGTCCAAATGGAACATGAGTAGGTGAAGATAGACTTACCTCAATGGGATGCATAAACTATGCTAGTGTGGTATCGACCAATGCTTCATAGGGTTGAAGTGTATGCACAATACGGGGCCCAACCGGTCGAGGAGAGGCTTGTACAGATGAGAGACCCGGAGGAGCATTTTTGGCGTAGTATGAAATGTCTTCAAAGAAGGTCACATCCCTAGACACTAGTAACCTTTACAGACTGGGATTATAATAAACATAACCCTTTTGTGTGCAAGATTATCCCAAGAAGATACACTTGATAGATTTTGGGTCAATTTTATTTCTCTGGGATGATGTAACATGAAGAAAACATGCGCACCCGAAGACTCTTAAAGGAAGTGAACATGGTTCATCATTTGGAAATAATAAAGAGTATGGAGATTTATGATCGAGGACGGATGAGGGTAGCCTATTAATAAGAAATCACACAGTAAGTATGACATGTAGCCAGCAGAAGTATGTTATTTTCATGTAAAATATTATGCCGTGGGAAACCTCTAGGAGATGTCAGTTATTCCGTTCTGGTACACCATTTGGTTGAGGGGCGTCGACACATGATGTCTCATGGATAATGTCATTTTCTTGACAAAATAAATCCAGGTCACTAGAGAGGTACTCTTTAGTATTATCTGAGTGAAATACTTTTATTTTCTTGCCAAATTGAGTGGCCACCATACCATAGCATGAAAGGACTTAAAAATGGATAAAATTTTAGATCTCCCTTTAAAGAAGAATATCCATGTGACTTGAGTAAAATCATCAATAAAGGTGATAAAATACTTAATTATGGAAATATTTTAGACACTTAAGGGTTCCCATACATCAGTGTAGATCAAGGAAAAAGGAACAACACCTTTAAGTTCAGTCCGAGGAGAGTATATGTTCCTCTGGTGTTTGCTTAGTTGACACACTTCACAGTTTAAAAATGACAAATTTTTAAATGCTGGAAAGAGATGGTGCTAAGGGGTGTCCCAATCTATTGTACCATAATCTTGCCATGGTTTGATTGGCTGAGACTGCATTTATTTGAGGCAAGTTCAAGTAGTAAAACCCCCCTTGTTCATGGCCTACACCAATCACCCGCTTCGTCGTTAGATCCTGAAACACACAAGAAGAGGGTGATAAGTTGATGGAGAAATTGAATTGTTTAGAAGTTGACTGATAACAATAGGTTCAAGGGAAAGGTTGGAACAAATGGGATATCTTTGAGCAAAAGTGATGGTATAATAGAAGTGGATCCTTTCTCGAGAAATTTGGTTTGGGATCCATCAACTATGGTAAAAAATTTATCTAAGAGGCATGGAGATAAAGAATGTAGTAGACATTTGTAACCTATGAGATGCTCTAAGGCTTCTGAGTCAATAATCTAGGATGAAGAGGAGGTAGTGGTAGAAAGGATACCTAAAGTGGTGGTGTCAACAGTAGTAGTGGAAGATGTTGGAGAAGATACCATCAGAGTTTTTATTTTTCTGGAATAGTTCATACTCATCATCAGTGAGGGTGTTTTTACTGATTGTGGTGCAGACTTGTCCTCCTTTTTATTATTGACTTAGGCATGATTAATCGTGGACCAATCTGACTTTCCATGGATTTTCCAAAAAATTTCTATTGAACCTACCATAGTGACTGCATCCCTAGTTGTCTATCTTGGATGGACCAGTCATTGCACCTCTTCCTCTGTCTCCTATATAGCTTCTACCACAACCATCGTTGGTGGAAGATGTGCCCCTATCACCGGAGGTCATGGTTGATGATACTTCATTATGAGAGGTGGAAGAAGAATCAGAAATTTTGAGTAAGGTGGCACATAAATCATCAAATGTTGGAATAGTGGAGGAGCTAAGGAGTTGAGTTTTGGCAACCTCAAGGTAAGGCTTAATATTTTCTAAACATATAGCAATTGTTAAGGGTTCTCTCTACTTGTCTTGAATAGAGACATCGGTGGAGTTAGGCTAAGCTAGCTTCCACTCTTGAATGTGGCCTTTAAATCTTTCCAAGTACTCATGTAAATAGTCTCTTTGTTTAGTATTAAACATACTTTGTAAGACATCATACATCTTTTGTTAGGCTATTTGTGCTAGTGTACAATTTGACACATGTATCCCAAATCTGTTTAGCTGTCTCCAGGTGGATGACATTGTTGGATACATGCTCCTCCATGTTGTTTATGAGCCAACTAATCACCAAGGTGTTATGTTTCAACCACTTATTATAAGCACTATCTTCCTCATTAATAGGTGGTTCGAGCTTGGTTAGGTGATATAGGTCTTGGGTAATAAGAAACCTCCTAACTGATTTTGACTAGATCAAGTAGTTAGATAACCCTATCAATGGTATAGTGGTAATCTTGACCATATCATGCTTTCTTCCCATGTTTTCTTCAGATATTTGGAATTAAAAACTGGTTATAATCTCCCAAAATAATAATGAGAGACAAAGAATAAGATACCTTACTTGTAAAGAATGAAGGAATAAGGTAATTTCTAAACCTTGATGAATTGAACTAGCTCGAGTTGATGTTAGGCTTAGGTCAATGTCCCATCCACTAAGTAAGAAATAGTGCTGGCTGAAAATCACCCGAATCAGATCTCTTGTCTTCCTTTTTTAATAAGAGGAAAAATTCAATCAAGAAAACCAAATCATCAAATAACCAATTCTCCTCTCTTCCTTGTCGAGAGACTAAGATCTTCCAAGATTTTTTCCAAAAATAATCATTGACACCAACTTATAAAAACCAGTCTAGATTCAGTTCTTTTTGTGTAGGCAAGATATGATTGATTTATGATAAATAAATGAGGCCTAATCAAGGAGATCTTAAATAAAATAGAAAGTTTCCTTAAAAAAAATTGGTGCCACCTTAGTCTTTCCAAGACATCACCTTTAATTCCTTTTTCTTTGCTTCTTCTTTTGTAAGAAGATCTCCCAGCCGATAGTTTCATGTGGGCTTCTCTGCAAGAAGAAGAAAATACTCTTGTGACTTTGATTAAAAAAAAAGAGTCTTGGTTCTACAAAAACAGCTCTTCCCAAAAAAAATATATCAAGGAATGAAGAGGTAGCACAATGATCCACGTAATCAACTTCTCAAAAACCAATTGATTATAAATATTGGATCATAATAGACATGGGAGAATGGCTTTCCATTAGAAACAAAACTTACATGCACGAATAGTAGCTTTCCATGCAAAAAATCTCAACATAAACTTATTTAGTAAAAACCTTTCAAACCGACTGAAAAAATATTACAATCTTTTTACAAACTGAGAGATACAAATCTCAATACTTTAATAGGATAAATAGAATAGTCTCTAAATCATTTTCCAGTGATAAAAAAACTAAGAGCACGAAGCCATGAACAAGTAACAAGAACAAGAAACTTAGCTCAACAAGCTTCAACCTTGTTTCACAAAGAGCCTTTAATGGGTTAGCTTTGATCATAAAAATATTAGAGCATCATATTGTTGTGGGGATCGTAAATCAAATGTTCTGATACCATGTTGAATTTAGGACCCCCCATGATTAGAACCTCGAACAAGGCGGTGAGAGAGAAAGAGAAGAAGAAAGAGAGAGGAGAAGAAGAGAAGAGAAAAAAAAGAACAAGAGAGGAGCTCAGCCAAAGGGAAAGAGAGAGAGAACATAAGAAAAGAGAGAGAAAGAGAGCTTAGGGACTAATTGAGAGAAGGGGAGAGAGACTTGAAGCTCTACTGCAAGACAAGGGCCTCTATTTATAGTTTTTGAGAGGATGTTGCAATGTTTATAATACCCTTAGGGCTACAAATTTTACATGAGAAAAGACATAAGTAGACATGTTCTTCTTGACTAATTATATCCTTGTGCCATCTTTATGAGATAACTTCTTATTTACCATTATGCCACCTCTCTTGGACGTGTAGGCCTTCTCCTGGGTCGTGTGGGCTTGAGCCCATCTTCTAACACTATTCCAACACATGTTTGATCAAACATAATATTTGCTTTAATATGAGTACCATCACACTTGTACAATCTATGTCACAAATTTAATCAATATAAACATATATTTGATATTCACGTAACATTATTCATCAAATGTCTTTATGCTTACCTTGAATCAAGGATGCTACATGTTATTCTTCAAAATCTACAAATAAGTGCGTTTAATGTAATCAGACTATAACCTGACAATAGCATCTAACACCCTACTAAAATATTTAATGGTCCACTTTTATCTATCAAACATGTCTTAAGTAACACTGTATATTTTTTGTTGACCAACAACAAGACAAAAATATGCAAGTTGAGAAAAACATTTAGATTCATCCTATAAACCTTTTGAAATTTAACTAATGATATTTCTAGTGTTTTTTTTTTCAAATATGTAGGAGCACATATACCATACGAGCATTGTGTTTGATCTTTAATGTAAAGTAATATCTTATAAGAGCAAGTCCAACTGTGTAGAAAGCAATCATAATGCTAATCTTTTCTTTGTCTAAAAGGTTATCCATGAGTATCGGCAATATTACATACTCCATAATGAAAATATAATTTCAAATACAAATCAATATCCATGAGTAGTTGCAAAGTTTCTCGCATAATCAAATATTTTTAGGATGTCTTAACCACAAAAAAAAAAAAAAACTTGTGTCATCAAATAAGTCTCACAATTAGACAACATTCATTCAAAATCAGACCTAAGGGTAAGAGAAGATAACATTCATTTAAAATTAGACCTAAGAACTCAAAAAAAAAAGAACTACTTCAATTCTTTCCATCTGTATTATTAAAAAAAAAGAACTACAGTCTTAAAATGAACAAATAGTCACAAGTCTTTTGATCAGTGACATTTTTAAAAATCTAGTGTCAATTTATGGCAATGCATTAAAGTTAAATAAGATTCATTCCTGCATCTCTTCTTGTGTCATCTGAATGAACATTTCTTTTTTCTTTATAGTGTCCAACAATTGGAGGTACAAAATTTTATTTCTTTTGGCAAGTTAGGAACTTCTAGAAGAGCCTCATACCCTACAAGCTTTGTGTTGACACCCTTGGATTTAAAGATCTCCTCAAGTGTTGATGTCATGTTATTAATCACATCAATAAACCTTTGAGTAATGTTAGGAGATCACTGAGATCCTACAACGAGCAGAAGTTCCTCCAGACATAGAATTTGAAGATGCCTTTACCTTTTTGTTGATCTTCATTTCTAGACTTGATACCACTGTGAGGTGGTTCAGGAATCTTCCTAATTACCTCAACTTCATCTATCTCTTCAATTAGTGCCCCTTCCACTATTGGAGGGAGGTCTTCATCAACTTCGATATTTTTTTGATTAGCTATCCCCATGGCTATGAACTTTCCCACAACTAAGACCAATGTGTCGTATAGTGGGCATCCTTCGCGCCTATATTTAACCTCTTCTTTTTTTTTTGACAAAAAAAAATATCTTTGAAAAAAACTTGTTTTCTTAACTATTAACACAATAAGTACACTTTCCTATATTACATTTACTAACCTTTATATGTCCTTGCTACACTGCGTTACTTGTTGTGACTCTTTGTTTTGTCAATTCCCATCCAAAGCCACTAGTATTGAGACAAACTATCACAACTTGATAAGTTTTCTTCCTTCTCTTGGTACGGTTTCAGTAGATCACAATTTTTTACCACATCTTCATCAAATTTACACAATCAGAGAAAACTGTTAGGTATAATCATGTTGATCTCCATTATTTTGATGATAACAAAATGGGTATCTTGAAAGTGTCCTATGAATAATGTTATCAATGCCTTTTAGACACTTGCCTTCTAGCACATATATTACAAACTCTATGGCAAAAGTTTATGACAAAACAATGCTCAATCAAGTTGGCAAGTCAAGGCCTGAAGCAAAAATATATGGAAGATTGTTGCTAAGAATAAGAACTTATACAAAGGAGATGAACAAAGATTTGTAAGCCTAGAGGTCGAACATCATTAGAAAATGTCAAGAACTCTAGCTATATAAGTAGATAGAAAACTGTTATGGACCCAATAGTGAGCCGAGTCAGGATGAGACACCAGGGCTGAGTCAATTAGTCTGACTGAGTTAGTTATGTAGTCATTTAGTTTATTTTCATGTTAAATGCCATGGGGCCAAATTTTAATTCTCTCTGGAACCTCGTGGTTTCACTCCTATTTAAGGGACAACCTGGAATGAAATGGACAAGTCTAATTTCACCCAAAATAAAGGATCGGCGTTCTCCTCAACAATCCCTAGGATTGGCTTTCTCCGAAAATGAACCCAAAGGTTCAGGTCTCCCTTTGACAAGCCTGGTTATCCATCGTCTTCAATGCTCTCTATTCCATTCCGTGAATACTCTATTCCTTTGTTTTTCCCTGAGAATTGTCTTCTCATTCTTCTTCTTCCCTGTGAATCGCATTATGGGATCTGGGACAGTAACATCTTGGTATCTGAGCAGGTTCCAGATGAAATAGCCGCAGTGTGCGCTTCGTTCCTTAGATGAAATAGCAACATGGCGCACAAAATTAAAATCAGCAATCCGGGAGGAGCTGCGTGCCCAGAGCACAAAATTAATCTCCGGAATAGAGGAGATACTTCAGGCTAGAGGGCCCGAAATAGAAGCTCGTCGGGATAAGGATTCAGAGACGAGGGTCACAATTTCGGAAGAAGATAGTGCGTCCTAGATCTCGGCGAATAATTTCTCCCATTCCGAAGTCGTTCAACCTCAAACTTCTTCGGAAAAGCCCGATGTGGGTTTGCAGGTTTTCGTTCGGCCAGATGCCTCCTGCGTAACCACTGTTACTGTGGTTCGCCGGCGGCAAAAGCTTCCTAAGGTCAGTATTATCGACGACAATGGTGCTGGGAAGAGCTTGTCGTTAAATCGATAGGGAGTGTACATAGATGCGAGCAGAAAAGCACAAAGATCCATAACCCGAAAGTTCGAAAACTGGGAGCACTCCGACGAATGCCAACCTATTCGAAACCTCAACCCCGATTTGCTGCTGTTCGCAGTCAGGAACAGGCCAACTACCACGCAGCTCGACTATTGGCAACACGGGAATGGTGGCCACCGTGGGACCTCTATGTCAGAAAATCCAGAGATTTCCCGTTTGCCATCGGGAACGCCGACTTGAATAACTCTTGTGGTAATTTCCTCCGAATTTTGTCTTGCCCGTCCTCAAATTCCACGATTTTTTAAGAAAAAACACCACGATGGCGTCGAGTGTGGTTAGTTGGGCTGAGAAATAGAGAGGTGATTTTTCCGTGTTGGTTGTTGAGATATTGGCTTCCGCTGGTGATTGGGAAGGGGTTCAAGCTTCCGTGACAGACGTTTCCGGTGGGGATTTTCTTATGACTGTTCCTGCTTGTACATCTCTGAGTGGGAGCTTGGGGATTCTGAGGATGGTAGCGAAATTACTCAGGGTATGGCGTCGGAGGAAGGACAGTAAGATTGAGCCAATTTTGTTTACTTACAATCACTTATTGGCTGGGCTGGTGCATTCTAGGTTCATAAGACCGGTAGTGAAGGTGTTTGAGACACTAAAAACCATTTTATCTGCTGCTGAGAAAGCACTTCGCCAGAGAGCCATATATGCAATTCGGGAGACATCTCTGATGACCTATAGAGAGATTACTGCTGCCAACTCATACCTAAATTATAGTGGTCTGCGGAAGGAGAATATCATTTAGCACAATCCAAATGTGATTTTTGAGCTAGGTGTTTCGTATACCGAACAGCTTAATGCAAATGCTGCACTGAGCTGTGCCAATAAATTTTTGGAGGTGACAAGGAAATCAATATTAACTGGGTGGAGTTTGCTGGCTTTAATTTTATCTGCTGCTGCTGTAGTTGTTCTTGATGCAGCTTTATATGAAACTGCCAAGTGGGACCAGGGTCCACTGCTAAGAATGCCTGCAAAGTTGAAAATTGATCAGTCTTTGCCTATGGATGCAGTCAAAACTTATCGCTTCCTTCTTGAACTGCTTCAAGCTCATAACAACTCATCTGGGTCATTCCAGAGCATAGCTACGGAATGGGATGATAAGGTTGACATTCAATCTACTAAGTTTGTGCAGAATTCTTTGGCTCACATGTATTCAGACTGCAGAGAAGTAATGTCCGCTCAGACCTTGTTCGATGAACATCTTCGACCAAGTGTGGGTTTTCTGGCCTTATGGATTTTGGGTGTTACTGGCCACCCTCTTGAGGATTTGTTTGTGTGGCTACCTGGCCAGCCCAAGGTCCATTTTAGACAGTTTGCTGGTTGCCTTACCGTGGATGACGAGGCTGGGAGAAGTCTCTTTTCCTACTTCGCAGCAGCATATGGCGAGGCAGATACCATGCAGATGCATCAGGTGGTTGGTGATTACATAAATCCATATGATGTCATACTTGATGTTTGCTTCCCATCAATTCTGGAGCAAGATCTGAGATTAAAAAAATCTGTGCCCCAGACAAGTGTGGGTGTTGCTGTGTTCATGCCTTATGAAAGGCGTTTCTACCTCAATCTTCCTGAGGTTCAGGAAGCTCTACATGCAAACAGAACATTACACCCACCTTCAAACTGCAGTAAATGTGGACAGAAGTGGCAACCCCTTGGATGCTATGCTAAGAGATGTAGGTGGAGCTCTCATGTTCCATGTTCCGAGTACACAGCAGGTTACCGATGGGATACTGAGTTCACCAGCTTGACTGGCTTAACTATTAAAAATTATTGGGGTCTAAGTCTCACTCTGGTGCTTTTCCCCACTGAGGCAATTGCTGTTTGCCGGATCTTCACCTTTACTTGGGTTAAAACTTGTCTGAAAGCACAGATTCCTATCCCTAGAGAGGCGTATGCAGTTAGTCAAGACATTCACAACACAGAACTTCGTGTGACAAAGCAGCATTATAAGCTGCAGTATCCGCTGAATACTGGCAAGGAAGAGCTTCAAGTGGCACATGCGAAAGGTGCAGCAGATGAATCCGAAATCTGGGTTGTTAAGTCCTTGAAATATTTCTTAACATCAATTAGAGCTACATCAGCTCACTTCTCTGAGGGGCATAAGCTCGGAAAGGGTGGATTCAGTTCAGTCTAAAAAGGTCATGCACTGCAAAAACAGCCTCACGGAAGCATGGTGGGCCCACATGCAAAGATTCAGGAAAAGCATAAAACAAGGGGAAGGGCTTTTGCTGATTTTTGTTTAAAGGACTATGGGGTGATATCAATTCCTGAATTCGCTCACATGGTACTCACTGAGAAGGATCAGTTCGTTGTGCTTGCATCTGATGGGGTCTAGGATATTTTAAGCAATGCACAAGTGGGGGAGATTGTATCAATGGCTCCAAGCCGATCCTCTGTTGCAAGGGTGCTAGTTGATGCAACTGTTCAGGAATGGAAACTCAAGTACCCAACCTCGAAGAAAGATGATTGTGCTGTGATCTGTATGCACTTAGATGGTAAAAGGGACTCAGAATCTGATACTGAAGAACCTCCAAGTGTCTTTACTGATACCGATCATCTATATTAGTGCCAGTCTCAGGCCGGTATTGGAGGATGGTCATAGTGATGAGCTGAATCTAGACCCTTGTCTGCAGCGAAATTTCACGGTAAGGTCAGCGTCAGATAGTAGTGACCACCATCAAAACAGACGGGCGCCTCTGGGGGTCAGCAGAAGAGGATACAGTGTTGAGGACCGAAGATCAACAAGGGTCTGGTTTGGAAGGGGTGACGCGTGTGAATTCTCTTGCCCAGTTGCCAAGGTTCTCGGAAGAGAGATCCAAAGCCTGATCCACATCTTGTGTAAAAGAGATAAGTGCATGGATTTTGTTGTAAATCACGGTTATCAGGTAGCTTCAACTTGTGATCTATGATGAGCAGCGGAACATGATGTGAATGCCTTCCTCCTAATAAAAGGGTGATGCCTGTTGTCATTTCACCAAAAAAAAAAAAAAATTGTTTTTTTTCCAGGTGGAACCTATTGCTAACGGGGAGAACCAGCGGCGGGTTTCGGCTCCAACACCATTTCTGTCCGTGGGCGGCCACAGTTAAAATGGGTGCTACTTGGGATGCTATAGATCAGTTTCGGCAAGCATACCCTACCTTCGAGCTCGAGGACAAGCTCGTTCTCCAGGAGGGGTGTGATGTTATGGACCCAATAGTGAGCCAAGTCAGGCTGAGACACCAGGGTTGAGTCAATTACTCTGACTGAGTTAATTATGTAGTCATTTAGTTTATTTTCATGTTAAATGCCATAGAGGGGAAAAATTGTAATACTCTCTGGAACCTTGTGGTCTTGAGTCCTATTTAAGGGACGACATGGAATGAAATGGACAAGTCTAATTTCACCCAAAACAAAGGATCGGTGTTCTCCTCAACAAACCCTAGGATCGGCGTTCTCCAAAAATGAACCCAAAGGTTCAGGTCTCCCTTTGACAAGCCCGGTTATCCATCATCTTCCTCTCCATTCCATTCCGTGAATACTCCATTCCTTCGTTTTTCCCTAAGAATCGCCTTCTCGTTCTTCTTCTTCCTTGTGAATCGCATTGTGGGATCTGGGACCATAACAAAAACCAAACTTCAATTTTTTTAAGAACACCTATGTTATGGAGATTTTGGGCATATTTCTCTCACAATCATGTTTGATCAATGCATTATAGAGTTTTAAGCTTACAAAACCCCTTATCAAATTCATCATCATGCTTAAAATCCAAGTTTCTTAATTTGGCATAAAGCAGGATCAATCAAACTACAAGGCTCGATTGATCATACAGAATGCAGTCTGGTAGAAGATTATAAAGCATGATTGATCAATGAAACCGATTGATCAATCATACAACAAGCTATCTTATAGGAGCTATAAAGCATGATTGATCATAAGAAAACTATGATCCATTACAATGAGAGTTGCATAGCCAAGTCTATTAGCATGATTGACCAACTTAAATGGATTGATCAATCAACTTAAATGGATTGATCGATCAACAAACCATTTCTAATGAGTTGAGAATTTGAATGATCGATTAATAAGCTTATGGAACTCAAAATATAGTTGTTATACATGGTTGATCGATCATACCTTTCTGGTGATTAATAAAAAAAATTGCAACCTTTTGGTAAGGAGCAAAAAATGGCTAGTTTGGCTAGAAAATTCTAAATAGGCCCCTAAACTAATAAGAGGATCAAGATTTTAGTGTATATTGGCATACAAAACCTCTAAAAAGATTTTGAGCTTAAAATTCTCATTTTACCCTTTTTGAGAGAAAAATGCTACATTTTCTTGAATCCTTCACATTCTCTCAAATTTCCTTGCATTCTATATTTCCATAAAACTCATATACATCTCTTATTTCATGCTTAAAATTTTGGAGGCTTGGACCTCACTTGGAGAAGGACTACCTCCCCAAAAAGAAGATTGTAAGTTTGATTTTCTTTAGTATTTTATACTTTCTTCTTAGTGGCTTTCTAGTACCTTAGAGCTAGATCAGTTCGCATTCTAGGGCCTGAAATCTAGAAAGGGAGTGTTCGCTAGAGCTGAAATCTACTTGTATTGAATATATTGGGGAGAGGTCAATTATGTAATTGGGGATTACACATGGCTTAAAGAGTGCCTGAAATCGCTTTGTATTTTCAGTTTATAGAGCATATTAGTAAATTTTCCCGAGCAAGGCTTCCTGGGCGATGACTATCAATAGCCGAACATCGTGAAAAAATCATTTTCTCTTATGGTTATGTGCATCACAAGTTTACACCCAAAGCATTCCAATTTACTATAGGAGATTGAGTACATAATTTCTTTGAGATAGAATTATGCCATAGTTATACTGAAGAACTTCTATACCCAAAAAATATTTTAGTAGACCAAGATCTTTTATTTGAAACAAATTATTTGAATTCATTACTTGTTGAATCCTTATAGAAGAACTCGTACAAAATTGAGTTTTGCCACATGGAAAAATGTTTCATCATAATCAATGCCATAGGATTATGTATACACTTTTGTATTAACAATGCTTTCTACTGAGTCATTATGCCAATAGGGTTATATTTGATGTTAAAAACCGATTTAAAACCCACTATATTTTTGGTTGGTGGGAGAGATGATAAGTCCCAAGTACAATTGTTGTACATGGCTTGTATTTCTTCACCTATGGTAGCTTTTCACCTTGGATCATTTAAGGCTTTTTCATGGGTGGTAGGAATAGAGGAGGAGGATAAAGCCCTAAAAATCATACACAACTGGAGGACAACTTGTGATTGGATATATGATTTACAATTGGAAGAGAAGTAGAGGGTAGTTTAATGGTACGAGAATGAGGTTCCTTTCGTGTAGCAATAGGCTTAGTGTCATACAATGGACCAAACGTAATTGGTGAAAATGGTGGAAAGCTTAACACAGGAATATCAGGTGACTCCACAAGAGAATGATTATCAGTGGGAGGAAAGGAGGGATCAATAGATGGCTTCTCCTTGTGAATGGTGTTTATCTAGTGCAACAATTGGTTTTGGCATCCCTAAGAGAATTGAAAACCATGAGGTGGACTAGTAGAAATAAATGTAACATCAAAAGAAATAAATGTTTTTAGAGTAGGGGAATGGCACCCATACTCTTTTTTATTTTTTGAACAAACAAAGAAGATAAATTTGATAGCCCTAGGATTATACTTATTTTCATCAGGACCAAAGTTATGAACAAAGAAAGCACATCCAAATACATGAGGTGGCAATCGGAATGGTGTTGAGTAAATGAACACTTTGGAGAATGTTATGTGATATTGTAAGACACTGGAAGACATTCTATTAATAAGAAAGCATGCAGTAAGGATAACATATGGCCAATAAAATTGAAGAACATTCATGGATAACACAAGAGTCCTTGCAACTTCTACTAGGTGTTTATTTTTTCTTTCTAAGGCACCACTCTACTGTGATGTATAAGCACAAGAAGATTGACGAATGTTAAGAGAGAAATTAAATTATTTTCAAAATTAAGTTTGGGATTAAATAATATAATAATTTAGGAAAATATTTTTAAAATTAAATTATGTAATAATTTAGGAAATTAATGACAAATCAATCTTGATTTATTTGTCATGATTTTCTTAAATCAAGAATAATATCTTGATTATTTTTTGTTTCTAAATTAAGGAAATTTGAATCCTTAATTAAGGATTCGAATTATCCTTCTTTAGCCTATAAATAGGCATGTATTGATGTAAAATTCATTCTAATTCCATAAAAATTCTCCCTCTCTTTCCATATCTGGATTAGGCTCCTAGGGCTGAACCACACAAAATTAGTGTGTGTCTTTTGTTCTATTAATCTTCATTTCATTTTTCGCTTAAAAATCTTTCATGATTTTAAAGTCAAAGGTTTGATTTTGGCTATTTTTTGTTTCACGGTTAATTTTCACATAAATTTTTGTGTGTTATTTATTCCATGCTTTTCATTCAAATAGATTTATGCATTACATATATTGATCAGCTATGAGCATTTGCCTCTTGTTTCATCAAAATCTTGTGAGAAATTGTTTATAATTTCGTGTTTTTCACTAATGGACATTGTGTTTTTGAACCATTTTTTTATTGTAATATCATAATTTTATATTTAAATTGAAGCATTAGTTTGAAAGAGGACTCAAATCCAAGCATTTCTACTTTTGTTTTGTCAAAATCCATAAAAAAATGATGATGTAATTGAAATTTGAAATTTCTGGTTTGTTTTATGTTAAGAGGAAGATGACAAGCTAGCATGGCTTGCCTTAATAAGCCCGTTGGCTCGTGCATCTGGTTTAAAAAACTGGCTCCAATGCTGAAACTACATGTCAACCCGATACGATAGTACCAAGTCCGCAGTGCTTAACCTTATGTCTATCTGACATGTGGGTTTGGTTCTAACTTGAGGATTTGTAGCACAATCCGATGCGCAGTTCCGGATTTGTGTTGGAAAACTAACAGAGAATCTACCGAACAACATCCGCTTTTAGTATCCACATTGCATTTTCGCTTCTTGGATCCTGGTTTGAGGTGCAAATTCTAATGTGTAATCCGAATAGAGAATCTGACCCATTGTCACTATCCGTTTACTATTTTTGGTCAGGTTTTCTCATTATTACCCAAACCAAACCAATTTTTGGTTCAAACGAAAAATAGTCATATTTCCTTCATTTTCATTTAATTTTTATGAATTTTTTTTTATTTTCTACAAAAATCTTCTATCTATTGTTTTATAAAGGGAGAAGAATCGAGAAAAGATTTATTAATTGAATCAGTAGGGAGATTTTTTTTTTTCATTTTGGTATTAGGTATAGAGGTGTAAAGATACAATCTCATATCCTAAACTATTTTTGAATATTATATTAATAAATTTTAGTGGATTTTGTTTGAGATCTGTCAGGGTAAACGTGTATTGTGCTGAGGGGATTTAACACTTTAGTGTGGGCAAAAGGGCGATTACGAACCAAACTGCTGCTCACGCCTCGTTGCTGTCTGGATTCGCCGCTGCAAATGGTTTCCATGGCATTAGGGCCGGCCAATCGTCAAATTCGGATAAACTGTAACGTATCTGTTTTTCTCTGGTTTGACTAGAAGTTTGAAGTCGGCAGACATGTCTCTCCTTGCTGATCACATAGACTCTTTTCTTAGCGTCTTGGGACAACAACTTAAATATTTGGTCAGTCTTAAATATAGTTCATTTTCTAATTTAAACTACTAATCATTTTGTCGCCAACTTTGATCAACTTCCCTTTATGGTTATGATGATATTTGGTGGCTCTCTTGTTGATGTCTCTCCTCTTGATATCTTGTATTCTTGTGCACTTTGGATTAGTTATGTTTCATGCACCTATAGCAATATTGATCCTCTTGTAAGTTTAAATAAGATTTGAATATTAATTTTTACCCATTATCCCAATTTATTTCAAAGCTGTGAAATTGATTCTCTTTTATTTGTTAAGATGAATTCATTATATTATGTTTTGAGACTCTTTGTATTTATTGGGCCTTTTAAATTTTTTATGTGATTCAAATTTTGTCAAAAGAATTTTTGATCTTGCTTTGGAATTAAGTTAGTCACCCCTGTGTTTGAATTCTTTGAGTTGATCTTCATATTAACTATTATTTCCCTTAGCTGAGTTGGCTATAGCCGTTTTGAGTAATTAACATTTTCTTGCCTTGTGATTGTTATTACTCTTTTGTGTTTAAAGTTTTTTTCTTTGTGTTAGTTTTGAAATTTCTTTCGCTACGAGTGATTGATCAATCAATCATTTACCAGTGATTAATCAATCAATCAACGGTTTGATTTTTTGTCAACGGGCAAATAATAACTAGTTTGAGTTAGGGAAGTTATAAATACTCCAAACCGTGAGTATAGAGAGGCATGAACATTTACTCCCTTTCAAACGTGCTTTAGAGAGAAAAAGTGTTCCTACTTTTGAAAAAACTTTACCTATTTCAATCATGCTTACATGCATAATAGTACAAGCTCCTTGATCTTTCTACAACATCCTACAAAGGAGGAGGAAGCTTGAAATCTCTCAAGGATAAACGTCTCTTCAAGTAAGGGTGTAAATGTTTTTCCTTTATTTTATGATAATGTAAAAGGGTCATCTAGAATCTATTAATCTAGATAGAAAGGCCTAGCTAGAGCCGATATGGCATCTCAAGACAAAGTGCTCCTTTCTATCTAGATTAATAGATTCTAGCTTGAAGTTTTTCACCCCTTTCTGATAGCCCTGAAAGATACATTGTCTAGACTTCACTTCAACTTCGACCTCTCCTCACTAGAAACAGGTACATAGGTTGGACAACCAAACACTCTCAAGCCAGAGTAGTCTACCTCACTGTCTGTCCACACCTCTGATTCTTTCCCATCTAGTGTTGCTCTAGGTGATCTGTTAATTAAGAAACATGCCATATTCACTACTTCTGCCCATAAGTTTTTTGCAAGCCCTATATTCAACCTGAGACATCGAGCTTTTTTAGTTGTAGTTCTATGACCTTTCCGCCACACCTTTTTGTTGTGGTATCTTTCATATTGGTGAAGTGTCTCTTAATCCCATGCTGCTCACACAACTCCTTGAACTTTGAATTTGTGTACTCAGTACCATTGTCTAACCTGAGGCATTTAATCTTCCTCCTTGTCTGATTTTCTACTTCAGCTTTCAGCAACTTGAACTTGGCAAACGTTGTTTTACTTGTTCTGCATGAAGTACACCAAAACCTTTGGTGAATAGTCATCAATAAAGGTCAATAAATACATGTGTCCTCCTCGTGATGCTACTCTTACTGGTCCCCAAACATCTAAATAAACATAGTCAAGAATCCCCTCTGTCTTGTGTGTGACTGGCTTGAACTGCACCTTATTCTTGTTGAATTTATGTAAAAGAAAATACTTCATTGACTATCATTGACTTAATATAATCAATGTAGATGAACTTCTATTTATAATAGAGGAAGGTAGTAGAGTCCAATTACAATATAAATACCTTTGTTCCAATTACACCCAAACTCTAACACTTGAAGATAAATCCTAACATAATTAAATAACTCAATATAGATACAAGACAAATATTACTCAAACTAAAACTCTTCTAGGATGTGACCATAAGATAAAGATGCCTTTGTGAGTCCTTCTTGATCTTCCAACTTATGTGATAAGGATGCCAGCTCGTGGTAATCATGGTGGGTCGTTGGGCCCATCTTGTGGGCCTTTCTTGGTCTTGTGGCCCATGTTATAATACTCTTAGATATGTGGGCCTTCCTTGGTCGTGTGGGTTGGAGCCCATCTTCCAACACTCCCCCTCAAGCTGGGGGTGAAAGAATCTCATGAACTCACAGCTTGCTGCAAATGATGTATAAATTCTTTTAATATAAAATGGCACATATTCCAATATGCCTTCATCTTCCAACAATCCCCCTCATCCTGTTGCGCCCTTCTATGAGGCCCTGCTGGCATAATATAAGTGAGAGTAAAAATTACTCCTAGCCGGTAAGACATTGCTCCATACTCCAGTCCTAATGCTAGATGTAGGACACACTCCATCTTATGTAGGTAGTGTGTCTATCGGCATTGTTCTGAAGTGTCCACCACCGTGTCTCTCCACAGAACAACGACTCCCAAGTGGTAGGAGTAATAAAATCCATTACAGGGGGGTTGTGGGTTTGTTTATAATGGTGTCCCAATCCTGACACCGACTCTCATGGTATCCCAACAGTGATATTTTTTAGAGTTAAATTTATCATGGTGTCACAATTCGGGCACCGACTCTCTTGGTGTCCCAACCGTGATATTTTTGAGAATCAAATAAATTATGGTATGAGAAAAGGTATTGAGGACACCTCTTTTTAAATAATAATGTCCCCAAAGACACATAATAACTGCAGCTGCATATAACACTTCCAACTCATATAACATGAACCAAAATAATAAACCTTGTAGGACCCATGAAATAATCATAATCCGATATAAATATTTTTTTCTTAGATGCAGAAGCTTCATCTTTTGTGCATCCTATTTCTTGAATATTTTGGTCACATAAACTTATCCACAAGATATGGAATAAAATACCTCTTTCTTGTACTTCTTGTACTTCTCCCCTTCAAGTTGGGAGGTAATGGTAGTGATCCCAACTTGAACCAAATATCATAAATGTAACCATAAGCCCATATAACAGAGATATAGTAATAAGCCCTTAAACCAAGGATAACTGAGATATTTTTCTGATATATCAAGTCAAAAAGTGACGCAGAACAATGGGCATAAATTCGGAATTTTCAATACAACAGAATACTAGTATGACCTTTGATTCTTCCAATGCGAATATATCTTTAAATATAGATCAGATTGACATGAAATATTTTCATTATGAAACTAGACTTAAATACCTTTCATCCAAGTATAACTAATATTCATAAAATATAATTATCAAAAGATAAATAATCTGATTCATTTCAGCCTCTGTTATCTAGCATAACTAAGCATTGTTTCTCTTTTTTTTCCACCATGACCATTGACTTTTCCAAGATCAATATATTCTTATATAAAAATAATAACGAGAATTGGTTGAATAGGTAAGAAAATAGACTTACATATCTTTCCTTTGATATATAATTCTCCATATAATGTCTTTTTCTTGATAGCATAAAATACCTCGGAAGTTGAAGCTTTTTGTTGCTGCTCGACCCTCTTTTTCAATCTAACCTTTACCGTTTCCAATATCGATTTATCTTTGTAGATAACTCAGATAAAAAATTGGTTGAATAGGTAAAAAAATATGCTTATAGATATTTATTTTGATACATATTTATCCATATAAATTCTAGTTCTTGATAGCATAAAATACCTCGGAATCGGAAGCTTTCTGCTACTGCTCGAACCTTTTTGCAATCTAACCTTTGCTCATTCAAATATCGATATCTCCTTGTATATAACTCAGATTTGAAACATTCATTTTTCCTTGGAAATTAGACTCAAATATGTTTTCGTCAATATATAATTTGAAATATTAAAATCTCAGTATATAGGTTAAAAAAGCAAATAAAACTATAGGTGTAGGGACTGAAAAAAATAACTATGAACCTAGACTTAGGGTTTAGAGTTTAAAGAAAAGGATCTCATTATCTCTGTGGGTTGACCAAGTCAACTCATAGAACCTGCTCTGATACTATGTTGAATTTATGGAAAAGAAAAATATTTCATTGACTATCATTGACTTATTATAATCAGTGTACATGAACCTCTATTTATAATAGAGGAAGGTAGTAGAGTCCAATTACAATAAAACGACCTTTGTCCCAATTACACTCAAACTCTAACACTTGAAGATAAATCCTAACATAATTAAATAACTCTATATAGATAAAAGAAAAACATTACTCAAACTAGAACTCTTCTAAGATGTGACCATAAGATAAAGATGCATTTGTGAGTCCGTCTTGATCTTCCAACTTATGTGATAAGGATGCCAGCTCGTGGTAATCATGGTGGGTCATTGGGCTCATCTTGTGGGCCTTTCTTGGTCATGTAGCCCATGTTATAATACTCTTAGATATGTGGGTCTTCCTTGGTCGTGTGGGTTGGAGCCCATCTTCCAACAATTCTGTTTCCCAAGAACACAAAACTTGCAGAAATCAAGCTTGCATGTTTTGACACTCTTCAATAGATTTCTCTTATGAAGCTCTATCATCCCATTCACACCCATATGACCTAACCACATATGCCACAAGACTGTACAGTTAGTCTCAGACTCTACAGCTCCAACTCCACCTACAACTGTGGTACCTTGTGGTGTATAGATATTTCCAGATAGTTTCGGCCCCTTCATCACCAGATAGTTTCTGCCCCTTCATCACTGTTAGACACCTTTACTCACTATCATTATTCCACTTGCAAACTTGTAGCTATATCCATTACAATCTAAAGTGCCCAATGAAATCAGATTCTTTCATAAATTCGGTATATGTTTAACATCACATAACGTTCTAACCACACCATCAAACATTTTAATTTTTATACTCCCTATTCTAACAACTTTGCATAAAGCATCATTACCCATTAGAACATAACCAAAGTTTACTAACTTGTAGGTGTGAAACCAATCTTTATTGGGTGTCAAGTGTTAAGAGCATGCTGAATCTAGAATCCATGAATCTCTGAGATGATCTGAATTGGATGAAACATAAAGCATATCCTCATCACCACTCTTTGAGTCTTCTTCTTCCACTACATTCGCAGACTTTGATGGACCCTCTTTGTTATCTGAATTCCCTTTCTTTTTTTCTAGACAATCCCGTGTTATGTGCCCCTTTTTCCACACTTAAAACATGTGATGTCCTTCCTCTTCCCGGATTTAGACCAAGATTTTTTGTTACTCGATCCTTTCCGAGACTTGTTTCTTCCACATTCCTGGTTACCCTTCACGACAAGTCCTTCACCTTGTGAAGTCTCTTCATTGGCTTTCTTCCTCTGATGGAAGCTTGATAGAGCACTTGTGATATCCTCCAATTTGAGAGTTTATTTTCCCCACATCAGAGTCGTAACAAAAATTCAGTAGGGAATTCAACAACATTAATGCCTTGTCTTCATCTTCAAACTTCACATCAACCGGCCTAAAATCACTAATGAGCTAATTGAAAATGATGATATGCTGGTTCAGATCCGAGCCCTCTGACATCTTAAGACCATATAGTTTTTGCTTAAGATAGAGCTTGTTCATCAACGACTTGGACATATACCGACTTTCCAGTTTCAACCAAACTTCTGCTGGTGATACATCATGTCATTAGCCAAACAAAGCCTAATAGTCGCCACAACCTTCACTTCCATTTCTTTCCAATCCATGTCATCCATTCTTGCCGTTTGTTTTCCATATAGCGCCTTCAACATGACCTGCTGTACTAACAGGTCCTTCACCCTCCTCTGCCATAATCCAAAATTCTCATTTCCGTCGAATTTTGTCATGTCAAATTTTGCAGAAGAAACCCTAGTCATCATAGCCTAACTTGGGTTTTCCCTGAGTTTGGCATGTACACAAAGAAGTCTCTATATCTTATCAAATTGAATCTTTCGACGAGATGAATTCAACACCTCCAAAATCACCATAATCGGACATCAAACGATCTGTCACAGGCCACCAGAAGATTGCTGCCAAGAGGTGAGTCAACTCACTGAGTTGAATAGAACCAGCCTGGTTGGAAATGGGTTGATCGAAACTAAGATGGGTTGGGCGAAACTGCGTTAAGTGAAACAATGGACACAACCCATTGTCTTCTTCCCCGTGACCTTGTTTTTTTTCCCTGTCATTTCTCACAACAATGGGGGAAATCGCGATCTCGATGGCGTCGTCTTCAGTGACGCATCCCATTTCTGGCAAAGAACAGCTCTCGGACGATTTCCTCTTCGGGTGAAACCACACAGTGGCATATTTGTGGGAACTCTGCGACAGAAACAACACTAAAACCGAGGAAAAGGGGGCGTTGTGACGGAGGAGTGCAATGGAGCGGCTCTGTGATGGGATAAACCTTCAGTGTGGAAACAGCATGATTTGATGGAGGTGCCCCTGTGACGGATAAACCTTGGGTGATGGAGGTGCCACTACAAAGAGAAATTGATATTTTAATGAGCAAAGGTCATATCACAAAAGTGGTCCAAGCAGTAGTAAAAAAATTCAACTTCTGAGGTATTTTATGCTATAAAGAACGAGACTTTATATAAAGATATATATCAAAATAAATATCAGTCTATTCTCTTACATATTCAACCAATTTTCAATCTAATTTATCAACAAAGATACATCTATATTTGAAGCAGCGAAGGTCAGATTGAAAAAAAAGGTTCAAGCACTAGTAGAAAGCTTCAACTTCTGAGGTATTTTATGCTATCAAGAATGAGACTTTATATGGAGAATTATATATAAAAAGAAATATATGTAAGTCTAATTTCTTAACTATTCAACCAATTCTCTATCTAAGTTTTTTATAAGAAGATATTGATCTTGGAAGAATCAATGGTCATGCTGGAAAAAAGGAGAAACAGTACTTAGTTCGGCCAGATGATAGAGACCGAAATCTATCAAATTATTTTTCTTCTGATAATTATATTTTATGAAGAGAAGATATAATTGGATGAAATTTATTTAATTCTACTTTCACAAAGAGAAAATGTCATGTCAATCTGATCTATATTTAAAAGATATATTAACAATGGAAAAATCAAAGGTCATGAAGGTATTCTGTTGTATTGAAAAATCCAAATTTATGCCCATTGTTTTGCGTCCATTTTTGAGTTGATATATTAAGAAAATATCTCACTTCTCCCTGGTTTGAGGGCTTATTTATACATCTTTGTTATTTGGGCTTATTGCTACATCTATGATATTTGGTTCAAGCTGGGATCACTGCCATTACATCCCAGCTTGAGGGGGAGAAGTAGAAGAAGTACAAAAAAAATGTATTTTATTCCATACGTTGTGGATAAGTTTATGTGACCAAAATATTCAAGAAAAGGGGAGCACAAAAGATGAAGCTTCTACATCTAAGAAAAAAATATTTATATCGGATTATGATTATTTCATGTGTCTTTCTACAAGGTTTATTATTTTAGTTCGTGTTATATGTGTTGGAAGATGGTCATGTTATATTCAGCCGCAGCTGTTATGTCTCTTTGGAGACATTATTATTGAAGAAGAGGTGGCCTCAGTATCCTTTCTCATATCATCATTTTGGCCCCGTAAAAAAATATCACAGTTTGGAAACTATGATGGGCCCTGTCAAAAAATATCACGATTGGGAAAGCATGACGGAGGATAACCTGTAAAAAAATATCACGGTTGAGAAACCATGATAGTGGAACTTATTATGACATCTATGTTATCCCCCCCCCGAATTGCCCAGCTAGGCCTTATGGAAGAGAGCACCAACGTGAGGGAGAGTGTTGGAAGATGGGAAGACTGCCATTTTATACAAAGATTCTATACATCATTTACAGCAAGCTGGGGGTTCATAATGTTCTCTCACCCCCAACTTGAGGGGGAGTGTTGGAAGATGGGCTCTAGCCCACACGACCAGGGAGGGCCCACATATCTAAGAGTATTATAAGATGGGTGTTAAGATCCTCACGAGCCATGGATCTTGTCACCCTCCTCTCTTCTCTTCCTTTCATTATCTTGCTTGACGTTGAGATGGAATGAGGAGTTGAAGGGAATTGAATTTCGGAAAGGAGAATTGGGGAAAAACGGAAGAGAGCTTGAAGGAGCTCTTGACCTGTTTATCTAAATTACGTTAAGTAGAGTGAACTCAATTCATAATCTTCATTACCCTAGCCGTCCCCTTAAATAGGGTGGAGGACGTCCAAAACCCTAAAGACCTCTTGGGTCAATGGTTCAAACCAATAAATGCTAAACCAACCCAAACCAAAGACAAAACCAAACCAAAGATAATTACATGAAAATTGAAAAACACATTAATTAATTCCTACGCCTGTTGGTAACTCGTGATGCTATAGAGTCCATAACATCACCCCCTCCTGGAGAAAGAGCTTGTCCTCAAGCTCGAAGGAAGGATATAAAAGTCGAAATGTTGATAACGGCTCCCATGTGGTGTCACTGGGATCGGCATCGGCCCACTGGACTAGAATTTCCCAATCCCCTTGAATGTGGTGTGCTTGTATTACCTGAGCCGGAATAGAAAGGACTCTGCCCTCATGTAGTGGCGGCAGTGGAGTGTGTAGTAGGGGCGAGTCACCCTGGAAGGGCTTCAATTGGGAGACGTGAAATACATTGTGGATCTTTGCTTCCGGTGGGAGCTGCAAGCGGTATGCCACGGGCCCAATTTGGTCCAATATTGGAAATGGACCATAATATTTTGGAGACAGCTTATGGCGCTTGGCTGCAGTCAGGGACAGCTAGCGGTAGTGTTGAAGCTTTAACCACACATAGTCTCCAGGGCAATAAGATGCCTCCCGGTGCTTCTTATCATAAAAGCGTTTCATAGAGTGTTGGGCCGCTTGCAGATGTGTACGTACCTCAGTGAGCATAGCGTCTCCTTCAGCTAATGCTTGGTCCAAAGTGACGACTTTGGATGCCCCCGGTTCATATGGTAACAAACGAGGTGGATCTCTGCCATAAACTACCCTGAAAGGAGTAGTACCCAGTGCTGTGTGGTAAGATGTGTTATAGCAAAATTCTGCCCATGAAAGCCATTTCACCCATCTTCTAGGTGCGTCCCCCACAAAACAACGAAGATACATTTCAATAGTGCGATTGACAACCTCTGTTTGGCCGTCCGTTTGTGGATGATAGGCTGACGAAAATGCCAATTGGGTGCCCTGTAATTTGAATAATTCCTCCAAAAGAGACTGGTAAAAATGGCATCCCTGTCACTGATAATGGATGAGGGAATTCCATGTAATCGGACAATGTTGTCCATAAATAATTGAGCGACCTGAGCAGCAGTATATGGATGCGCCAAAGCAAGGAAGTGCCCATATTTTGAAAACCGATCAACGACGATGAATATCACCGATTTACGTGATGAAATGGGAAGTCCAGCAATGAAGTCCATGGAAATATCAGACCAGATTTGAGATGGTAGTTGCAGAGGTTGCAGTAGGCCGGCTGGACTTAAGGATTCGGCCTTGTTTCTTTGACAAATCTGACAAGCAGCTACATAATCAGCAATTGTGCTCTTCATGCCCTTCCAGTAAAAGTCCCGACTGATTCGGAAATATGTTTTCTGTCGACCCTCATGTGTGCTATCATGGATAGAGGACAGGATGGTGTGAAGAAGTGGTGATGTATTATGTAAAAATATCCTGTTTTTGTAGAGAATGAGACGATCCTGAATCGTCCAATGAGGAGCAGCTGTCCCCTGTTGAATATCCTGATATAAAGACATGAGATCCGGATATTGATTGACTTCCTCACGAATAGAATCTAATAGCAGTGCACGTGGGTGACTGATAGCATAAATTTGAGTGGTGGATATATCTGGACGTGATAAGGCATCAGCCCCCAAATTCGAACTACCTGGCTTATAATGAACCGTAAAATCAAAGCCCATGAGTTTAGTTAACCAATGCTGCTGTGGGGATGTGGTGAGGCGCTGTTCAAGAAGATACTTGAGGCTGCATGATCTGTACGAATGAGAAACGGTCTTCCCCAAAGATACGGTCGCCAATGTTGGACAACCTTGGCTAACCCAATCAATTCCCTCTCATATGCAGCTAACTTATGGTGGTGTTGTCCCAACTGACGGCTAAAATAAGCAATGGGGTACCCCAATTGTTGTAACACTGCCCCTATACCTCCCCCAGAGGCATCACATTCCACCACAAATTCTGCCTCAAAATTTGGTAATTGTAGGACTGGCGCTGAGGCTAAGGCCTCCTTTAACAGGTTAAAGGCCTGTTCTGCTGAAGAAGACCAGTGGAAGGCATTTTTTTTTAGCAGGTTGTTGAGTGGTGCTGCTATCTGTCCATAAGATTGGATAAATTTTCTATAATATCCCGCTAAGCCCATAAAGCCCTTTAATGCTGTAGTGGAGGTGGGAACCGGCCAATTTGTAACTGCCTGTATCTTGCTCTGGTCAACTTTCACGCCCACAGCTGATATGACGTGGCCCAAATATGCCACCTCAGATGTACCCATATAACATTTTGATTGATTCAAAACCAAATGATGAGAGCGTAGAATGGTAAATACCTGGTGGAGGTGGTGGAGATGTTCTTCCCAATTTTTGTTGTAGACTAGAATGTCATAAAAAAAGACTAACACATAGTGGCGCAGAAGTGATGAAAAGACCTCATTCATGAGGGCCTGAAAGGTGGATGGTGCATTGGAGAGACCGAAGGGCATGACCAGGAACTCGAAATGACCGTGATGTGTGCGGAAGGCAGTCTTCTCGACATCCGCCTAGTGAACTCGTATTTGATGATAGCCCGATTTCAAATCTAATTTGGTAAAAATTGTAATCCAGCCCATAGATACTTAACCCAGGCCCATAACCAGGATGTCCCATAACATCACACCCCCCCCCCCCCCCCCCCCCCCCCCCCCCTTCGCGAGCCAATGACCACGACGGCGCAACGACACAGGCCCGACCCGGGTTTTTATCCTATGACCTACCTGTATTTTAATCCAGCCTTTGCGCGCGATGCAGCGACACCGGCCCGACCCGGGTTTTTATCCTACGGCCTACCAATATTTAAATCCAGCCTCTGCAGCATTGCCGGGAATCGAACTCGCGACCGAGGGTCGGCTTTGATACCACGTTGTTAAGATCCTCACGAGCCATGGATCTTGTCACCCTCCTCTATTCTCTTCCTTCCATTATCTTGCTTGACGTTGAGATGGAATGAGGGGTTGAAGGGAATTGAATTTCGGAAAGGAGAATTGGGGGAAAAACGGAAGAGAGCTTGAAGGAGCTCTTGACCTGTTTATCTAAATTACGTTAACTAGAGTGAACTCAATTCATAATCTTCATTACCCTAGCCGTCCCCTTAAATAGGGTGGAGGACGTCCAAAACCCTAAAGACCTCTTGGGTCAATGGTTCAAACCAATAAATGCTAAACCAACCCAAACCAAAGACAAAACCAAACCAAAGATAATTACATGGAAATTGAAAAACACATTAATTAATTCCTACGCCTGTTGGTAACTCGTGATGCTATAGAGTCCATAACAATGGGCCACATGACCAAGGAAGGCCCACAAGATGGGCCCAAACACATAAGAAGTAGTACCTACCATGATTACCACGTATTGGCATCCTTATCAGATAAGTTGGAAGATTAAGGACTCACAAAGATAACCACAAGCTGGTTGCAAGATCAAGGACTCACAAAGATAACCACGAGCTGGTATCTTTATCTTATGGTCACATCATAGAAGAATTCTATTTTGAGTTATGCTTGTCTTCTATTTATATTGAGTTATTTAATTATGCTAAGGCTTATCCTTAAGTATTAGAGTTTGGGTGTAATTGGGACAAAGGTAGTTTTATTGTAATTGGACTCTACTACCTTATTCTATTATAGATAGAGGTTCATGTACTTTGATTATGATAAGTTAATGAATTCAATGAAGTATTTCTCTTCTACATAAATTCAACAGGAAATAAATCATAAAAGTGAAGTAGTTCTCCACTTCTCTCGTGAAGAGTTCTTCTCTTTCCTAAACTCTTTCTTCTTCTGTTCTCTTCTCTCTTCTCTACCCAAGAGCTCTCTCTCCCTTTCCTTTTCTTTTTCCCTCTCTCACCTTGCTTGAGATATCAATATAGGGATCCTAAATTCAACATGTATCAAAGCATCAAATTTAGGATCCCCACGTCAAAGGAATGATCTAAGAAGGTATGATCAAAGTTGTTCATAGAAGGCTCTTTATGAAGCAAGATTGAAGCTCATGAGATAAGTTGCTTTGTTTTTATATTATTGATTCATGCTCTTGGTTTTCGGATATTAGAAGATGGTTTAGAGATTTTTTTTGTGGTTGTCTTCATCTTATGAGATTATGGAATATATGCATCTCGGATTAGAAGAAGTTACCAAAATAGTTTTATCGGTTTGGAATTTTTTTACAGAGACCAGTTTATGTAGATATTTATGCATGAAAAAGTTATAATTCTATGGGAACAAGATTCCCTGATAAAGAATATTGGTATTGAGCCTATTATGAGTGGTTATTTGATTGAATTTCATAAATATGATTACTTAGCTTCTATGCTAAGTCTCTCCATTAACCAAGTTGGTTGAATAATTCTATTTATTTTCTTTATTAGTATTTGATTGGAGATTATTTTTTTAAATTGAATCGCCTATTACGGCTGAAGAAAAAATGACTCACAAGAGTGATATACTCAGAATTACTACTATATCCTTGCGAGGGGTATCAAATTTTATGAGCTGGTCCACATCAATTCGCAGGTTTCTTATAACAAAAGACCTTCTTGGTCACCTCACCAACCGTGGACCACCTATTGATGAAGAGGATATTTTTTATAAGTGGTTAAAAAATGATACTTTTGTTATTAATTGGCTTATCAACAGTATGGAAGAACATGTCTCCAACAATGTTATTCATCTTAATACAACTAACCAAATTTGAGAGACATGTGCTACGCTGTATTCTAGCTCCGACAACTTACACAGGCCACATGATATTTTCCAAAGAATGATTAACACTAAGCAAGGATAAAATATCCATGAATGCTCGCTTTAGAGGCCTTCTTCAAGAATGGAAAATAGCTCAGCTTACCTCCACGGATGTCTTTGTTCAAGACAAACAGAAAGAAGCCTTAGACACTACCATATGCCTTGCAAACATTAAACCATATCTCGAAGTTGCTAAAAGTCAAATTCTTAGCGCTTCTGATATTCCCACTTTTGATGATATATGTGCCACATTACTTCGTATTCTAGACGCTTCTTCTTCTACTACTGAAGTATCATCCGCTATGTACTCTGAGAATAGGGGAACATCATACGATTGCGGCCGAGGCCATGGTAGAAATTATAGAGGTGGACGAGGAAGAGGTGGAAGGAATGGTTTTGTTAGAACAGATGGAAAGGAATGCACTAAGTGTGGGATATATGACCTCACTATAGATATGTGCTATTACAAGGAATGCACCTATTGTGGAAGATATGGCCACACTATAGAGACATGTAAGAAAGTCCATGGCAAACTGGATTGGACGAAGGCTAATCAAGCCTTAGTAAGTTATACAAAGGAGGACCGTGCTACTACATCAATAGAAAAGAAAACCCTTACCAATGATGAGTATGATTTATTCCAAAAAGTGAAAACACTAATGGGTTATGCTCCAAGTTTCTCCTCAACTGTTGCTGCCACCACCGCTTCAGGTATGCTATCTGTCTCCTCTTCATCCTGGATAATTGACTCAGGGGCATCCGAGCATCTCACAGGTAACAAAAATCTACTACACTCAGTTTCTCCTTGTCTCTCACATAAATTTGTTACCATAGCTGACGGCTCTCAAACTAAAGTTTTAGGGAAAGGATCCATTTCTATTTCACAATTACTTATGCTCACAAATATTCTTTTTGTTCCTACTTTTCCCTTAAATATTTTATCTATTAGTTAGCTTACAAAATATTTTAATTGCTCCACTTCTTGTATGTTTCAGGATCTTATAACGAAGCAGGTGATTGGTAGAGGTAGTGAACAAGGGGGGCTCTACTACCTGGACTTGCTTAAAATAAATATTGTTTCAACCAATGAAACTGAGACAAGTCTATGGCACCACTGGTTGGAACATCCATCAGCACAATCTCTTCATCGTCTTTTTCCTACTCTTAAAGAAAGGTTAGAGTTAAATTGTGAAGTCTGTCAATTGAGCAAACACCAGAGGACTACATACTCATCTCGTCCAAAACTTAAAAGTATTACTCATTTTTCATTGATTCATACAGATATACGGGGACCTTTGAGTGTCTCAAATATTTCCCGAGTCAAGTACTTTATTACATTTATTGATGATTTTAATTGTACCACTTGGTTTTTTTCTCTTTAAAGAATGTTTTGAAATACCATCTATATTTAAATCCTTTCATGCTATGGTACTCACTCAGTTTGGTTAGAAAATAAAAGTACTTCGGTCGGATATTGCCAAAGAATATACTTATAGAGACCTTGACTCCTTTTGTCAAAAGAATGGCATTATCCATCAAACATAGTGTTCCTACACTCCTCAACAAAATGGTGTAGCAAAATGGAAGAACCGTTCTTGAGGTAGCTTGCAACTTACTATATACCATGAAAGTTGTTACGGTCCTGGATCTGACACAAGGATTCTTTGGGTGGATCTGCAATCTGCCACGGATTACCGTATGGATAGTAGGGATTGAAGGAAGACATGGAGAACGAAAATGAAAGATCAAGCCAAAGGGAAGCTTAGAAACCCTAGAGCTCGTTGAGGAGAACTCTAAGCCTCTTTACTCTAGATTTAACCTAATTCGTAATACTTCAATCCTTCCTTTCTCATTACTCTTACCCCTTAAATAGGGTTCACCCTGTTAGGGTTTAATAAAATATTACAAAAATATCCTTATGAATAAAATATTCCAAAAATATCCCTATTAATAAATAATTCCAAAAATACCCCTGTGACCAAAAACTGAAATAAAATAAAGTAAATTAAAGAAAACACTAAAATAATAATGTTATTGCGTGCATAACATTACACCTCCCTTGGAAGACGAGCTTGAGGACAAGCTCGGAAGTAGTGTCTGTATGCCGACGTCTCCACCGGTGCCGAAGTACCATATGCGATAGCTATGACCCCCCCTCTATTTGCCCACTCTTTTATTTTTTTGGGGGCCGGTCCGTGCTAACATGGGTTGACTCGATTTAGGAACCCCGGTCTGGCGTGCGACTTAACGAATCGGGCTGATTAAATTTTCCTAAGTTAGGAAAATTTAATCGGGACTCGTCTTCTTCCTTCGGCAGCTCCCGAACTCTGTGGCCGGCGGATCCTTTCCTCACGGCATCGACGAAGGCCGGCTACGGACGTCTCCTTCCTCTCTCCAGGCACCGAGGGAGTCGCCTGATTTTTCGATGGTGAATCGCAGCCCGTCGGGGCTTCGCCGCCTGGATAGTTTTCGAGACAGAGGGCTCTCGAAAACTTGTGAATCGTCGTTGCTTAGCCTCCTGGAACCGAGATCCCTTGTGGAAAAGTCTCTTACGGCGCCGATGAACTATCCTGCTTCGCCGGTGGCGAAGAGAAGCCCGTTGGGAGCATTGCCGAGACAGAGAACCTCTGTTTCTCAGCCCCCTAAAACAGAGACCAGCAGAAATTCCGTCAGAAATTTTTCCTACGGTGCCGAAGGAATTTCCTATTCCCCTCCGATTTCGGATTTGCAGTCACCCACAAATCCTCCAGTGCCGACGATTTCGGAATTTCCTCTGTTAGGAAATCACCTCCCCGCTGCAGCTTCGGTTCGGAGATACGCATGGCGTCCATTGGGAAAGGGTGAGCCCCTTCCGTTTTTGTTTTTCCGGTGTCTCCGCAGTCGGATTTTGGACGTTTGGAGAGCTTTTCCGATACAGAGTACTCTCGAATTTCATACTTCGTCTGCTCGTCCGAGAGAGCTTCCACTGCGTTTTCTGTGCCGTTGTTGTGCTCGGAGAATTTAGGTCATGTGACCTGTTTTGCGACAACGCATGGCTCCCTTCCATAACGTTCAATTGAAGCATCTAACCATGCTCGTATTTCTTCCAATTCTTTACCCATAGCAATCCATCTTTCTTGGGATATAGAATAACCAATTGTGTTCTAGCTCTGATACCAGTTGTTACGGTCCTGAATCTGACACAAGAATTCTTTGGGTGGATCTGCAATCTGCCACGGATTACCGTACGGATAGTAGGGATTGAAGGAAGATATGGAGAACGAAAATGAAAGCTCAAGCCAAAGGGAAGCTTGAAAACCCTAGAGCTCGTTGAGGAGAACTCTAAGCTTCTTTACTCTAGATTTAACCTATTCTTAATACTTCAATCCTTCCTTTTCTCATTACTCTTACCCCTTAAACAGGGTTCACCCTGTTAGGGTTTAATAAAATATTAAAAAAATATCCCTATGAATAAAATATTCCAAAAATATCCCTTTTAATAAATAATTCCAAAAATACCCTTGTGACCTAAAACTGAAATAAAATAAATTAAATTAAAAAAAACACTAAAATAATAATGTTATTGCGTGCATAACAAAAGTTCCATACTTTTATTTGCCGCATGCCATTCTTACTGCATGTTTTCTTATAAATAGGCTACCCTTTTCTGTTCTAGGTAATAAATCCCCATCCTCGTTATTGTTGCCACATGATGATCATTTTTCATTTCCCTTGAAAGTATTCGGATGTCAATGTTTTGTTCATATTACCTCCCCACAACATAGTAAACTTGATCCCAAATCTATCAAGTGTATCTTTTAGGATACTCTCACACACAAAAGGGGCTATGTTTGCTACAATTAGACTCTCCAACGTTTACGTATGTCCAAGGAAGTCACTTTTTTTGAAAACTCTTCATACTATTCAGACAATTCTCCTTTAGGTCTATCTTCAGTACCAAATTCTCCTCAATCAGTTGTGCCCCATGCTATGGAAATTGCTCAACCCCCAGACATGTTGGAAGACAGAGCCCAAACCCACACGACCAAGGAAGGCTCACATATCAAAGTGTATTAGAAGATGGGCCCAAGCCCATAAGACCAAGGAAGACCCATGCATCCAATAGAGATTGAAGATGGGGTCAAGGCCCACAGATCGAGGATAAGACCCACAGGCCACATACATTGATGGCAGGATGGTAAATAAAGGGTTATCTCATATAGATGGTAGTGATGTATGTTGAATTTAGGATCCCTTTTCCATAATTCCGAGCAAGAGAAAGAAGAAAGAAAAAAGAGAAAAGGGAAGAAGAGCTCTCAGGTAGAGAGAAGAAAAAATAAAAGAGCAAAGAGAGGTTGCGCCAAGCAAGGGAGAGAGAGACATAATAACTCGAGAATGAGATGTGTACCTTCATTAATTCCGAATTACAACACCTCTATTTATAATAGAGGAGGAGGTAGAGTCCTTATACAACTTGTTTTCAATCCTAATTACATTCGAACTTAACTCTTTAATATAAGATCTATTCAAACTAAACTACTAGAAGACTAACTTGAGTTGAACTAGGAGTCCATCTTCATTCACATGAATATAAGGGATAAGCCAGCTCATTGCCTTATCCGTGTGGGTCCCTCGTGATCTCCTAGCGCATCTTGATAAGAGTGCCAGCTCGTGAGATATTTGTGGGTCCCACTTGATTTTCAAGTCTTCTAACTCAATTCAGCTTGTGCTTCTTGATTCCTTAACTCGTGCTTGCTTTGGGTGAGGGCTCTTCTTGGTGTCCCATGTCCTCTAGGACTCTTCTTGATGTCCCACGTCCTCATGATGGGTCCCACCAGCTCGAGCACCATGGTGGGTCCCACATTGTAACACTCCCCCTCAAGCTGGGGGTGAGAAGACATCATAAATGCCCAGCTTGCTGCATATGGTAGACATAATCTTGTGAGTAACCGGTTTGGTGAGAATGTCCGCAATTTGATTTTCTGATCAAATATGCTTCAGAGATAAGAAACCAGCTTGGAACGTTTCTAGTATAAAATGGCAGTCCACCTCAATATGCTTTGTCCTTTCATGGAAGACTGGATTCGATGTAATGTGTATAGCTGCTTGATTGTCATAGTACAAATCTATTGGAGTTTCTTTGTAGAATCCCAATTTAGTGAGAAGGGATCTTATCCATATGAGTTCACTGACAGTGTGTGCCATGGCCCTGTATTATGCTTATACACTCGACCATGCTACTACATTTTGCTTTTTGTTTTTCTATGTAACCAGATTCCCTCCAACTATCGTACAAAATCCAGAAGTAGATTTTCCATCATCTGGAGATCCGGCCCAGTCTGCATATGAGAATCCTTCGATGTTGAAGTGACCATGGTTTTTATAGAGAAGCTCCCTTCCAAGATCTCCTTTAAGATATCGTAGTATTCTTTCATGTGCCTGCCAATGACTAAGTTGTAGCTCGTGCATGTATTCACTTACCACACTTACTACATATGAAATATCCAGCCTTGTTACACACATATAAATAAGTCACCCCACTAGTCTTTGATATTTTCCAATATCTACATCTTCTCCAGTGCCTCCACATAATTTCATATTTCCATCCATAGGAGTGTCTGTTGGTTTGCATCCCATCATTCCTATTTCTTCCAGTAGATCAAGGGCATACTTCCTTTGGGATAGGACAATCCCATGACTGGATTGTAATATTTCAATACCCAAAAAATATTTGAGTAATCCAAGATCCTTCGTCTTGAATTCAGCACATATTCTCTCCTTTGTTTTCTGAATGCCCTCAGAATCACTCCCAGTTATATCTTGCTGTATTTTCAATAAATAATGAGTGATCTGTAGAACATCTGTGAAAATCGGCCCATCTGATGGTTTGACTAAATTTTTCAAACCATGCCCGAGGGGATTGCTTTAGACCACATAGAGATTTTTTAAGGCGATAGACAAACTCCCCCTCAACCACATACCCATGTGGTTGTTGCATGTAAATCTCTTCTTTAATATCACCATTAAGAAATGCATTTTTGACATCCAGTTGATAATTGGCCATGATGAATTGGCTGCCAGAGATAATAATATACGTACCGAGTTCATTTTTGCCATCGGAGAGAATGTTTCTTCATAATCAATTCCATAGCACTGAGTATAACCTTTGGCCACCAGTCGAGCCTTCAGGCGTGCAAAGGACAAATCCAGATTATGTTTGATAGTATAAACCCACTTGCAACCAACGGGTTTTTTATCTGTGGGATTGTCATTAAGGGACTTCATTTCTTCATCCATTACTGCCTGCCATCCTGGATGTTGTAGAGCCTCCTGATATACTATGGAATAGATATGGAGGAAGCTGAGAGGCGATGTTATGGTCCCAGATCCACAATGTGATTCGTAGGGAAGAACGAAGGAGAAAAGAAATCAGGCTCGTCAAAGGGAGACCTAAACCTTGGTTTCGTCAAGGGGAACGCTGATCCTAGGGTTCATTACGGAGAACGCCGATCCTATATTTTTGGTGAAATTAGACTTGTCCATTTCATTACAGGTCGTTGTTATGAGCTCAATAACACATCGAGTCACTCAGAGGAGGAGACAATGACTCACCGAGTCATCTAATTTAACATTCATTCTTCATGTTACTTTTAGTTAAATTTTCATTGATTATGTAATAAGCTTGGATGTAGGGGTATAGTTGGGATTTATAGCCCTAAACTATCATGACGTGAAATACCCTATTTAAGGGTTAAAGAAAGAGACATAAAGTAAGTTTGGAATTAGGTTAATTTAGAGTAAGGAGGCTCCCTTGACGAGATCCTAGCTTTGGCCCTTGACGTGCATTGTTCTCATGGTGAATTTGGTAGATATCTAGAGGGATCGTGAGAGAAGAAGAACCCTATCTCTTTCATGGAACAACAGGAAGAGGAGGAGGGTTTTGAGTGAATCCTTGTAGCAAGGAGGAGGCTTCCAAATTGCTGGATTGGTGTGCACTTCAAGAGGTAATTCTAAATCCCTTTCCGAGTATTGAAGGGTTAAAGTTTGTTTTCTTTTACGTATATGATCAGTAATTGCATGGTAGAGAAACCCTACCTCTTGACGTGAATCATAAAAGAGGGGTTTCATACGTGGGGTCTCAAACAGTCCATTGATTATGTGGTTGCATCTATAATTGAGAAAATAATGAGGAAGGAGAGAGAGAGAAGGGAGTTCGTTTCACAATTGCGTGTTAAAAAATCATCATACAGTGCTGGATTCATCAATACCTCGCCGAGTTACTAGATCCATGACTAGGGACCATAACAGTCATCCCTTAAATAGGACTCATGACCACAAGGTTCCAGAGAGAATTATAATTGTGCCCCTCTATGGCATTTAACATGAAAATAAACTAAATGACTACATAACTAACTCAGTCAGAGTAAATGACTCAGCCATGGTGTCTTAGCCTGACTCGGCTCGCTATTGGGTCCATAACATCACACCCCTTATGGAGAACGTGCTTGTCCACAAGCTCAAAGGTGGGAAGGCGTGACAAACGTCGCCACCTCTTACAAGGAGTGTCTGTGGCGGCTGTCATCCATCCAATTCAGTTACACACTGTCATCCATCTTGGAACACGGCCCTTGACTATTGCTCCCATAGCCGACGTAGTCCCCCGAAATTGCCTTGTTGTTACGTATAGCACGTCCAAAGCCACCTGGTACAATTGCAGTATCCACGTCTCCAATGTATGGTCTAAGGTGCATCCTGACCCGCACAACAATAAGCAAGCCTACCAGTTGTCTAGATCTGACACGTGCAAAAGTGTTCCCTATAGCATCCAGCCACAATTGCCCATTAGCACTACCCTCAAGTCATATAGTTCCTTTAGCTGCTGCCATAGCAAGAAATCCAACACCCATTTCCACTTCTTGAAGCCAAGCTACAACAATTCCTACTTCTGATGCAGCAAAACTTAGCCATGATATAAGCGAGTCAGGAGAGGCCCCCTGTTGCCCCACATTCCAAGTTCCAGCCAATATATAATATTGTCATATTTTGTGTATAGCTGCTCCCTACTTGACAATGATGTGTGCAAAATGTTATCAATAGGTCCTAGTGACAACATGCACCATCCACGAATCCCTCCATGATTAGCCAGGGTGAACACATAACCAGCTCCAAGAGCCATCTTGATAACGGGGCCCCTGTGTGCAACCCCTCCTTCAATGAGGGTACCATCCAACTCCAAAATCTGGATAGTCCCACTTATGGAACCGACCCACAATCAGGTTTCATGAGTACAGAAACACTCATCTTCTGGACGATTCTCAATCTTATCTCTTCCATGAGGCCCAACTGGCATAAGATAAGTGAGAGTAAAATCACTAATTATGACATTGCTCCATATGCTAGTCGTAACATGTCATAACCCATGTTGGATGTAGGGTACACCCCTATCTTTTATAGGTAATGGGTTGGCGTGTTGTCCCAGGCAACCAAAAATAAAACCTATACTCCTAAAAATTGTTACAATATGGGACCCACCATGGTGATCGAGCTGGTGGGAGCTACCATGACGACATAGGTCATCAAGAAGAATGCTAGAGGACTTGGGACACCAAGAAGAAGCACAAGCTGATTTGATTTAGAAGGCTTGAAGATCAAGTGGGGCCCACAAGATCTCACGAGCTGGCACAATTATCAAGGTACTCTGGAGAATCATGAGGGGCCCACTAGGATTAGGCCACAAGTTGGCTTATCCCGTATATTCATGTGGATAGTAAAGAACTCCTAGTTCTACTCCAATTAGTCTTCTAGGAGTTCTAGTTTGAATAGACTTACTTATATTGAGACTTACTTATATTGAAGAGTTAGAGTTAGAATGTAATTAGGATTGAATGACAACTTGTATGAGGACTCTACCTCCTCCTCTCCTATAAATAAATAGGTTGTAATTCGGAATTAAACAAGCAATACATTCAATCCCGAGTTTGGTTCTCTCTCTCCCTCTCCTTGCTTGGCGCAACTCATCATTTCCCCTTTAATTTTTTCTGATCTACTCGAGAGCTCTTCTCTCCTTTTCTCTCTTTTTATTTCTTCTTTCTTTTGCTCGTGATTATGGAAAAGAGGTCCTAAATTCAACATATTTATGGCATTGTGAGTAAGGATCGTTCCCACGAAGAGTGATTAGTCTAATTTTATGCACCGTGAACAAGGATGAAGGGGGGTTTGAGTATAACGAAAACACTTTTAAGAAAAACAACTAAGAAATAATTCAAATTAAGGGATCGAAATCAATCAAAAGGACAAACCTTGGTCTAAGTCAACATCCACCATCGGAATTTCACAACTGATCATCGATGCAAGCATATATCAATTCGTACTTGAGTATTCATCATTGGAACTATTTTCCTATCTCTCCTTAGTTGTAGTTAATTAGAAAACAAGTCATCCAATTAACCCTAACTACTAAACAACCCAAGACTAGCGCTAAATATTTAATCTAGCAGCAGCCTTAAGAATTAGAGAGATCGATGAAAATAAACAATACAAGCACAAGCAGCTGCATTTAATTTAGTCTAGCGTTCTTCTTAAGATCAAATAATTCCTGACGTAGCAAATCATCAAATATCAATTGCTTCACAAGTTAGAAGAATCAAACAATTATGGATTTGACATCTAACCCAGCAGTAGATTGCAATGAGTAATCAACTAGTAGGCCTCCTAGTGGTTAAAAGAGAAAATCATGAAAAAATTACAAAAAAACATCTAATACTCAAAACATAAATTGAACGATGAAAACAAATCAGATCTCACAGTTTTATTGATTCTGAGGACTTCAGTTTCCTTTGACCTAGTCTGAAAGTTTAGCCACGCATGGCCCAGAAGAAAATTGAAGGAAAAACAAGAGAAAAAAGGAGGAAAAGCTGGAGAAGGAAAAAAGAGGGACTCTCCTTGTGCCTCCTTCTCTTCTTCGTCCCATAAGGTTTAGGGTTTTCCTCTGTTTACTACCCCTTTTTTCCCGTTCTAGGATGTCACAGTGCACATTCCACGACTTCAAGCCCAATTTAGACCTGGATGCATCCAGTATCTCTCAAAATTCAAAACATAAAATTTTTAGAACGTTTTCTTGGCGTTCCATATCATCTTTGTTGAAATTATGGAAAAGTGAAATACTTCATTGACATATTATAATCAGAGTACATGAACCTCTATTTATAATAGAGGAAGGTAGTAGAGTCCAATAACAATAAAACTACCTTTGTCCCAATTACACCCAAACTCTAACACTTAAAGATAACTCCTAGCATAATTAAATAACTCAATATAGATAAAAGACAAACATAACTCAAACTAGAACTCCTCTAGGACGTGACCATGAGATAAAGATGCCTTTGTGAATCCTTGTTGATCTTCCAACATATGTGATAAGGATGTCAGGTTGTGGTAATCATGGTGGGTCCTACTTCTTATGAGCTTGGGCCCATCTTGTAGGCCTTCCTGTCAGAGCTAGGTGGTTCCGTCCACTTGGGTGGTTCTGTCCACCATAGATGGGTATCAGAGCTGGGCACCATGTTCCACGTTCGAATCCCAACAGAAGTAGTACGGAACGGGAATGTGGTGCCCAGCTCTGATATCATGTCAAACACCTAGCCAATACAACCCAAAAGATCAGTCTGTTAAGTGCGGAAAGCCAAGTACCTAACCCATCAGTGGTGGACGGAACCACCCAGCTCTGACACTTCTGTTGAATTTATGGAAAAGTGAAATACTTCAATGACATCAATAACTTGTTGTAATCAGAGTACATGAACCTCTATTTATAATAGAGGAAGGTAGTAGAGTCCGATTACAATAAAACTACCCTTGTCCTAATTACACCCAATCTCTAACACTTAAAGATAAGTCCTAACATAATTAAATAACTCAATATAGATAAAAGACAAACATAACTCAAACTAAAACTCTTCTTTGACGCGACCATAAGATAAGATACTTTTGTGAGTCCTTCTTGATCTTCCAACTGATGTGATAAGGATGTCAGCTCATGGTAATCATTGTGGGTCCTACTTCTTATGGGCTTGGGCCCATCTTGTGGGGCTTCCTTGGTCGTGTGGGCTTGAGCTTATCTTCCACCACTCCTCCTCAAGCTGGGAGTGAGGGAACAACATGAACTCCCAGCTTGCTGCAAATGATGTATAGAATATTTTTGTATAAAATGGCACATCTTCCAATATGCCTTCATCTTCCAACATCCCCCCTCACGCTGTTGCGTCCTTCCATGAGGCCCTGTTGGCATAATATAAGTGAGAGTAAAAATCACTCCTAGCCGGTAAGCCATTGCTTCATACTCCAGTCCTAATGGTGGATGTAGGGCACACTCCATCTTCTATCGGTAGTGTGTCTATCGGCATTGCTCTGAAATGTCCACCACCGTGTCCCTCCACAGGACAACGACTCTCAAGTGGTAGGAGTCATAAAAGCCATTACAGGGAGGGGATAACATAGATGTAATAAAAAGTTCCTCCATCATGGTTTCCCAATTGTGATATTTTTTGATAGGGCCTATCATGGGTTCCCAACCATGATATATATATATATTTTTTTTTACAAGGCCCATTATTGTTTCTCAACCATGATATTTTTTTATTGGGTATCCTCCGTCATGGTTTCCCAATTGTGATATTTTTTTACGGGGTAAAATAAGTGATGATATGAGGCCACCTCTTCTTCAATATTAATGTCCCCCAAAGAGACATAATAGCAGCAACTCTATATAACACGACCATTTTCCAACACATATAACACGAACCAAATAATAAACTTTGTAAAGGAACCCATGATATAATCCGATATAAAAATTTCTTCTTAGATGCACAAGCTTCTTCTTTTCTGTTCCACCTTTCTTGAATATTTTGGTCACATAAACTTATTCACAACATATGAAATAAAATACCTCTTTCTTTTACTTTTTCTACATCTCCTCCTCAAGTTGGGAGGTAATGGCAGTGATCCCAACTTGAACCAAATATCATAGATATAGAAAAAATCCAAAATAATAGAGATGTATAAATAAGCCCTCAAACCAGGGAGAAGTGAGATATTTTCCTGATATATGAACCCAAAAAGTGACACAAAACAATGGGCTTAAATTCGGATTTTTCAATACAACAGAATACTAGCATGACCATTGATTCTTCCAATGCAAATATTTCTTTAAATATATATCAGATTAACATGAAATTTTCTCATTATAGAAGTAGACTTAAATACCTTTCATCCAAGTATAACTTCTTTTCATAAAATATAATTATCAGAAGATAAATAATCTGATTGATTTCGGTCTCTGTCATCTAGTCGAACTAAGTACTGTTTCTCCTTTTTTCCCAGAATGACCATCGACTATTTCAAGAACAATATATCCTTATAAAAAATTTATACCAAGAATTGGTTGAATAGGTAAGAAAATAGACTTAATTATATTTTTTTTATATATAATTCTCCATATAAAATCTCTTTATTGATAGCATAAAATACCTCGGAATTTCAGGCTTTCTGCTACTGCTAGAACCTTTTTTTCAATCTGACCTTTTCTACTTCAAATATTGATTTCTCTTTGTAAATAACTCAGATAAAAAATTGGTTGAATAAGTAAAAGAATAGACTTACATATATTTCTTTTTATATATATTTTTCCATATAAATTTTAGTTCTTGATAGCAAAAAATATCTCAGAATCTAAAGATTTCTACTGCTGCTCCAACCTTTTTGCAATCTGATATTCGCTTATTCAAATATCGATATCTCTCTATAGATAACTCCGATTGGAGCAAATCATTTTTCTTTAGAAAGAAGACTCAAATATATTTCCGTCAATATATAATTTGAAATATTAAAAACTCATTATAGAGGTAAAAAATGCAAAGAAATCTACCGGTGTAGGGACAGAAAAAAAACTACTAACCAAGACTTAGGGTTTAGGGTTAAGAGAAAAGGATCACATTATCTCCGTGAGTTGACCAAGTCAACTCACAGAACCTGCTTTGATACTATGTTGAATTTATGGAAAAGTGAAATACTTCATTGACGTCAATCACTTGTTGTAATCATAGTACATGAACCTCTATTTATAATAGAGGAAGGTAGTAGAGTCCAATTACAATAAAACTACCCTTGTCCCAATTACACCCAACCTCTAACACTTAAAGATAAGTCCTAACATAATTAAATAACTCAATATAGATAAAAGTCAAACATAACTCAAACTAAAACTCTTCTTTGACATGACCATAAGATAAAATACTTTTGTGAGTCCTTCTTGATCTTCCAATTGATGTGATAAGGATGCCAACTCATGGTAATCATTGTGGGTCCTACTTTTTATGGGCTTGGGCCCATCTTGTGGGTCTTCCTTGATCGTGTGGCTCATCTTATAATAATCTTAGATATGTGGGCTTTCCTTGGTCGTGTGGCCCATCTTATAATACTCTTAGATATGTGGGCCTTCCTTGGTTGTGTGGGCTTGGGCCTATCTTCCAACACTCCCCCTCAAGTTGGGGATGAGAGAACAACATAAACTACCAGCTTGCTACAAATGATGTATAGAATTTTTTGTATAAAATGGCACATTTTCCAATATGCCTTCATCTTTCAACACTCCCCCCACGCTGTTATGTCCTTCCATGAGGCCCTGCTGGCATAATATAAGTGAGAGTAAAAATCACTCCTAGTCGGTAAGACATTGTGTCATACTCCAGTCCTAATGCCGGATGTAGAGTACACTCCGTCTTTTCTAGGTAGTGTGTCTATCGGCATTGCTCTGAAGTGTCCAACATTTTGGCCCTCCACAGGACACCGACTCTCATGGATTTTTTTTTAGAAGATCTTCACTTATTTGGTCAATTTGGGACATTCGGATTAACTTATTTGACAGCCTATACATGATTTAAAGTGCCTTCCCACTTTGATTTTACTCAGTCATAGACTTGGAGCTTCTATTATTGATCTTGAGTGAGGTTTAAACGTTTGTTTTACTTCAAGATGGATGCCAAAAATACAAGTACTAAGAGTGACAACCTCAGAATTACTACTATTCCCTCAAGGGTCTCTCAAATTATATTAGTTTGTGATAATTGGTACGAAGGGTTCTTATTAGTCGTGACTTTCTCGGTCACTTCAACAAACCTTCTCCACTGATTGATGAAGAAGATTTATCCTACCTCAAGTGGGTTAATAATGATAATTTGCTCAACAATGTTATCCACTTGGAAACAGCCAAAGGCATTTGGGACATATGTGCTAAGTTATATTCTAGCACAGCCACTTTGAAAAAACAATTTGATGTCTTGCAAAACATGCTAAATACTAAGCAATGGGATAATATTCATGAGTTTTTGGCTTGATTTCGAGGTCTCTGTTAGGTTCTTCCCTTGCCATGGATCGAGTCACCCTTCTTTCCTCTCTTCCCTCCATGGATGCTCTTGACGTTGGAAAAGAATTCTTGTTTCTTGAACGAGTAATGGTGGAATTCAAATAGAACGAAGGAGCTTTGGAGGAAGCTCAACCTGGACCTCAGAGGGAGAATCCGACCTAGACCTCTAAGGGAGAATCTGACCTGTTTAATCTAATTTTTCTCAATACTTGTCTTCTCTTTTCCTTGACGTCCCCCTAAATAGGGTTGAGGACGGAAATACAAAGTTGACCCATTGGTCAAGTGGTTCACGCCACATTACAACTGAACCAACCCAAAGTAAACCAAACCAAACAAAGTAAACCAACCGAATTGAAATTACATGAAAAGTAAATTGACATAATTTAATTCCTATGCCTATGGATAACTCGTGATGCTATGGAGTCCATAACATCACCCCCCTCCTGGAGAAAGAGCTTGTCCTCAAGCTCAAAGTATGGGTAGAGGGTGTGAAACGCCGCAAATGGCTCCAATGTTGTGTCACTGGGGTCAGCATTTGCCCATTGCACTAAGATCTCCCAATCACCCTAAATACGGCGAGCCTGTAATACCTGTGCCGGGATAGAAAGGATACGCCCCTCATGGAGTGGGGGCAGCGGGGTGTGCAGTAAAGGCGAATCACCTTGGAAGGCCTTTAGTTGTGAGACATGAAAGATGTTGTGAATTCTGGCCTCTGGCGGAAGCTGCAATTGGTAGGCCACTGTCCCAATGCGGTCCATAACCTGAAAGGGACCATAATATTTAGGAGAGAGCTTGTGACGTTTGGAGGTTGTCAATGATGGCTGCCTGTAGTGTTGGAGACGCAACCAAACATAATCTCTAGGAGAAAAGAAGACTTCCCAGTGCATCTTGTCATAATATTTTTTCATATATTGTTGTGCCTCCTGTAGATGAGTGCGCACCTCAGTGATGAATGTGTCTCTTTCGGCTAATGATTGGTCCAAAGTGGCGACTTTAGAGGCCCTTGGTTCATATGAGAAAAGGCGGGCCGGTTCTCTACCATATACCACCTTGAATGGGGTTGCACCGAGTGTGCTGTGGTAGGAGGTGTTGTAACAGAACTCACCCCAGGCGAGCCACTTAACCCACCTCTTAGGTGAGTCCCCCACGAAACAGCGAAGATACATTTCAATGGTTCTGTTGATGACCTCTGTCTGACCATCAGTCTGTGGATGGTAGGCTGAAGAAAAGGCTAACGTTGTGCCCTATAGCTTGAAGAGTTCTTTCTAGAAGGTACTTGTAAAGATTGCATCCCTATCACTGGTAATTGAATTAGGCATCCCATGTAAGGGGACAATGCTATCCATAAAGAGTTGAGCGACCTAAGCTGCAGTGTAAGGATGCACCAGAGGGATGAAGTGCCCATACTTAGAGAAACGATCCACCACTACAAAGATAACAGATTTACCTGAAGAAGAGGGAAGTCCATCTATGAAGTCCATAGAAATATCAGACCAAACCTGTGACGGAAGCTGAAGTGGTTGGAGCAACCTAGATGGACTTAATGTTTCAGCTTTATTCCATTGACAAGTCTGACAAGCCGTCGCATAATCGGCTATACTGCGCTTCATGCCCCTCCAATAAAATTCCCTACTGATCCGGAAATATGTTTTTTGTTGGCCCTCATGTGTACTGTCATGGAAGGAGGCTAAAATGATGTTAATCAGAGGGGATGTGTGGTGTAGAAAAATTCTGTTTTTGTAGAGGACTAGATTGTCCTGAACCCTCCAATTGTTTGCCGCTGTCCCCTGCTGGATGTCCTGACATAAGGCTATAATTTCTGGGTACTGTTGTGCCTCTTCCGGTATAGAATCCAACAAGAGAGCTCTGGGCTGACTGATGGCATTTAATTGCGGCTCTGGAATGTCCCGGTGAGATAATGCATCAGCCCCTACATTCAAACTTCCCGGTTTATACTCGACAGAAAAGTCAAACCACATAAGTTTACTTAACCAATGCTGTTGTGGTGAAGTAGTGAGGTGTTGCTCAAGCAGATACTTGAGGCTGCAATGATCAGTGCGAATAAAAAAAGAATGTCCCCATAGATAAGGGCGCCAATGCTGTATAGTTTTCGCCAAACCGATCAATTCCCTCTCATAAGCTGCTAACTTGTGGTGGTGTTGTCCAAGTTGTCGGCTAAAATAAGCAATCGGGTGGCCCTGTTGGTGCAACACTGCTCCAGTACCGCCCCCCGAAGCATCACATTCCACTACAAATGACTCATCAAAGTCGGGGAGCTGCAAAATTGGGGCTGATGAGAAGGCGTCTTTCAATTGCTGAAAGGAATGAGCCATTGTCTCTGACCAGGTAAAAGCATTTTTCTTGAGGAGGTTATTGAGCGGAGCTACAAGTTGGCCATAGCTACAAATAAATTTTCTATAATATCCAGCTAGGCCCAAAAATCCTCTTAAGGCTGTAATGGATGTAGGAATAGGCCAATCTATGACCGCCTGTATCTTACTCTGGTCAACTTTGACCCCCGCAGCTGAAATAACGTGGCCCAAGTATGCCACTTTGGACGTGCCCATAGAACATTTGGACCGATTTAAAACCAAATGATGTGAACGGATAAGAGAAAATACCTGGTGAAGGTGCTGAAGATGCTCTTCCCAACTGTTTCTATAGACCAAAATATCGTAAAAAAATACCAAAACGTATTTTCTCAAGAGAGAGGAAAATACCTCATTCATGAGGGCCTGGAAGGTGGAAGGCGTATTTGACAGACCAAATGGCATTATGAGGAACTCGAAATGGCCGTGATGCATGCGGAACGCTGTTTTCTCCACATCTGATGGATGAACTCGGATTTGATGATAGCCAGATTTCAAATCGAGTTTAGTAAAAATAGTAGCTCCATGTAGCTCGTCTAGCAGCTCGTCCACCACTGGGATAGGAAATTTATCTTTAATAGTATGGGCATTGAGATGTCGGTAATCCACACAAAACCTCCATGACTTATCATGCTTGCGGACTAGTAATACCGGCGAGGAAAAAGGAGACCTGCTGGGCTGAATAATACCCTGAGCTAGCATCTTCTGGTACTGCCTTTCAATCTCATCCTTCTGTAAGTGGGGGTAATGATATGGACGCACCACTACAGGCTCAATACCCATTTTCAAACGGAGACGGTGATCCCAGTGCCTAATTGGCGGTAAAGCAGTAGGGTCCTGAAAGATATCTTCAAATTCTATAAGTAAGTGAGATAACTTTTAGGTGGCTGTGGACTAGACCTGGACAACCTGTAGTGCATAGGGCATTGGTGCTTGTGTGCCATGCAATATAATCTGATGTTGGTCCTCTATAAAAGACATGGTCAGAGCTTGGAAATCCCATAGTATTGGCCCCAACAATTATAGCCATTTAATTCCGAGTACCAAATCGAATCCTGATAGTGGAATCACCAGAAAATCTCCAACAAATGCATGTCCCTCAATATCAAAGTGTGTGGCTGGAGATATGCCTACACTAGTAATTTTAACCTATCGGCTACAGATACAGAAAGACCAGTCTGTTGCTGGACTACTAACCCAAGTTGTTCTGCCGCCTGCTAACTGATGAAATTATGTGTACTGCCCGAGTCAACTAAAGCCGGTAACTTTAGATGATGTAACTGGGCTTTAACCTACATTGTGCTTGAACTGCGTAGACCAGTCATAGCATGAAGGGAAATCTCTGGACCTTCTTGGTCAATTTCCACAATCTCCTCCTCAGGTAGTATTTCATCTCCATCCTCCCACAGACATATATTGAATAATTGTTTGCAGTGGTGACCAATGACACATTGTTCATCACAGTTAAAACAGAGGCCCTTGGCCTTTCTTTGCTCCATTTCCTGTCTGGTAAGTTTTTTGAAGTAAGGAGCAGGTGGAGCCGAATTAGAGATGTCTGGGCATGGGGCTGCACTGTCTCTAGGCCGTGGAGGGCCATAGGAATAGTTTGGCGCTGAGGCATTGGGCTCCCTGGCCAAGCTGGTTTTCTGACCAGTAACTCCTTTAGAACACGCTGCTTGTGCTCAATTGCCCTGGCTAAATTCATAGCGTGGTCTAAATCTGTAGGACCATGTAATTCAACTTCCAGTCTCAGAGCTTCTATCAAACCCGCAGTAAAAATATGAACAGACTGTGTGTGACTGACAAACTGGTTTGCTCGGGCTAACCTCTCCTGGAAGGTCTTTTGGTACACCTCTAGTGATCCAGTTTGTTTGTAATTGATTAATTCTCCCAATGGATTGCTACTAGCTGGAGGACCAAATCTCATCATGCAAGACTGTCTAAAGGTTGCCCAATCCTGAACCAATTGGTCATTTTGGAATTGGTGGTACCATAGAAGCGCTTCATCAAGCATGTGGTAGGCGGTCAAATACACTTTCTCATCCGCATGTGTTTTTTGATGATAAAAGAACTGATCACACTTTGCTAACCAAATCAAAGGGTCCTTAGACCCATCATACGTAGGAAAGTCAAGTTTTAAATACCTGGGCACAGTGTTTGGTCCTTGAAAGGCAGGCCCCAGATGGGGATGGTGTTGACGTATTGGTGGTTGTGGGGGAGGTGGTGAGTGGAATTGATGGTGGTCGGCCAGTGGAGAGTAGGCAGCCGGTGGTTGTGCTCGTGTATCATTGTCCTCTTATCGTCGGAGGAGAGCTTGGACGGCAGCATCCATTGATTTTATTGCTTCACGCAAATCAGTGGTTGTCTAACTCACCTCTTCCAGGGATTGAGCCTGACTATCTGTCCTCTGCCTAATATCTTCCATGAACTATCTCAAATCGTCAGGGGAAGACGAATCCCCATGGGTGGACCTGTCTGATACCAAGATGTTAGGTTCTTCCCTTGCCATGGATCGAGTCACCCTTCTTTCCTCTCTTCCCTCCATGGATGCTCTTGACGTTGGAAGAGAATTCTTGTTTCTTTAACGAGTAATGGTGGAATTCAAATAGAACGAAAGAGCTTTGGAGGAAGCTCAACCTGGACCTCAGAGGAAGAATCCGACCTAGACTTCTGAGGGAGAATCTGATCTTGTTTAATCTAATTTTTCTCAATACTTGCCTTCTCTTTTCCTTGACGTCCCCCTAAATAGGGTTGAGGACGGAAATACAAAGTTGACCCATAGGTCAAGTGGTTCATGCCACATTACAACTGAACCAACCCGAAGTAAACCAAACCAAACAAAGTAAACCAACCGAATTGAAATTACATGAAAAGTAAATTGACATAATTTAATTCCTATGCCTATGGATAACTCGTGATGCTATGGAGTCCTTAACAGTCTCCTTCAAGAGTGGATGATCGTTCAACCGTACTGTACCGATATTTCAGTTCAAGAGAGGCAACGGAAATCTTTAGCGGCATCAATTTACTTGACGAATATCAAGCCATACCTTGAAGTTGCTAAGACTCAACTTCTTAGCTCCTCCACACTTTCATCCTTTGATGAAATCAGTGCCACATTGCTGCGAATACTTAATCCATCTCTTAGCTCACATAATGATGCTTCATCAACTATGTACTCTAATAATAGAGGTACTTCATCCTCCAACCAAGGCAGCGGCAGAAATTTTAGAGGTGGTAGAACCGGTTCCTCTCACACATAGAGCCCCGAATATGCACCTATTTTCGTGGTTAGAACCACCTTGTAGAAAGTTGTTGGAAGCTACATGGCAAACCAGATTCGGCCATGACTAACCCAACCTCCGTTAAAATTGATAAACAGGACAATAAGGCTGACTCACAATCTGGGAAGATGACTCTCATTTCTGAAGATTATGAGACATTTCAGAAAATGAAGTCAATTATGGAATCTCCTCTTCCACCTTTACCTACAACTGCCACCACTATTGCTTCATGTATGTTTTCTTCCTCTTCCTCTGTTGAATTTATGGAAAAGAGAAATACTTCATTGACTTCATTAACTTATTATAATTAGAGTACATGAACCTCTATTTATAATAGAGGAAGGTAGTAGAGTCTAATTACAATAAAACTACCATTGTCCCAATTACACCCAAACTCTAACACTTAAAGATAAGTCCAAGCATAATTAAATAACTCAATATATATAAAAGACAAACATAAATCCAACTAGAACTCTTCTAGAACGTGACCAAAAGATAAAGATGCCTTTGTGAGTCCTTCTTGATCTTCCACCTTATGTGATAAGGATGACAACTTATCGTAATCATGGTGGGTCCTACTTCTTATGTGCTTGGGCCCATCTTGTGGTCCTTCCTTGGTCGTGTGGCCCATCTTATAATAGTCTTAGATTTGTGGGCCTTCCTTGGTCGTGTGGGCTTCAGTTTATCTTCCAAGACTCCCCCTCAAGCTGGGGGGTGAGAGAACAACACGAACTCCCAGCATGTTGCAAATGATGTATAGAATCTTTCTTGTATAAAATGGCACATCTCCCAATCTGCCTTCATCTTCCAATAGTCCCCCTCACACTGTTGTGTCCTTCCATGAAGCCCTGCTAGCATAATATAAGTGAGAGTAAAAATCACTCCTAGCTGGTAAGACATTGCTCCATACTCCAGTCCAAATGCTGGATGTAGGGCACACTCCATCTTTTGTAGGTAGTGTGTCTATGGGCATTGCTCTGAAATGTCCACCACTGTGTCCCTCCATAGGACAACGACTCTCAAGTAGTAGGAATAATAAAAGCCATTACAGGGGAGGTAGTAGGTTTATTTATAATGGTGTCCCAATATGGACACCAACTCTCATGGTATACCAACCGTGATATTTTTTAGAGTTAAAATTATCATGGTGTCCTAATTCGGGCACCGACTCTCATGGTGTCCCAAGTGTGATATTTTTGAGAGTCAAATAAATTATGGTATGAGAAAAGGTACTGAGGTGACCTCTTCTTCAATAATTTTTAATTATGCCAATGCGAATATATATTTAAATATAGATCAGATTGATATGAAATTTTCTCCTTATGAAACTAGACTTAAATAACCTTCATCCAAGTATAACTTCTCTTCATAAAATATAATTATCAGAAGATAAATAATCTGATAGATTTCTGTCTCTGCCATCTGACCAAACTAAGTACTGTTTCTCCTTTTTTTTATATCTTTCTTATGATATATAATTCTCCATATAAAGTCTCTTTCTTGATAACATGAAATACCTCGGAAGTTGAAGCTTTTTGTTGCTGCTGCTCGAACTTCTTTTTCAATCTGACCTTTGCTATTTCCAATATCAATTTCTCCTTGTAGAGAACTCAGATAAAAAATTGGTTGAATAGGTAAAAGAATATACTTACAAATCTTTCTTTTGATAAACATTTCTCCATATAAATTCTAATTCTTGATAGCATAAAATACCTTGGAATCGGAAGCTTTCTCATGCTACTCAAACCTTTTTGCAATCTGACCTATGCTCATTAAAATATCGATATTTCCTTGTAAATAAATACGATTGGAAAAATTCATTTTTCCTTGGAAAGTAGACTCAAATATCTTTCCGTCAATATGTAATTTGAAATATGAAAATCTCAGTATAGAGATAAAAAAACTCAAAGAAAACTGTGGGTGTAGGGACTAAAAAAATAACTACGAACCTAGACTTAGGGTTTAGGGTTTAGAGAAAAGGATCTCATTATCTCTATGGGTTGACCAAGTCAACCTACCCTGATACCATGTTGAATTTATGAAAAAATGAAATACTTCATTGACATATTATAATCAGAGTACATGAACCTCTATTTATATTAGAGGAAGGTAGTAGAGTCCAATTACAATAAAATTACCTTTGTCCCAATTACACCCAAACTCTAACACTTAAAGATAACTCCTAGCATAATTAAATAACTCAATATAGATAAAAGACAAACATAACTCAAACTAGAACTCTTCTAGGATATGACCATAAGATAAAGATGCCTTTGTGAGTCCTTGATCTTCCAACTTATGTGATAAGGATGCCAACTTGTGGGAATGATGGTGGGTCCTACTTCTTATGTGCTTGGGCCTATCTTGTGGGCCTTCCTTGGTCGTGTGACCCATCTTATAATAATCTTAGATATGTGGGCCTTCCTTGGTCGTGTGTTGTGGACTCAATAGCACACCGAGTCACACAACGAAGGAGGCAACAACAACTCACTCAATAGGATTTATTTCTTATATTACTTTGAGTAGGATTTATTTCTTATATTGTTTTAAGTAGGAGTTATTTCTAATTACTTTATATGTAAGGGAATTATGGGGAATTATTGTAACCCTAACCCTAAAACTCCATGACGTGGCCTATTTAAGGGAAATGAATGAATGAAATAGGTACGCTTTGAGATTTTAGAATAACCTAGTGTAAACAGGTTGAGATCTCCTCTTGATCTCGAGTTTAGGTTTTACTCCAAAAATCCAACCTATCCTTCACCCTCCATTGCCATCCATCTTCACCCAAATTCATCCACCATCATCCCTACTAAGAAAAGGAGCTTCCTGCCCCTTTTCCGAGCCCAAAGAGGAGGTTTGTCCTCCTTCTTGGCAGCAGCAGCAAGAGAGGCCTGAACTCCTCCCTTACCTAGAAGGAAAGTGAGGATTTTTATTCTCAAATCTTAAGCAATCCTGGTGCAACGTCGGAGCTGATCATAGCATCAAATAAGAGGAATTAATCTATCCCAAATGCGTATTTCAAGTTATTTAAGAAAGAAGGATTGCACTCTTAGCTTGAGCAGCAATAAAGAGGGCCAAACCCTCTTTGCCGTGAGCAAGAAAAGAGAGCACCTTGCTCTAGCAAGGTCAGCATTATTGTGGGGTCTTCTACCTAGCACAACAACTCGGTAGGACCCTCAAAAGAGGATCTTTCCTCCTGGCCGAGCACTGGTCAAGGAGAAATACTCATATACAGACCCTTGACGTGAAGTGAGTTAAATTCTGAGTGCTGGACTCTCAAGTTCTATGTCGTGTTACTCGATCCATGACCCGGGACCGTAACATCGTGTGGGCTTGAGCTCATCTTCCAACAATCTAGAATCATCTCAATCAGAGCTCGTATTAGAGATTTATGACCAGATTATGAAGCAATGTTGAAATTGTCCAGAATCACCAAATAACTTCATTTTGCACTTAACACCTCCATTTTTATCCTAAATCAAAATATAAGAATAATGAGTATATTTAGGCACAAAATAATTATAAAATCTTAAGCATTATTGGATAAAAATAGGACATTTTGTATTCTCATCAAATTCCCCCACACTTAGCTTTTGCTCGTCCTCGGGTAAAACTCAAATTCACTTTCCCAAAAACACCAAGGTTGTAACACCATCAACAAAGAATAACCAAGCTCTTCAAAACTCATAAAATATCATGAACAAACATTCTTAAACAACTTAGTAAGCATTTTCATTCAAAGATGGAGTAAACTAAATAAGTAGACCCTCACAAAAATAAATACTCAACTCTCATGTGTTTGAAGGGTATGTGTTTCGCTCAAATTCATTCCAATGGCTACCATAGGCTCAAAAATAAATTCTCTACCACTCATATCATATGCATAACTGTTATGGTCCTGGATCTGACACATGGATTCGTAGGGAGGAAGAAGAGAAAAACGAAAATCAAGCCGAAGGGAAGCTTGAAAACCCTAGGTTTTTTGAGGAGTCACCCAAAAACCCTTAAACGTAACCCAATGCCACCCCCGTTGGTATACACATGAAGAATATTCCAAGACACGCTATTTTCTGAGCTTCAGGTGCATTGTCATCTATAAATGGAGTCGCAAGACTTATAAATGAAGCTTTTCCAAAGCCAACCAGAATGCGGCATATTGCAATGGACCAAAAGTCAAATGAACAACCACAACCAATATAAGTAGCAACATTTGGTGAATGCCTAGCCACCAACATCTCAATACAAAACCCAATCGCATCTTCCAATTGCTTCCCTTTAAACAATCCTTGAACAAAACTGTGTAGCTGAATGCATTGGGAGATATACCATTGTTCTGCATTTTCCTGAAACCCCTTTTGCATCTTCAAACTTTAGTGCCTTGCAGGAACCTTCCACAACAACCGTATAGATTAAAACTTTAAGGATTGTACCCTTTTCACGCATAAACCCAAAGAGCTTCATGGCTTCTTGAATCAAACCGTCCTTGCATAGGCCATCTAGCATTGCAACGACATTGGAGATGAGTCCCGTTTCTTTCATTTTCCTAAAAATATCGTCAGCATCTTGAGGCGATGGATTCGGAGAGGCAGCTTCAGGTAGTTCAGATTCTTTGGTGGAATTTTCTTGGAAGGGATTTTTTGTCTTCTGGCACAATTTTTTCATTACCAAGTCCAAATAGATTGTAGTATTGATCATGTGGCTCATCCTTTCGTTCCCTAAGGGTTCCTTGGGGCAAATTTGCTTCAGAATCTATACTAGCAGCATACATGGGATCCAAAAAATTAAACACAATGTTTTCAAATTGACAATGAACAGACGCACTTGTACTGTTCTCATCAACAAAAAAATAAATCTCCCATAAAAAATTTTCTACTATTCCTAGAATCCCCAAAAAAAATCCGTCTCGTATTGCAGACATTTCATCAAACAGCTGCACGATTTTCCCTATCTTTCTAAAAAATTGAATGCAAATTTTAGGTCACCAAGACTTACCCCAACAATTTTTGAAATTGGGTTCCCGCAATTCTACTGAGAGGTATATTGAGAGTGAGAAGTGTCGTCCTGAAACCAAAGCCCACCGAATTTTTTTTATTGAGCCTCACCCTTTTCCGATGGCAAACAACAAAATGTCATGGCTTCTCTGAATGGGGATTTTCCATCTCATGGTCTAAGAGGTGTTCTGGTCCTAGGAGAAGGGGGTTGTTGATGTTGAACCCAAATCAGCCCTTCCCGTGAGATTCATATCTCGAAAACATTTCCTGATTGGAAGAGTCGCCCGAAATTTTTCCTTCTCCTGTTCGGGAAGGATTTTTGCTTGCTGTGAGTAGGGGTGGTTTGATTTCGGATTTTTTGGGTCCCTACTACTAGACTTCGGCTCTGGATTTCCCTGTGTGGAAATTGTTAATTTTTCTAGCCCTTGGCCTTGCTTCCAGTCCGAGACAGCATCTACTGCCTTTTGTTCTGTGAATTTTTCATGCTCGAAGATTTTAGGTCATATGACCTTTTTTTCTACGGCAGCATGATGTCTCTCAATTGCAGGTCATTCCACTAACATTTTAATGGAAGATTGACACATCTCCTGTTGCATCTCACTTACTAGGGTGCACACATCTTGATACATCTTACTTGTTGTACTGTGCAAATCCTAGAGTATGGCGAGTATTTCCTCTCAGGTTGAAGAATCCATCATTGTGTTCCCACTGTGATACCAGTTGTTACAGTCCTAGATCTGACACAGGGATTCGTAGGGAGGAAGAATAGAAAGACAAAAATCAAGCCGAAGGGAAGCTTGAAAACCCTAGGTTTGTTTAGGAGAACTCACACCCCTGAGCTCATTGAGGAGAACCCAAAACCCTTGTTTATGCTAAATCAATACTTGTTTTTCTCATTACTCTTACTCCTTAATTAGGGTTTACCCTTACAAGGTTCAAGATAAAATATTAAAAAAATGTCCCTATAGATATAAAATTACAAAAATACCCCTATGGCCTATTAATTTTTTAACTAAAATAAAATAAAGTAAATTAAAGAAAAAAATTAATTAGACTCTAAATAACTAAATTATTTTATTACATGCAAAACAATAACAAGAATCATAAAGACTTTTCAAGGGTTGTAACGGGGTTTAGGATCAAGGTGGGAAATATTTGGGAATGCAACTCAAAAGCCATTGAGAGTAGTGGAGCAAAAATGAATCAACTCAAAATTGAATATATAAAACACGTTAAACTAATCACTCTACTTAGTAGCTTCTTCAATTTGTATCTATCTCTTATAAACAGACCCCTTTTTTGGAATTTTAGGAGGAATTATGGACACGGGCAGTTTGTAACTTAAAAAGACATTCCCTCCATCACTTCCTTTCTTCTTTTCTTTTTCTCTTCTTTTTTTTTTTTTTTTTTGTTCAAAATTACACTAACAATGGAACGCATGAATTGAGGATGAAAACATGTTCCATTTCACTACTCATAGCCATACCACAAATCCAGATACCCCCACACTTATTTCTTGCACAACCATACAAATCATAATGATGAACAATGCTCCACTAGCTCTATGGCTTGCGTAAAGGTTTTGGTTTTTTTGGGAGGTTTAAAGCTTGTAACGTGGGTTCACAAAAAAACAATAAAGATCAAAGGGGTTCAACAAAAGAAAAAAAAATTAATTACAAGGTAGGCTATTTGGCTTATGTAGCTTATAACAAAGAGGGCCTTAATCATGTTCATGCGTGCATGTGTCAATATGACCTCAAAGAGAATCAAGGCAAGTTCTAGAACAAAAAATCCGTGGAAGAATATCTCTCATGAAACAAAATAGTGAGACTGATATGGATGTGTCAGTCTAGAGGCTCAAAATTTCACTGCCATTTTGTCTACTAATTAATTCTCAAATGAAAGATTACTTATTCAATCATGTTATGAATCTTTCAAGAGCCTAATTTAATCTTGCTCATGACATAACCAAAAATCATTAAAAACACAACCTAATTGAAACACAACCTAAATTCCCTCCCTCACACTTAGAATTTACATTGTCTCCAAGGTAAGGTGAAATGTAAAGAGAAGGCAAAAATAACCAAAATATAAATGTGAAAATAAAAAGAAGAAGGAACGAACTCCCTTTGGGTTTCCTCCCAAGTAGTGCCTTTGTTTATTGTCATGGCTCGACTCAACGCTTCCTTCTTCAACTAGTATAAATTGGATCCTTAAGGTCCAATGTTGCCGCATTCTCCACTTGTAAACCTTCATAGAAAGGTTTAAGTCTATGGCCATTCACCTTGAACACTTTGGAAGTTGCTAAAGTTTGAATTTCAACTGCACCATGAGGAAAAACATTAGTAACAACAAATGGTCGAATCCAACAAGAAAGCAACTTACCCAGAAACAAACGAAGCCGTCAATGGCATAGAGGGACTTTTTGACAAACTTTAACCTCCTTCCTAGAGATCATCTTGTCATGAAAAGCCTTTATCTTTTCCTTGTAAATTCTTGCACTCTCATAGGCATCATTGCAAATTTCCTCTAACTCTAGTAGTTGCAACTTGTGGTCTCCACTTTCATCCATCTTCATGTTGAAACTCTTGATAGCCAAATAAGCCTTGTGCTCTAACTCAACTAGAAGGTGGCATGGTTTCCCAAACACAAACCAATAAGGTGACATACCAATGGGCGTCTTATATGCAGTCCTATATGCCCACAAGGCATCATCCAAACGCAAACTTCAATCTTTTCGGCTTGGATTGACCGTCTTTTCAATGATGGACTTGATCTCTTGATTTGACACTTCCACTTGTCCACTAGTATGCGGATGATAGGCAGTTGCACCTTGTGGGTCACATGGTACTTTCTCAGCAAAGTCTCCACAGTTCGATTTCAAAAGTGAGTGCCTCAATCACTTATTAGAGACCTTGGAATTCCAAACCTGGAGAATATGTTAGACTTGATAAAATCTATAACAACTTTAGAATCATCAGTCATGGTAGTCTTAGCTTTCCACCCATTTCGAAACATAATCAACAACGAGCAAAATGTAAACATAACTAAAAGATACAGGGAATGGTCCCATGAAATTGATGCCCCAAACATAAAAAATTTCACAAATTATTTTGGGGGTTTGTGACATCTCTTTCCTTGGAGATATATTACCTGTCATTTGACAATGCTCACATGACTTACAAAAAGAATATGAATCTCAGAATAAAGACGGCCAATAGAAACCACATTCTAGCACTTTTCTCGCCATCTTCGTAGCTCCAAAGTGACCTCCACAAGTATATGAATGACAAAAGGTGAGAATAGAAATAATTACATTTTCAGGAACGCAACTTCTTATCACTTGATTTGCATAATGCTTCCACAAGTATGGGTCATCCCACACATAGTATTTCGCATCACTCTTGACCTTATCTCTTTGAGCCCTAGACAAACCAAGAGGTAACATATTAGTATCCAAATAATTTACAATGTTCGCATACCAAGGTAATGTCACACTCGCAGAGAGAAATTTCTGATCAGGTAACGGTTCCTACAAATAAAGTTCATCCTGCACATGAACTAAATGACTCAAATGATCTGCAACACGATTTTTTGCCCCTCTTTTCTCTTTGATCTCCAAATCAAATTCACTCAAGAGAAGTATCCATCTTATTAGTCTTGTTTTTGCCTCTTTCTTCATCATCAAATAACAAAGAGTTGTCTAGTCAGAGTAACCAATGACTTTGGTACCAAGCAAATAAGATCAAAACTTTTCTAAAGCAAAAACAATAGCTAAGAGTTCTTTCTCAGTGGTAGAATAATTTCTCTGGGCATCATTCAAAGTCCTGGAAGCATAATAAATGGCATGGGATGCTTTTCCAATTTTTTGACCCAAAACGGCACCTACTACATAATCACTTGTGTTGCACATTATCTCAAAAGGAATGTTCCAGTCACGGGGTTAGATAACTGGGGCAGAAGTCAACAGTTCCGTCAGCTTGTCAAATGCCTTTTTGCACGCCTCATCGAACTCAAAAGCCACATCCTTTTGTAACAACTTGCACAGGGGTAATGCTATTTAGGAGAAGTCCTTGATGAATCTGCGATAGAAACCTGCAAGTCCAAGAAAAGAACGAACTTCCTGCACACTAGTGGGATAAGGTAAAGATTGAATAATATCAATTTTAACTTTGTCCACCTCAATTCCCCTAGATGAAACAACATGACCCAAAACTATGGCTTGTTCAACCATAAAATGACATTTTTCAGAATTTAACACAAGGTTAGTTTCAATACATCTTTGAAGAACAAGTGTATAGTTATGAAAACTAGTATCAAAGGAGCCTCCATAAACTATGAAATCATCCATAAAGACTTCTATGATATGAACAATATAATCTAAAAATATGCTAACCATACACCTTTGGAAAGTGGTTGGAGCATTGTAAAGGCCAAAGGGCATGCGACGATATGTAAAAGTCCCGAATGGGTATGTAAAAGTCATCTTTTCTTGATCCTCTAGAGCAATTGTAATCTAAAAATAACCTGAATAACCATCAAGAAAACAATAATAAGAATGACCAGCTAACCTTTCAACCATTTGATCAATATAAGGCAAAGGGAAGTGGTCCTTGCAGGTTACAACATTTAATTTTCTATAATCTATACGAACCCGCCACCCATTCTGAACATGGGTAGGAACTAACTCAATATTCTAATTTTTCACAATAGTTATTCCAGTCTTTTTAGGAACTACTGGAACTGGGCTGACCCATGTGTCATCAAAATAGGATAAATCACTCCAACTTCAAGAAGTTTGAGGATCTCCTTATTCACATCATGGGTGGGTTCAATCTTCTTTTCGGTTGATGGGAAGGCTTTGCATCCTCTTTCAAGTAAGATATGATGCATGCATGTAAACGGGCTAATTTCTTTAATATCTACAATTGTCGAACCAATAGCCGTCTTATGCTCCTTAAGGACTTGCATAAGATTTTCTTCTTGTGGTGCACTAATTTTACTGGAGAAGATCACTAGTAATGTTCCTCCATCTCCAAGGAACACATACTAGAGGTGACTGGGGAGAGGCTTCAAATCTGGAGTGGGAGCCTACAAAACATAGGGTAAAGGCCTCTAATTAGAAACTGGTAACGCAATAAAAGAATGTTACCTAACTACTATAACTGTTAAATATCATTCAATGCTACAACAGTTTTCTACAAATCATAAATCAAGGCTAACTCCTCATTCTCTTTCTCAAGATGCTTACTAATGGCAACTTCCAATTCATCTTTTCCATCAAGTTCAAAAACTTCTTGTGTGAAAGAATCAATCACATCAATAGAATAAATAGGATTATCATCCTCAGGATATTTTATGGCATCATAAATGTTAAACTTAACAATTTCACTATAAAATTCCATGGTAAGTGTGCCACTATGAACGTCTATCTTAGTCTTGGATGTCTTTGAGAATGGTCTTCCTAACAAAATAGGAGCAGTCTAGTCACCCTTTTCCATATCAAGCACATAGAAATTAGTATGGAGAATCAAATCATTAACTTGCATAAGAACATCCTCAACAACACCCTTAGGATAGGTATTAGATCTATCAACCAATTGAATCACAACACCAGTTTTATTCAAAGGTCCAAGTTTCAAGAAGCATATATAGAATATGGCATGACATTAATCGAAGCTCCTAAATCTATCATGGACTTTTCAAATCTGGTGTTACCTAACGTACAAGGGATAGTAAACATACCTAGATCTTTGCACTTCGCATGGAATTTTCTTTGAATAAATGCAGAAACATTCTCCCCTACTCTCACCTTCTCACATCCTTTAAGTTTCTATTTCCTCTTAATTATGCACAGTTCTTTAAGGAATTTAGCATAACAAGGCATTGGTTTAATAGCACCTAAAAGTCAAATATTTACCTACATCTACGGAGAGTCTCGTATAAATTTTTATTTTACTCATCTTTTCTAGAATCTGCCAAAGCCTGAGGAAATGGATGTTAGGATCCTCACGAGCCATGGATCTTGTCACCCTCCTCTCTTCTCTTCCTTCCATTACCTTGCTTGACGTTGAGATAGAATGATGGGATGATAAAGATTGAATTTCGGAAAGGAATTGGGAAAAACGGGAGAGCTTGAAGGAGCTCTTGACCTGTTTATCTAATTTACTCTAGCTAAAGTAGATTCAATTGCTCCCTTCTCGTTACCCTAGCCGTCCCCTTAAATAGGGTTGAGGACGCCCAAAACACTATAGACCGCTTGGATCAATGGTTAAAACCAATAAATGCTAAACCAACCCAAACCAAAGACAAAACCAAACAAAAAACAATTACATTGAAATTGAAAAACGCATTAATTAATTCCTACGTCTGTTGGTAACTCGTGATGCTATAGAGTCCATAACATCACCCCCCTCCTTGAGAAAGAGCTTGTCCTCATGCTCGAAGGAAGGATATAGGAGTCGAAATGCTGATAACGGCTCCCAAGTGGTGTCACTGGGCTCGGCATCTGCCCACTGGATGAGAATTTCCCAATCACCTTGAATGTGGCGTGCTTTTAAAACCTGAACTGGAATAGAAAGGACTCTGCCCCTCATGTAGTGGCGGCAGTGGAGTGTGCAGTAGGGGCGAGTCACCCTGGAAGGGCTTCAATTGGGAGACATGAAATACATTATGGATCTTTGATTCCGGTAGTAGCTGCAAGTGGTATGCCACGGGCCCAATTTTGTCCAACACCTAAAATGGACCATAATATTTTGGAGATAGCTTATGGTGCTTGGATGTAGTTAGGGACAACTGGCGGTAGTGTTGAAGCTTTAACCACACATAGTCTCCAGGGAAATAAGATACCTCCCGGTGCTTCTTATCATAATAGAGTTTCATGGAGTGTTGGGCCTCCTGAAGATGAGTACGTACCTCAGTGAGCATAGCGTCTTTTTCGGCTAACGCTTGGTCCAAAGTGATGACTTTGGATGCCCCAGGTTCATATGGTAACAGACGAGGTGGATCTCTGCCATAAACTACCCAGAAAGGAGTAGTTCCCAGTGTTGTGTGGTAAGATGTGTTATAGCAAAATTCTGCCCATGAAAGCCATTTCACCCACCATCTAGGTGCATCCCCCACAAAACAACGAAGATACATTTCAATCGTACGATTGACGACCTCTGTTTGTCCATCCGTTTGTGGATGATATGCAGATGAAAATGCCAATTGGGTGCCCTGTAATTTGAATAATTCCTTCCAAAAGATACTGGTACAAATGGCATCCCTGTCGCTGATAATGGATGTGGGAATTCCGTGTAATCGGACAATATTGTCCATAAATAATTGAGCAACCTGAGCAATAGTATATGGATGCGCCAAAGCAATGAAGTGACCATATTTTGAAAACCGATCAACGACGACAAATATCACAAATTTACCTGATGAAACGGGAAGGCCAACAATGAAGTCCATTGAAATGTCGGACCAGATTTGAGACAGTAGTTGCAGAGGTTGCAGTAGGCCGGCAGGACTTAAAGATTCGGCCTTGTTTCGTGGACAAGTTTGACAAGCAGCTACATAATCAGCAATTGTGCTCTTCATGCACTTCCAGTAAAAGTCCCGACTGATTCGGAAATATATTTTTTGTCGACCCTCATGTGTGCTATCGAGGACAGGATGGTGTGAAGAAGTGGGCACATATGATGCATAAAAATCATGTTTTTGTAGAGTATGAGACGATCCTGAATCGTCCAATGAGGAGCTGTTGTCCCTTGTTGAATATCCTGATATAATGACATGAGATCCGGATATTAATGTACTTCCTCACGAATATAATCTAGCACCAGTGAACGTGGGTGACTGATAGCATAAACTTGTGTGGCTGAAATATCCCGACGTGATAAAGCATCAGCCCCCAAATTCGAACTACCTGGCTTATAGTGAACCGTAAAATCGAAGCCCATGAGTTTAGTTAACCAATGCTGCAGTGGGGATGTGGTGAGGCACTGTTCAAGAAGATACTTGAGGCTGTAATGATCTGTACGAATGAGAAATGGTCGTCCCCAGAGATAAGGTCGCCAATGTTGGACAACCTTGGCTAACCCAATCAATTCCCTCTCATATGCAGCTAACTTATGGTGGTGTTGTCCCAACTGGCGGCTGAAATAAGCAATGGAGTGTCCCAATTGTTATAACACTGCCCCTATACCTCCCCCAGATGCATCACATTCCACCACAAAGTCTCCCTCAAAATTTGGTAATTGTAGGACTGGCGCTGAGGCTAAGGCCTCCTTTAACAGGTGAAACGCTTGTTCCGCTGAAGAAGACCAGTGGAAGGCATGTTTTTTGAGAAGAATGTTGAGTGGTGCTGCTATCTGGCCATAAGATTGGATAAATTTTCTGTAATATCCCGCTAGGCCCAAAAATCCCCTTAATGCTGTGATGGATGTGGGAATCGGCCAATTTGTTACTGCTTGTATCTTGCTCTGGTCAACTTTCACGCCCATAGCTAATATGACGTGGCCCAAATATGCCACCTCAGATGTACCCATAGAACATTTGGATTTATTCAAAACCAAATGATGAGAGCGTAGAATGGTAAATACCTGATGGAGGTGTTGGAGATGTTCTTCCCAATTTTTGTTGTAGACCAGAATGTCATCAAAAAATACTAACACATAGTTGCGGAGAAGCGATGAAAAGACCTCATTCATGAGGGCCTGAAAGGTGGAGGGTGCATTGGAGAGACCGAAGGGCATGACGAGGAACTAGAAATGATTGTGATGTGTGCGAAACGCAGTCTTCTCCACATCAGCTGGGTGAACTCTTATTTGATGATAGCCCTATTTCAAATCTAACTTGGTAAAAATTGTATCACCATGTAACTCATCCAGCAACTCATCCACGACTGGAATGGGGAACTTGTCTTTAATTGTCTGCAAGTTGAGTTGCCTATAGTCGACACAAAACCGCCATGATTTATCCTTTTTATGTACTAGTAACACTGGTGAGGAAAAAGGAGATCGACTGGGCTGGATCACTCCCTGAGCGAGCATATGCATGCACTGTCGTTCTATTTCATCTTTCTGTTTATGCGGGTAACGATAAGGCCGCACCACTACTGGACCAGTTCCCAACTTTAAATGAATGAGATGATCGCAGTGACGCACTGGTGGTAGACCCGTAGGGTCATGAAATAAATCCACAAATACTGTAAGTAAAGGAGCTAACTGACCATCACCATTGTGCTGAAGCTGTATAGTGTGAAGTGCGTTAGGGACCTGTGCCACAATACCTTGTAATGTAATCTAGCCCTGTGGTGTTGTAAATGTCATAGTCCAAGCCTAAAAGTCCCATAATATAGGTCTAATAACTGAAGCCATTTGACCCCGAGCACCAAATCAAATCCAGCCAAGGGAATGACTAGTAAGTCTGCCTGAAAGGAATGTCCCTCAATGGTGAAAGGGGTGTTTTCACATAACCCCACACTTGCAATTTTAGCCCCATTGGCCACTGAAACCGAGAGATCCCTTTGCTATTGAATTTCCAATCCCAATTGTTGCGCTGCTGGTTCACTGATAAAATTATGTGTGCTGCCCAAATCAACTAAAGCAAGTAGCATGAGATGGTGTAACCTGGCCTTTACCTGCATGGTATTAGAACTACGCAGGCCATGCATGGGATGGAGGGAGAGCTCTGGTTCTTGTTGTACCTCTTCAACAAATTCATTTTCAGGAAGCACTTCTGAATCTTCTTCCAACAGTTTAATACTGAATAAGCGTTTACAGGTATGTCCTGGAAGGAATTGTTCATCACAATTAAAACATAGGCCCTTGGCCTTTCTAGCTTCCATTTCCTGTTTAGTCAAAAATTTACGTGGCATAGTGTGTGGAGGCACACTGGTAGACTGATCTGCTCGGTTAGGGGCAGAGGACCCAAAACGTGGACCAGGTAATTCCCTGTATTCTGTTGTTCCAAAATGGTTTTCGGTATAAAGATTCTTTTAGAACTCTCTATTTGTGTTCCATAGCTCTGGCATAATTCATTGCTGAGTCCAAATCTGTCGGACCAAGTAATTCCACTTCCAATCTAACCGCCTCTGTCAATTCAACATTAAAAATCTGAACATGTAGGTGAGGAGGAACAAATTCATTGGCTCGGGCCAGCCTTTCTTGGAACATTTTTTGGTACACTTCTAAGGTGCCTGTCTGTTTATAGTTGATCAATTCCCCCACTGGGTTGCTGCTAGTTGGAGGTACAAACCTCAACTGGCAAGCATGTTTAAAGTGCAGCCAATCCTGAGTGGAATGGACATTTCATTAGTGATGGAACCACATGAGCGCTTCATCGAGCAAGTGGTAGGCGGCCAATGTAACCTTGTCCATTTCCACTGTTTGTTGATGATAGAAGAATTGTTCACATTTCGTGAACCATAGTAAAGGATCTTTAGAGCCATCATAAGTAGGAAAGTTAAGTTTAAAGTACCTTGGAACCGTGGTTGCTCCTTGTGCGTGAGTAGCCATGGGAATAGGTGGTTGGAGCAGTGGTGGATTTGGTGGTGGCGTGAATTGTGGGTAATGTACTGGTTGTGGTTGAAAATTGGTGGCTGGTGGTGGCGTTGGTGCTTGAATTGTAGCAAGTTGTCGGATGACTGTTTGGAGAGATGATTCCAACGTATGTAATGTATTATGGATGTGAGAAATTTTAGTACCTTGAAGAGTGGATCGTTGTTGAAGTTTTGAAAGTACTTGACGTATGTCCTCTAGAGAAGAGGAATCACCGAGCACGAGCCATGGATCTTGTCACCCTCCTCTCTTCTCTTCCTTCCATTACCTTGCTTGACGTTGAGATAGAATGATGGGATGATGAAGATTGAATTTCGGAAAAGAGAATTTCGGAAAGGAATTGGGGAAAAATGGGAGAGAGCTCGAAGGAGCTCTCGACCTGTTTATCTAATTTACTCTAGCTAAAGTAGATTCAATCGCTACCTTCTCATTACCCTAGCCGTCCCCTTAAATAGGGTTGAGGACGCCCAAAAGACTATAGACCCCTTGGGTCAATGGTTCAAACCAATAAATGCTAAACCAACCCAAACCAAAGACAAAACCAAATAAAAAACAATTACATGGAAATTGAAAAACACATTAATTAATTCCTACACCTGTTGGTAACTCGTGATACTATAGAGTCCATAAAAATGGAGGAACTGGTTTATAATCAAAAAGAGGTGGAAACTTACGCTTAGGTACATCACCATCAATAGGAAAGTTCCTATTTTCAACGACATTTTTCTCCTTTTCTTACTCCAACGATGCAGGGGCTGCCTTTACTAGAATCTCAACTTCTTTACCACTTCTTAAAATAATTGCACTTGCATTTTCACTTGGATTTACTACCATTTGAGAGGGTAATTTCCCCGAACTTTGCACCTCTAGCCTACTTATTACGGTTGCCATCTGGCCCATTTGATTGTCCAAACTTTGAATACTGGCTCTTGCCTCTTGTGGAAATTGTTTCGTCTCCTGTTGAAATCGTAAAGTATTAGTGGCAAGAGACTTAACAATATCTTCTAAAGACATACCAGTATTGGAAGTTTGGCCCGGTTGTTGTCTAGGAGGATATGGCTGCTTATATTGCTCGTAACCTGGGTGATTTTGAGTCGCAGACTGATTAACTTGTGAATTCCCATAGCTAAGGTTGGAATGATCCCTCCATCCCATGTTATACGTGATTGAATAGGGATCATACTTCCTTTGCGGTTGACCAGGAAAACCACCCGCTGCATTCACTTGCTCAGTGGACTCCTCTTGAAGAGTTGGGCACATATCGGTTGGATGCCCTACTATTGAACAAATCCCACAAGCCTTTGCCGTTTGCGTATTACCTAAAACCATTTGATGAACAAGAGAAGTTAAACTCGTAATTTTTTGTTCAAGGGAGGAAATATTTACCTCATTAACATTCTTAGATGGAAGGTCAAGCCAAGTGGCAAATTTTTGAGAATTGGCCGCAATATTTGCAATCAAGTTTCTCGCAGCCTCGGGAGTTTTATCCACCAAAGATCCTCCAGTAGCAGCATCAATCATGCTCCTATCAGTGGATAAAAGACCCTCATAGAAATATTGAATAAGAAGTTGCTCGCTAATCTGATGATGGGGGCAGCTTGCACATAATTTCTTGAAACGTTCCCAGTATTCGTATAGGGACTCTCTATTATGCTGCCTTACACCGCAAATTTCTTTTCGAATGTTGGTCGCCCTTGAAGTTGGGAAATATTTCTCTAAAAATAATCTCTTCATGTCGTCCCATGTGGAAATACTCTCGAAGGGTAGATAATAGAGCCAATCCTTAGCAGAATCCTTCAAAGAAAACGGAAAGGCTCATAATTTAATTTGCTCTTCAGTCACCCACGTGGGTTTCATATTCGCGCATACCACATGAAACTCCTTTAGATGTTGTTATGATCCTGGGTTGAGTGTTTGGTTTCCGCTACCTACCAGGCCGGTTTTTTGGGTATTATTGGCTAGGTGTTTAACATTTGGTATCAGATCCACTACTTACGTTGCGAGTTCGAATCCCGGAGGGGGCGACCTAGCGGTGTCGCTAGAGTGGGCTGCCATGGACATTGGCTCGTAATGGAGGAGCTTGTTGAGCGTCGGCTCATAAGAGCTTGAGGGCAAGCACTTTCTCCAAGGGGTATCTGATGTTATATTCCTGGGCTAAGTGCTTGGCTTTCCGTTACCTACCAGATCGGTCTTTTGGGTAGTATTGGCTAGGTGCTTAAGAAATGCTTATGACGATCTTCACCTAAAAGACCATGAAAAGTGGGCAAAAGATGTATTAGTCCAAATTTTAATTCAAATGTAGTAGTAGCATCTAAAGTAGGGAACACTATGCATAAGGGTTGTTGATTCAAATCATGGGCTGCAAGCTCTTTCAAAGTTTGATTTCCAGCCATGACTTCCTCCTCCTCTAAACCAGATTTGCTAACAAATGGGGAATCAAGAGCTGGATTGTTCACAACCAAAAATAAAACCTATGTTCCAAAAAATATATGTAGCAATGTGAGTAAGGATCTTTCCCACTAAGAATGATTAGCCTAATCTTATGCTTCATGAACAAGGATGTAGGGGGGGGGGGGGGGGGGGGGGGGAAGGTGTTGCGGGGAGTTGTGTTTAATGAAAACACTTTTAATAAAAACAACTAAGAAACAATTCAAATTAATGGATTGAAATCAATCAAAAGAACAAACCTTGGTCTAAGTCAACATCCACCATCAGAATTTCACAACTGATCATCAATGCAAGTATATATCAATTCGCACTTGAGTATTAACCGTTGGAATTATCTTCCTATCTCTCCTTAGTCATAGTTAATTAGAAAATAAATGATCCAGTTAACCCTAAGTACTAAATAACCCAAGACCAAGCGCTAAAGGTTTAATCTAGCAGCATCCTTAAGAATTAGAGAGATCGATGAAACTAAACAACACAAGCACAAGTAGCTGCATTTAATTTAGTCCAGAGTTCTTCTTAAGATCTAATAATTCCTTATGCAGAAAATCATCAAATCTCAATTGCTTCACAAGTTAGAGGGATCAAACAATTACGGATTTGACTCAGCAGCAGATTGCAATGAGTAATAAACTAGTAGACCCAACTGGCATTGCTCTATACTCCAGTCATAACCCATGCTGGATGTAGGGCACACTCCTATCTTATGTCAGTACTGGGTCTATACACAATGCTCAGAAGTATAATAAAACTCCTCCTTCACCGTGTCTAAACCCTAGACATTGATTCTCAACTGGTAGGAGTAATCAATGTCGGGTAACATAGATGTAGTAATAAGCTCCTCCATCACGGTGTCCCAACCCGAGACACCGACTCTCAAAGGTAGATGTTGAATTTATAAAAAAGAGAAATACTTCATTGACTTATTATAATTAGAGTACATGTACCTCTATTATATAGAGGAAGGTAGTAGAGTGCAATTTCAATTAAACTAGCATTGTCCCAATTACACCCAAACTCTAACAGTTAAAGATAAGTCTTACCATAATTAAATAATTCAATATAAATAGAAGACAAACGTAACTCAAACTAGAACTTTTCTATGATGACGTGACCATAAGATAAAGATGTCCGCTCATGGCTATCTTTGTGGGTCCTTATTGAAATTTTAACTAGCTTGTGGTTATCTTTGTGAGTTCCACTTGATCTTCCAACTTACGTGATAAGGATGCCAACTCGTGGCAATCATGGTGTGTCCTAATTCTTATGGAATTGGGACCATCTTACAATACTCTTAAATAAGTGGGCCTTCCTTGGTTGTGTGGGCTTGAGCCCATCTTCCAACACTCCTCCTCAAGCTGGAGGTGAGAGAACATCATGAACTCCCAGTTTGCTGCAAATGATGTATAGGATTTTTTTGTATAAAATGGCAAACCTCCGACCCATCGTACAATACTCTTAGATATGTGGGCCTCATAAGATCTTTTTGAATAAAATGTCAGTCCTCTGGTCTATCTTACAATACTCTTAGATATGAGGGCCTTCCTTCCAAAACTCCCCCTCATGCTAGTGGCTCTTCCATGAGGCCCATCTGGCATAAGAAAAGTGAGAGTAAAATCACTGCAAGTTGTATGACTTTGCTCCATACTGCAGTATGGCACACTCCTATCTTCTGTAGGTAGTGGGTCCATACACTCAGAACTGTAATAAAACTCCTCTATCACTGTGTCCCTCCACAGGACAACAAATCTCAAGTGGTAGGAGTAATAAATTCCAATCTAGGGGGGAATAATATAGATGTAGTAATAAGCTCTTCCATCACGGTGATGTAACATAGATGTAGTATTAAGCTCATTCATCACGGTGTCCCAACTTGGGCACCGACTCTCATAGGTAAAAATTAACAGGTAGTAGATGTAGTAATAAGCTCATCTATCACGGTGTCTCAACCGTTGCAACACTCATAAGGTTACAATAAGGGTTGGCCCAAAGATATTTGTGAAAGTCAAATAAAGGATGATATGATAAAGGATACTGAGGCCACCTCTTCTTCAATAATAATGTCTCATCCAAAGAGACACAATAGCAACAGGTGAAAATGGGCTTGGGCCCTTATAACACGAACCAAAATAATAAACTTTGCAAAAGGACCCATGAAATAATCCGATGCAAAAATTTCTTCTTAGATGCAAAAACTTTATCTTTTGTGCTCCCCCTTTCTTGAATATTTTGGTCACATACAACTTACCACGACACCCCATCGCTTATTTCAGCTGCCATTTGGGACAACACCACCACAAGTTAGCCGCATATGAGAGGGAACTGATTGGGTTAGCCAAGGTTGTCCAACATTGGCGGCCTTATCTCTGGGGACGACCATTTCTCATTCGTACAGATCATTGCAGCCTCAAGTATCATCTTGAACAACGCCTCACCACATCACCACAGCAGCATTGGTTGACTAAACTCATGGGCTTCAATTTTACAGTACAATATAAGCCAGGCAGTTTGAATTTGGGAGCTGATGCCTTGTCTCGTCGGGACATTCCAGAACCACACGTTTATGCTATCAGCAACCCACGTTCACTTTTTTTGGATTCTATTCTAGAGGAGACACATCAATATCCAGAACTTATTTCATTATATCAGGATATTCAGCAAGGGACAACAGCTCATCATTGGACGATTCAGGATCGTCTTATCCTGTACAAAAACAAGATTTTTATGCATCACACGTCCCCACTTCTTCACACCATTCTGTCTTCTATCCATGATAGCACACATGAGGGTCGACAAAAAACATATTTCCTAATCAGTCGGGAATTTTATTGGAGGGGTATGAAGAGCACGATTGTTGATTATGTAGCTGCTTGTCAGATTTGTCAATGAAACAAAGCCAAATCTTTAAGTCCTGCCGGCCTACTACAACCACTGCAGCTACCATCTCAAATCTGGTCCGACATTTCAACGGACTTCATTGATGGCCTTCCCACTTCATCAGGTAAATCAGTGATATTAGTTGTGGTTGACCGTTTTTCAAAATATGGTCACTTCATTGCTTTGGCGCATCCATATACTGCTGCTCAGGTAGCTCACTTATTTATGGACCACATTGTCTGATTACACGAGATTCCAGCATCCATTATCAATGACAGGGATGTCATTTTTACCAGTACCTTTTGGAAAGAATTATTCAAGTTACAGGGCACCCAATTGGCATTCTCTTCTGCATATCACCCACAGACTGACGAAAAATTGAGGTCGTCAATCGCATGATTGAAATGTACCTTCGCGGTTTTGTGGGGGACTCACCTAAATGGTGGGTTAAGTGGCTTTCCCGGGCAGAATTTTGCTATAACACCTCTTACCATAGCGCACTGGGAACTACTCCTTTCAGGGTAGTTTATGGTAGAGATCCACCTCGTTTGTTATCCTATGAACCAGGGGCATCCAAAGTTTTCACTTTGGACCAAGCGTTAGCTGAAAGAGACACTATGCTCACTGAGGTACGTACTTACCTCCAGGAGGCCCAACACTCTATGAAGTTCTATTATGATAAGAAGCACCGCGAGGTCTATTATTCCCCAGAAGATTGTGTGGTTAAAGCTCCAACACTACCGCCAGCTGTCACTGATTGCCTCCAAGTACCACAAGCTTTCTCCGAAATATTATGGTCCATTTCAGGTGTTGGACCACATTGGCACCGTGGCCTATCGCTTGCAGCTACCACCCGAGGCAAAGATACATAATGTATTTCACGTCTCCCAACTGAAGGCGTTCCAGGGCGACTCTCCCCTGCTGCACACCCCTCTGCCACCACTCTTTGAGGGTCATGTCCTTTCTACTCCAGCTCAGGTATTGCAGGCACGCCACATACAGGGCGATTGGGAAATTCTCGTCCAGTGGGCAGATGCAGACCCCAACGATACTACATGGGAGCCATTATCAACATTTCGGCTTCTCTACCCTTCCTTCGAGCTTGAGGACAAGCTCTTTCTCCAGGAGGGGGGTGATGTTATGGACTCAATAGCATCACGTGTTACCAGCAGGCATAGGAATTAATTAATGTGATTTTCAATTTTCATGTAATTGATTTGGTTTGATTTTTGGTTTGGTTTGGTTTACAATTTATTTGGCTTGAACCAGTGACACAGGGTCTAAAGTGTATTTGGCGTCCTCAACCCTATTTAAGGGGACGACTAGGTTAATAAAGGTAGCGATTGAGTTAGTAAATTAGTCTAGAGTAATTTAGATAGCAGGTCGAGAGCTCCTTCAAGCTCTCCCCCATTTTTCCCCAATTCCCCTTTCCAAAATTCTTTCTTCATCACTCCATCAATCTACCTTTATGTCAAGAAAGGCAATGGAAGGAAGAGAAGAGAGGAGGGTGACAAGATCCATGGCACATGAGGATCCTAACAGGAAGACAGAGACAGAAACACCAAAGGAGACAACTACGAAGATAAACTTCCAACCAGCTAAGTACTTCCAAAGATAAATGGATGGACGAGAATGGCGGATGACCAATAATAGCAGTAAGTTACCAAAGCTTGTAATCAGGATGGTTTCCGAATGAAGATGCCAATGAAACAATGGCTGTTGCAAACCAAATGGAATTCAGTAATCTTCATTGGCTTGGATGCAACTTTCCGAAAGTGTTAACCAGAGAGATCAGCAACATCTAAAATAGAGAAGCCATATTTCTGGATTGAAAGCATAACATGATATCCCATCAATATTCTTCGAGTACTTATGTAGCAACCTTGTTGATAATCAACAATAATAACGTAGAATCACTTCCTGGATTCTACAAAGAGCAGTGCGCCAACATTGAGTCCGAGCAACGGCAACAATAGCAACAAGCAGAAGGCAGAGTAATGCTGTGCAGCAGGAGAAGAGAAAAGTTGAAGAAGTTGATTATCATATTTGCAGTAGTTGTCTCTTTCACAAGATTCTTCTTTATATAAACCTCAGGGAAAAACCTCTTTCAAGAAAGTGTCCATGCCCATCACACCTCCTAAAATCCCAATATCATAATGAAAACATCAAACCTTTTGTCGATGAGATGAGACCACACATAAGGATCCGCCATGTAAGTTTGGCAGTGAACTCCTTTCTACCAGTGCCAATGGAAGAAATGATTACTGACGACATGTCGACTCTCTTCTTTTTTGGGAAAAGAAGAAGATCCAATAGTGAAGGAAAGAAGACAGAATCACTACTAAGAAAAGAGCAAGAAGAGTGAATCAGTGCAACTGCTCATCACCCAAGAGTTCTCAACAAATTTTTCCCGAGTCTCTATACAAAAACTCAGACGATCACACAATTCACAACATTCTGGACTGGATCATTATGCTCGAGTCAATCTCAAAGCATGGTCAACACTAGAAGGGAGTCAAATACCTGATCTTCAACACCATAGGACTCCATAAAATTATTCTTAGAGTCTACTTGATAGTAGGCAGCAACAATAATCTTTATAGCAACAAAATTTCAGAACTCATAGATTCAGAAGGACAACAGAAATAATCCGAGCATATAGCAAGATTGGAATTCTAAAAACTCATGGCTACGAGTCCTGCAAATTAATGACTACTCTGATACAATGTTGACTTTCAGGACTGTGTGGATTACATCATGGAGAAAGAAGAAGAACACATGTTGGGGAAAAAAGAGGAGGAAGAATGGGATTCTTGATATAGTCCAAACCCTCCCCTTAAGCTCTATTTATAATTGATAAAATTATAATATTATAATTATACCCTTCACCCTAGTAAGAGTGAAGAAGAAATAGAAAACATAAACTATTTACATCAATGACACCCTAATTACATCATATCTTCCAACAAGAAAAAAAACTTATATTGGTGACAAGGTCCTTGACCAAGGTAGTGGAAAGAAGAGAGGAAGAAAAATGAGGAGAAGAAAGGAGAAGCGAGAAAGAAAAGAAAACTCGGCTAGAAAGATGGAGAGGAAGCTTGGGAGAGGAGACAATTCTAAGGGTGAATTTGAGAGAGAAGAGGGGAGACTTAATGATCTACCCTTTGCCTTGAGCCTCTATTTATAGTTTATGAAAGAATGCTACAATGACTATAATGCCCTTAGGACTACAAGGTTTCAAAAGAAAAAAGACATAAGTGGACATACATCATCTTCTTTAATTACACCCTTGTGCCATCCTTATGAGAAGACCTTCAAATTACCTCTTTTACCTCCTCCTTGACGTGGGGGAGATATTTACTTTGATGCCACTTCGAGATGTCTTCCAACATCTAACATGTTTGAAATTTTGTATATGATAATTTAAAACATGTGTAAATGCAATATATGCCATAAAGCTTCAGTTTATCATTGTACCTTAAGAGAAGGAATTTAGAACGCTCTCTTACTTAGTGATTGAGTTTTGATATACATCAATGACTCCTAAACTCTAGTTTTCATATTGTTTTCTTCTTCAAGAGTGCTTCTTCAAGAGTTGTCTTTCAATGATGCTCGAGGTCTTGAGTAGGCTTGTTTGTTTTGAGGCTTTAAAACTTGAAATGCATGTCTCTTGAAGGTAAAGTATCTAAAATACTTAGTTTAAAAATTGCTAGCTCTATTAAATTTTTTTATCATGAAAATCATTAAGGGAGTCAACCTATGGTCAACAATATGATGCAACAACAATTTTTTTTGGAAGAGAACCATACCTAATGTGGTTGTGCAATTACAAGGCTTGAAGTTGGAATTTGAAAAGACTAGGAGGACATCAAAGGAAGCATACAACAAAACATTAACTGATCAATAGCCTTTATGAATTTTTTCCAACACCTTGCTTCTTTCAGTGGTTGAAAGTGACGCCTCCCTTGCAAGCTAACTTTTTTTTTTAGAACAGTTTGATAGAAACCCTAGAATCCCTTGACGTGGGGGGATTAGTCAACAAACTGGAAATTTGATCTTCATCTTCATCTTCATCTCATGCATCTACATGATCTTCATCTTCAAAATGGGTGTTAGTGTAGACAAGTTCCTGTTCGAAATCTTCGAAATAGGGTGTTAGTGTGGACAAGATCATCTTCATCTTCATCTTCATCTTTGAAATTTTATTAATTATAAAAATAAGTTAATTAAACCAATATTTTAATTACCACTATTAAATCACTAATATAATAGAGTAAATAAAAAATAAATATGATTAATGAATAAAAAAGTATTATATTAATAACATAAGATAGATTTTTTTCATGGTATTAATTAATAATATATTTTCACAAAATTAAAAGTAATTAATTAATAAAATACATACTTTAATTATATTTTATTTACCAGAGACTTAAATATGAAGTTTAATATAGTAATAAAATTGATATAGTGTTGGGTTTAGTCAGTCGCTGAACCGGCGCCACATTAATTTTTTCCTAACTTAGGAAAATCAAAATTTCCAACAGTGTCTTCTTCCCACGGCGCCGAAAAACCAGAGATCACGACGAACAAAGAAAATCAATCCAGGCAGCAAATCAAACTCCAATCGAATTTACGGAACAGATCAATACGGCTTGTCCTCAAGCTCGAAAGTAGGGTCTGTATGCCGACGTCCCCACTTGTGCCCAAGTAGCATCCGCGATAGCTATGTCCACCCTCTGGAAGCCCAAAATTGGAGCTTATTTTATTTATTTATTTATTTTTATTTTTAGTTGGCCCGGTCCAAGTTGGCCTGGGTTGACTCGGTTCAATAAGCCCGATCCGGCGCGTGACTCAGCGTACTGTGCTGATTAAATTCTCCTTACTTAGGAAAATTGTAATCGGAAGCCTCTTCCTCCTTCTGCAGAAATTTCGCCGATGAGTCGTTTGCCGCTGTGCTGCCGAGATGGAGGTTGAGCGAAAATGTCACCGACGGAGTCTCCTGCTTCTCCGATGGCGAATCGCAGTCGTTGGGGCTTCACTGTGTGGAGAGTTTTCGAGACGGAGGGCTCTCAAAAACCTGTTAAGCTCTGTTCTCAGCCCCCCGGAATAGAGAACCCTTGCGAAAATTTAGCTGACAGAGTCTCCTGCTTCTCCGGTGGTGAATCGCAGTCCGTTGGAGCTTCGCCATTTGGAGAGTTTCAGAGACAGAGGGCGGGAGAGAGGGAGGAAAAAAGAGAAATGAGGACGCGCAAGAGAGGGGGTGCGAGGAGAGAGAGGGAAAAAAAAAGGGAAGCCCGCGCGCGTCCTTCATCTCAAAGAAGATCAAATATGGCATTCTTTGAGATGAAGGATTTTAAACCGTGGAGTTGAATGACCGCTTCATCCCCTGCATCCAAATGAAATGTCATCTGCGCTCCACTAACGACTTCATCTGTTGAAGGGCGTCATGCGGTTGAAGATAATCTCGGACTTCAAGTTGACTAACACCACCCTTCCCCCCCTCATGTTAGATTCTAGAATTTCATACTTGAAAGGCTTAAGGTTGAAGAGGAGAAGAAAAAGAAATAAGTAGAAGAAAGAAGTGGTGGAGCAAAGAGAGGAGCTAAACAAAAGAGGAAAAGAGGAGATATAGGGCAAAGAGAAGAGAGGTCAAATATTAGTGTGCCTTCCTCTTTATATTTTATCTATAAGAAAGGGTTAGAAACCCTAATACATGATAATGAAAAGGAACTTAAAACCCTTCATAATTATAAGTTACGCCACTTAACTACTTAATTACAAGATATGCCATCAATACTTCTTCAACAATAATCAACATAGAGTTATTTTTGGTAGTTTTATTTAATAACATTGTATGGTTTGTATTTATATGATTGCATGATTTTCATAATATATTTAATTAATAACTTAAGAGTGAGAATTTAGATGTTAAAAAAGTAAGCATTTAATATTATAAAATTTAGAATTTGATTAAGTATTTTATTTATATGTATATATAATTAAAAATAACCTTAGTTTAAAATTTTAATTATTTCTTAAGTTACAAAAGTCGAAATTTATCTTAGCTAGAGTATTTTATTAATAATTCCTTCTGCAGTTTCTACTATAATTTTTAATAAGCACACTAACATAGAAGGTACTTTCCATTGTATTCTCTAATAAACACACTAATACAAAAAAATACATTCTCTAGGAAAAATAGATCACCCTAGAATTTGCTTTCACTTTCTCTTTCTCATGGTGATCAACTTTACAAGTGCATTAACCTCCTTAACAAAGAACAAATTTTTGAGTAAAAAAACGGCTAGTTATTTTGCCAATCCTCATTTAACATGCTCTCAAACTTCCTCAAGCCTTTAAATGATTCGTAACAGCCCTTGCAGTTTTTGCTTTTATCAGTACAGGTTGTGTTAGTTCCTGCAAAAAGTGGTTTTAGCGACAAATTTTTGCATACTACAAGGGACGGGATTCACAGAATCGGGTTCACTTTTCTATGATCAGTCTCGTGAGTCAGGATGGGATTATTTCATCAGTTAAGCGAGGATCTTCTCCAGAAGTTCTGTATAAATCTCGCAAAGCAAGGTAATTCTAATTGCTTCAAATCACTAAAAGGCTTACTGCTTCTAACATAAGTTCGAAGTTTCTCGGTTTGTTAATATTTTGTCAGCTGTCTTAAGAGTGTGTAGGTGATCCAACCCTTATAAGGTACGCAACCGGGATGGATCCGGACAAACAAACGGTCCTGCTACAAATCTGCATATGACAAACTGTAGTTTTCGATTGAAAGAACGACCTCATTTTCTCTTAATTATTCTCTCAAGTAAACAATGAAGGTTTTGGTAATAATTTTTACAGGTTTAATTCATTTAGGTGTCCTACAGTCAACTTTTCTCGACTGGAAGGGAATTTCAATTTGAATTCCTATTACGTAATAATCTCTCTTTTCGGATCACTACTACTGCGTCACTCTGTCGCCGACGAACAGTCATGCTCTTAAACATGTAATCTTGTTATTTCTACATTTCTGGGTTCCATCGTGAACCATTATTAACGAATCAATCTTCTCCTCGAATGAAATTTCATCTGCAGTCAGGTAGGAGTGAGTTAAGAGCATACCGAAAGTAAGTCCACACTGCCTGGGTACAAATGAACACTCTTGTGTTTAGGCATCTTCAGTTCTGCTTAGTCAAGCTCTGTAATGGCTGTATCTGAAATTTGTCTCTTTTAAAAACTTCTCCATCAAACTTGTCTTAAGCTATGTGGTCACCCTTCATTAAACAACCATATCCATCATCTTCGCCCTCCAATCAATGCCAACCAATTAATTAAACCATTCTGGATACCATAACAATAAATGGATCATTCTTTAATTTTTCTGTCATTATCCTTGATAACATAAAATCAACGCCTTACCCTTCATCATCATCTTCAGCACCACCAACGTCCAATTCGCTCTCCCCCCCATGGAAGATGCTTTCAGCCCTCCATTGCAGTCGCCGGCGCCGGTCGTCCCCGCTTACAGAAGCACGATTTCGCCGTTTTACTACAGCCTGCTGGGGATTGCATCCATTGCACTCATACTTCTTGCTTACAACATCGTCGTTGTCGGATGGTGCTGGCAGCACCACCGTGCCCGCCGGAGACTCAACCAATCTAACCAAAATGAATTGAATGTGTCCAAATCCGTGGAGGGGATTCCCATGTACAAGTATCGGAAAGAGGAGATACTGGTTCAAGCTTCTCAGCAGGAGTGCTCGGTGTGCTTATCGGTTTTTGTCGAAGGGGAGGATATCCGGCAGATGCCCAAGTGCAAGCACCTCTTCCACGCGGACTGCATAGATATGTGGCTGTACTCGCATTCCAACTGCCCCATTTGCCGCGCGGACGTGTTGGTTCCACCGGCATTCCGCGGCCGGAACGCGTCAAGGGAAGCTTTGACTAACTTCGGTAACATGGTTTAAATTCTCTGCTGCTTTAGAGAATCCAGCTTTTGCCCACCGACATGCCATAAAGAGAGAAGAAGCGCCAGTAACCAGCTTTGAGTGTACTCAGTAATTGATCAGCTGATTAATTGTCATCAGGACAATACCAAAACACAGTAGTATCATTTTGTAGAGCCACAACACGAAAGTACAGCTAGTTCCATGTGTATATCTTATGAACACAGCAACAAAATTTCAACTTTCAAAGGAGCACCAGCTGCCATTCCATTTGTGTTTTAAATGAGTTCGGATTTGTTATTCCAATAGGACTAACAGAAGATGATCTATAAAATCATAGGCATCGCTTGTCATAGGTTTCACTATCCCGGTTTAAAGAAAGCCAAGGTCCTTATATAGATCATAGGTGTGGAACAGTAAATCCGATCTCGTTTTTATTGAACAAGGAAAAATATCACCAACGGTGTATTTTGTGTAGAGCATTGCATATAAGGTAAAATTCATCTCATTTTTACAGTTATGAGGAGTAAAATGTTGTCTCAATTACAAGAGTTAAAAACCAATTTTTCAAACAGCCACTCTTAGTGGAGCAGAAAGTGGCCTTTAGCAGTTCAGGGCTGGCAAAATCAAGATTCTATGTGATCCTAAATTCTGCAGCTAAGCTTTTCCTTTTGCTTATTTGGAGATGGTCAGCAGCTGATATAAAATCTGAGCAATTAAAAGCTCTGCCCTAAAATGTTCTGCTTGTCCAAATAAATTTATAAGTTCTAGTCAAATCTCTAGTCACCCCTTTTTTATCTTCGCCAGTAATCAAATTTGTAACTTCCATATAAATGAAGCTAGCAATGCCCAAAATAGAATTCAACATTAAAAGATCTATTCTCACAAATGGTCGATAAATATTGGAAATTGGTAAAGATTATCGATCAGATGAGTCAAGTGTTTCTCCACAAAGGAACATGCAATTCAAAGATGAATCTTCCTGGCTCTAGTGAAGCAGGTACAGGATGAGATTTCGGAACAACAACTTCAATCATGACACCAAGAGAAAACAACCACTAAAGGCCCACAGCAAAATTTCAACAGCATTATTTTGTGCAAAGATCTAAATCCCTAGGGCTTAAGCTACTCTTATACTCACATGAATGACAATTTCTCAATCATATATATAACGAAACAGAGAAATTTACACAAGCAGAACAGAAGTGTGTTAAAACACAATCAACAACAGAAATGTGGATGACTGATATCAAAACATTGAATCCTTTTTTTTTAACCAGTACTCTAGAATCTTTGAATAAACACAGGAGTAATTACAAGACAAAGTTTTACATTTTCCTAAGATTATCTAACCTTGCTTGTAAGTCAGTATCTATCCCACTATCGTCACTGCCTGTTGTTTCAGCTTGAGCAACCTTACCTGTTGCAGATGGTGCAGCCACTGCAGATGAGGGTGCCTTAAGAAGCTGCATAAAAGAGCTAGAAACTCAGGAAAAAAGCCTCATAGAGAGATTCGTTAAAAACAAAATTGTCATATGAACAGTTATGGCACATCAACAGAATGAATTTGTTCACCTGAGAATCAATATCAATCCCAATCTCGTCAAGAACCTGGTTCACAAGTTCTTCCGTTTCAGCTTCTTCCTCATCTCCTTCCAAAGCATCATCAATGGCATCTCCCATAACCTCGGTTACCATTTCCATCTTCTCATTTTGTCTCTCAAATTCCATCATTATTTTCTGTAAGGCAGGTAAATTCATCTGCCTATTCATCTGTCCCATGGCTTTTGTAACACCTTTCATTGCATCGCCCATTGCTTGTGTTGATTTCAGAGTCTGCATATGACAAGACCATCTCAATACAAACAAGTACAAAAGAGATTAACCCAGAGCATTATCTTACATGTGATATCAAAGCACATGTAAATGTCAAATTCTTATGCTGAGCAATGCACTTAATGTCACTTATTGCCATGCAAGTTTCCTTTACATAAGCCATGAAAGTTAGCAGAATTATGTCCCTTGGCAATTTTATATGATTGATAAGCAAACAATAGCATACTACAGAAATAAGTAAGTTAAACTCATGGGTAAGACATAATGCAGAACCGACAGTTTACCTGCATACGAAGGGATACCCCCTGGAGTTGTGATTTCAAAGCATAAAACTTTGTTATCTGATGCCTGGTTCTGATAAGGTCTTTTGCCATCACTTTCACAGCTCCCTGAACCAGAATGCAAGCACAAAAATCAAATAAAGATCAATATGATACTGCTCCCGTTCCTAAACCACTCACAACCAGAGTCCATAATAAAATATAAAATTCAGAGCATCTATAACTTTTCATCAAGTTTCACCATGGTGAACATACTCAAGTCAATTAAGTGTTAGCCTTCTTAGCAGCAGCATGTTTATCTTCCAAGACACGTGTCATTAAATAATTGGACACCAACAGTGGAGAACCAAGCTTCATATATTACATGCTGACATCCGAACTTCATATAATTTATTTATTTCACACTGCTTGAGCTGGAACCACACAATGCATGAGACACTTTCAAGAATCACAAAATCAAGCTATATTAGACAGGAAAGAAATGCAATCTAATGCATAGTTAATAACTGGTAAGATAAAGCACTTTTGAAAGCAACTGAAGGCAACAAAATGATAACAAACCACTTGTAAACAGTTGAAGCCCCTAGTGCTGCACCTTGGCAGATCCACAAGTAAAACTGGCCAAGGCAAAAACATTATTATTCCATAAAAGAAAATCACCACAAATAGGCTATGAAATTACCACTTAACTGACAGAGTGCAAAAGTCACGCGAAAATATTATTATTCCATAAAAGCAAATCACCACAAAAAGGCTATGAAATTACCACTTAACTGAGATAGTGCAAAAGTCACCAAATCTGCAGATATGAATTGAGGAAAATAAAGATGAGGACAGGGAAAGAAAACTAGAAGTGTGGTATAACTGGGAATGCTAAAGAGCCCTGTTTTAAGGAGGTCGGATAAAGCCAGATGAATGTGTAATTGGTATCGTGTAGGAGGCCCAGCCTGAAGTAATTAACGAGGTAGATAAGTGAGCCGAGTGTTTACAAGAGTGTCCTAGCAAAAAGTGGACGTAGAAATGAGAGAAAGAGAGAGAGAGAGAGAGAGAGAGCAGAACACCCCCATCCCCAGTAAGACTTGGACACAACGGCACTCCTAAGACCTCTTACATCGGCCAAACCTAATTGTACTGAAAGTCATGGATTATGCCTTTGGTTCAGTCACATGGTGGGTAACCCTCCGGTTTTTTGCCAGGGTTAGTATGAAAAAAGGTGCTTCAGGGAGAACATCTCTATATCTACACGTTCTGGCCAGGTGATGAGGGCAATAAGGTTGTGCCTTAGGTCACATTTTGTGCGGATGATTCTCTAAATCTCGAACTCAATGAGACTTCTCCTCCCCAAGTCATGCCTGAAAAAAATTGTCCCCCAACCAGTTGTTGAAAACAAGGCAGCTTATACCGATAATGGTTGCCCCGACAGCTCACGAACCAGCTATAGCCCGACAGCTCAATGCTGCTCACCAGCTTTTGGCTGGGCTCTATAGGAGTTTATGCCATGTCTACTTCTCAGTTTGGCTGATCATCCTCTTAGAGTAGTTACTTATAACCGCTTTGGAAAGCTATTGCTTCACTAGTGTGAAAGAGCAGATATGGAAGAGTCTTACATGACACAATAAGAAGTCTCACAGAGCCAGAAGTAATATGATGAAGTCTTACAAGAGTCTCATAGGAGGAGTTCTCGCAGAAGAGTCTTAGTTAAAGGCGTTTTAGTTATGTTACTCTTCTATTTATATTAAGTTGTTTAATTGTTCTAGGACTTATTTTTTAGTATTTAACTATGGGTGTAACTGGGATAAAAGAAGTTTAATTATAATTGGATTGTACTTGTTTCTTCTATTATAAATAGAGGCTCATTGTACTCAAATTACAACAAGTCAATGAATTATTTCTCTTTTCCAGAAATTCATCATGGTATCAAAACGGGTTCTGTGAATTGATTTGGTCAACCCACAGAGATAATGTGATCTTTTTTCTGATCTATCATCTCTAGTAGTTTAGGTTTTTATTCTATCTTTTTTATTTCTTTTTTGTCCCAGTACCCGTTGTTTTCTTGGCATTTTTACCTCCATAATGAACTTTTCGTATTACAAATTATATATTGACAGAAAGATCTTCGAGTCTACTTTCCAAAGAAAAAAAGAATTTTGACAATCAGAATTTTCTACGAAAAGAAATCGATATTCAAAGTAGCAAAGGTCAGACTGCAAGAGAGGTTCGAGCTGTAGTAGAAAGTTTCAACTTTCGAGCCGTTTTATACCATCAACAACAAGACTCTATATGAGAATTATATATCAAAAGAAAGATCTATAAATCTAATTTCTTACTTATCTAACTAACTCTCAATTTGAGGTTTCTAGAGGGAGATATCGATGTCGGAAGAGTCAATTGTGATGCTGGCCAAAGAAAGAGTACTCAGTTCAGCCAATTTAAAGAGTCTAAAATCTATCAGGTTAGTTCTCTCAAAAGAAGTATATATTATAAAGACAAGTTATACTGGGATGAAAGGTATCGAAGTCGAGTTTCAAAAGGAGAAAATTTTATGTCAATTTGATCTATATTTAAGGAGATATTCGCATTGGAGTTGGCAAAGGTCAAGCTACAAAACGAATAAAATCAAGAGGTCATAAAAGATTCAAGAACGAAGTTTTTTATGTCAAATTAGGTATCGATTTAAAGATTTTTAGGTCTAATTTCTTGAGAAACAAACTTTTTGTGATTCTGAGCTATATTTTTTGAGATATCGACATTAGATGTGCCAAAGGTCAGTTCTGTAGAAAATCTCTCCTTTTTTCTTCTCTCCTATTATCTCTCCATGCATTGACGTGAATTGAGTTTCCTTTTTTCCTAAAATCTGAGTTTTTTGGCCAAATTTCTCTTCTAAAAAGAGATTTTTGTTCAAACTTAATCACTCCATGATGTGCTCATTCAAAGTATGCAATATCTTGCTTCAATGTTGCTTTCAAGTTTTGCGTTTTTTTTACTTGGTTGTGTATCTTCCGTATAGTTCTCCGAAAAATTATGGTCACCCCAAAAAAGTTATACTTGGTCAAATTTATTAAGTTCTACCATTATAGTCTCTCCTAGTTTTGAAAAAAGAAAAAAGAAAAAGGTCACTTTGCAAATATGAGTGTTATATAGTCGCCTCATTTCGGTTAAAGTTGTTTTTCCTCTAGTATTTCTTTAGTTTATCATCTTATGTTTTAATCACTTCAGAGCAATGCCCAAACCCACTACCTAAAAAGTGTAAGAGTGTGCCCAACATCCAACTTGAGTCAAGTCTTTCGTTCTTCACCGAAGAGGTGATTTGTGTTTGAGCTACCCTTAAAAAGTGAGTAGTCTCTTTGTTGTGCCCTAAAGTTGGGCCATTTTTTTGACATTAAAATTGAAACGAGTGTGTTAAAATACAAGTTCAGGGGTATTTTGGTCATTTCCTATATTTTATATATTACATTTTTCTCTTATAGTATGGCTATTAGATAGAGAATGTCTTATTTTATCTCTAGTTAAATTTCATTCAATTTAGACATGTATTTTAGGAGATATGTAATTTTGAGTATTGAGGGCATTTTTGTCATTTTGTAAATTTTCACTTAAACCCTGATTATAAAGAAGCAGGAAGGGCCTTTCTGGCTCGGATTCCAAGGCAGCAAAGTTGCCCCTCTTCCAGAAATATTTTTCCTCTTCTATTTTCTCCCCAAATCACCTATTTTTCATGGTATCAGAGCAGTAACGCAAGTCTTGGACAAGTTTCTTTCGATTTTGTTGATCTTCTCTCCATTTTCAACAATCTTCTTGAAGATTTTTCCCAGATATCTGGACTGGTAGGGTAAAAATTCCATTTTTTCCCTTTTTCTGCTTATCTTAGCCTGTTGGTTAATGATTATTGTTGCTATATGATTGAATGTTGGGATTTAGAAGTGTTTGATGATCCCAATTTGAGGAAATTTCTCAAATCTGCCTACGTTATCAACCTAATGTTTGCATCATCATCCATATAGCCTATGTCATCTTGATTTCTTGCAATTAGGTCATTCTTTCATCGATTTATGGTCTCAATTGCTGGAATTGATCACTATTGGTTCTAAATTGAATGAATTGGGTGTAATATTGCCCTAATTGAATTCGATGTGGGGCCCAATTGACTACGCAAAGATAGAAATTTTTGGAAAATGCTTCCCTTGGTTAATTGACGCTCTAGTGTACTGAATTGTGGTGTTTGGTGATATTTAATGACTGATTCTGTTATGGACCAATAGCAGATCGAGTCGGGCAAGGGCGTCATGGATGAGTCATGGACTCATTGAGTTATTTGCATCATGGTTGAGTCAATTAATTAGTCATTAAGCTACTTAGTCATTAAGTTAATTTACTTTTCAAGTTGCATGCCGTAGAGGGGCATATATATAATTTTTGGTACTCTTGAACCTTGCTAACATGAACCCTACGTAAGGGGTGTAAGGAATGGAAAAGACAAGTCTTGATTTTAGGTTAAACAAGGGATTTGGAGTTCTTCGCAACGAGCTCTAGGGCGTACGTTCTCCTCAATGAACCTAAGGATGTGTGTTCTCCTCAATGAACCTAGGGTTTCAAGTTCCCCTTCGAGCTTGGTTATCTCCTCCTCTTCATCCTTCTCCCATGCGAATCGTTGTGTGAGATCCGGGACCGTAACAACTTGGTATCAGAGCGGGAACACAATGATCAATTCTTCATCCCGAGAAAAATGGCTTGCCATACTCCATCTATTGGAAGAAATACGCAGAGTTTTCAGCATTGCGTGATGCAATGCGTCAGTCTTCCATTGAAATGTCCGAGAGATTGCTGGAAATCGCGACGTGTCATGATAAGAATTCAGTGAGGAAGATCGCCGTTCTGGAAGAAGACGGAGCAACCTTTGCCTTGGCAAAAATTTCGGCAGTCCCAAAGTGGGTTGCCCTAATTTTTTCGAGCCTGGAAACCCAGAGCCGACGTCCAGAGCCTGGAAATCCGAAATCGAGAAGCATCACGTTAAGGCCTCAGAGGGGAAGGTCGCCGACCCAGAAGATGAACAGTTGTTGCCCGTCGTTCAACCTCAAATCGCGTCGGAACCACCCGATTTGGGTTCGACCTCAAATCTCCCCTTTTCATGGCAACCTAAACGTCTCCTAGAACTGGAGACAGAAAAATTTCGAGCGGAGAAGCCCCATATTGCTATTGCTCACTGTCGGAAACAGGCCAGGCTCTCCCTCGTCATGAGGAATAAAAATCTTTTACCCAACAACTTCATTTTTCCACCGTTGGCGGTTCATGCGAACCGAAAGGCAAAAAAGTCTAGAGATTTCGATTTCGAAGTGGCAATTGTGGCCTGGGCAGAAGAAGGGACTTCAAGAACAGTGAGTTCCGATCTGAAATTGCGACCATCGTGCTGCAGCCTCTCACTCTCGCTCTCAGCTGGAAACCAACTTGAACGAATTTTGTGGTAAGTTTTTGAGCTGATTTTCTCCAAATTTGGTCTTGTCCATTCTCAAGTCCCTCGATTTTCTAAGAAAAAACTCTACAATGGTGTTGAGGGTATTCAGTTGGGCTGAGAACCAGAAGGGTTACTCACATAAGCTGGAACGTTATGTGTTGCTTGTTGATATATTGGCTTCCGCTGGTGATTTGGAAGGAGTTCAGGATTTAGTGTCAGAAATTCGAGATGGGGATTTTTTGGGTCACATGTATTCAAGTCCCTCAGACATTGTTCATTCAAATTCTTCGACCAGGTGTGGGTTATGGGAATTCTATTGTGGACGATTATGAAACGTGTGGTGATATTGATGTGGGCAATGCATTGGTTCACAGGTACTCTGTTTGTGGTGATATCTCGGCAATGGAATCTATATTTCAATTTATTGAAGATAAACTGACGGGTGAAACAAATCAATGCCAACACAAAATTAATGAACACATTCATGAGTTTGGTGGTGAAAAGGCATATTTTGTGATAGGCAAAAAAGAGGATTGGATAAAGGTTCGTGATGTCGAAACAAGACCAGAATCTGAAGTAAATGAACAATCACCGGAAACCTCTACAACAAAGTCTATGTCAAAGGATTTGGAAAATGTAGAGAATAAAGTGGAATCGGAGGGTGCATCTATAGATCATGAGAATCCTATAAATGCCGAAGTGAATACTGTTGATAAGATCTTGGAACACAATTTGGAAGGAGAAAGATGCATTCCATTTGCTCCTGGGACGCAAGGCATTGCAGTCAGATTGAAGATACTTCAGAGGATCATCTCTTGAAGCACAACTCACTTCAAAAGGTTGAGAACAATACAGAGACCTTTCTAAAAGTAGAAAGTATGATGAACACTATGACATGGCTCATATGCAAAGGTCACCAAGAGAACTTAAAAGTTGAAATAGTGGACACTATTCCAGGTGAAAACAAAAAGGAATCGAAGGGTGTGGACACTATTTCTGGTGAGCTTCAATGCAAGGATGCTGAAAAAAGTACACAGCTGGCAGATTGTGATATTAAGGAGTCTTCCGTGGTCACCCCACAAACTGTATTTGCAGAAGTTAAAGCCAATGAATCGATTGTTGTAACTTCTCACACTAATGAAGTGCCCGGTGATTCCTGTAATGTGCTTCCAAGCAATAACCAAGAGCCTTCAATAAATGGCATTGACAGAATTGAGGTGTCACAGGAAAATGAATCATCAATCCAAGTAGAAGGACCTTCAAATGTCAAGCCTGCTGCATTGGACACACAACTGGAATTATCTTCTGTACCATCTGCTGTCAAAATACATCATCTGGGTGCTGCCAATGGAATATTAGATGCTGTCAACCAGGATAAAGAGGCAATGTTGATGGAGGTATCAGCCAATTATGTGAGTGTTATACCACAGGTCGAGCCTTTGGAAGCTTCAGATGACATTCTTCCAATTAATGTTGGTTGTTTAGGTGCTTGCACTTATTGCAAGACACAGCATGCTCGTGGCCATCTAGGGAGCTACACAGTGGATGGTTTTGTGGAACGTGGGAAAACTGTCATACAGGAAGGTGTTAAGGAGATATGGATATGCAGTGAGGACATTGGTGGCTATGGCAGTGACATTGGAGTTCATCTTCCCATTTTGTTAAATGCACATGTTGCAGAGCTTCCTCAAGATCAAAGTACCATGCTTCGCACTGGAATGACTAATCCTCCTTTTCTTCTTGTGCACTGGAAAGAGATTACTAGTGTTTTCCTACATCCATGTGTCTATTCATTGCTGCATGTGCCTGGGCAGTCAGGGAGTGATTCGGTTCTGAGTGCAATGAACAAGGAGTACACTGTAAACTTGTACCTGGGATGCAGATTGCAACTGATATAATTTGTGGTTTTCCTGGTGAAGCAGTTGTGGCAGATCATGCACAGGATGTTATTGTCGTGCATGCTCCTAAAAGCTGTGTTGAATGGGCTCCACAAATATATTTTGTTAAGGAGACAGTCATGAATTTAGAAGGAGAAGTTCAAAGGTTCCATATGCGAGAAGTATCCCCTGAATGGGTGAACGAACTAAGGTTCTTATAACTGGAGACTCTCTATGCAGTCCTTCAGAGTGTTCATGGACTTGTATGTTTGGGGATGTTGAAGTTTCTGTGGAAGTAATTTACAAAGGGGTGCTGCAATGCCTTTCTCCTCGCCATTCTTCTGGCAGCGTAAGTTTCTGTGTAACATCTGGAAATAGGGAAGCCTGTAGTAGAGTACGAGAGTTTGAGTTTCGACCTGAGCCTCAATCCTCATCTTTGGGGTCCACCTTCCAACAAAGAGAAGAAAATAAGACTAAAGAAGAATTAGCTCTCCTACTTAGATTGGTGGCAGTCCTATATCAAGAATTTGATAGTGTAACTGTTCAGAAGGAAGACTCTGTTGAATCGGGAACTGAACTTTTTACAAAGTGGAGAGTTCCTGATGATCCATGGGGCCATATCATAGAGACACTTACTGTTGGCAATGCAACCTCAATCCAGACATTGGAATGGATGGTGGAAGTACTAAGAGATAAGTCGCAGAGCTGGGCTTTATCAAAAGTCCAAGACTGTGATGGGGTAACAGATAGTTCCTTATCCAAGCAAGAGCAAGGCATGATACACATGATAGCTGCATTGGGTTATGAGTGGGCCTTAAGTCCAATTTAAGTTCTGGAGTTGGTACAAACTTCTGTGACATCAATGGCTGGACTGCCCTGCCTTGCCTTGGGCTGAGAGATTTGGAAGGGAGAAGGTGGTAGCTGCACTTGTAGCTACTGGTGCCTTTGCTGGGGCAGTGACAGATCCCATTTCACAACAACTGTCAGCGAGGGATGTTGACCGTGTTAAAAAAAAAAAAAAAAAAATGTTTTTCAGGTGGAACATACTGCCAGCAGGGAGACCCAGAGGAGGGTTTCAGATCACACAAACTCTCCGTCCGTGGTGCTACATTGGCGCGCTTACACCGATCGTGTCGTCCAGTGGGCCGACATGGGAAGAAGTGGAGACATTCCGCCAAGCCTACCCTGCCTTCGAGCTTGAGGACAAGCTCTTTCTCTAGGGGGGGAGTGATGTTATGGACCAATAGCAGATTGAGTCGGGCAGGGGTGTTGTGGCTGAGTCATGGACTCATTGAGTTATTTGCGCCATCGTTGAGTCAATTAATTAGTCATTAAGTTAATTTACTTTTCAAGTTGCATGCCGTAGAGGGGCATATCTATAATTTTTGGTACTCTTGAACCTTGTTGACATGAACCCTACTTAAGGGGTGTAAGGAATGGAAAAGACAAGTCTTGATTTTAGGTTAAACAAGGGATTCGGAGTTCTCCACAACAAGCTCTAGGGTTCAAGTTCCCCTTCGAGTTTGGTTATCTCCTCCTCTTCCTCCTTCTCCCCTGTGAATCGTTGTGTGAGATCCGTGACCGTAACAGATTCCAGCACACGGGTTGCTGTCCAGAGGACTGCTGAGAGCTCAGATATGAAATTCTCTCAGTTTATTCAGATAACTACGATCCGATTGAATGGATCGAATTATGTAAACTGGTCTAGATCAGTTTTGATGTATTTGAGGGCCAGAAGAATGACAAAATATATAAATGATGATCCCCCGGTACCTGTTACTGAAGATTGGGCGGCAAAAGATAATTTAGTAATGACCTGGTTGGTCAACAATATGGAATCCAGATTTAGTTATCAGATTTTGAGTTGCAATACTGCTAAGGCAATGTGGACTATGTTGGCTTCCATTTTGTCTCAAAAAAGTAATTTGTCAAGAATCTATGAGTTATATGTGAAGTTCTTTAATATGAAGCGTGGAGGTAGATCAGTGACAGATTATTTCAATGAGATAAGGGGAGTACTACAGGAGATTAATATACTACGAATATTGAAGACAATCGTAAGAAAGAAAATCAGATACAAATAGCCCGGTTTTTTTATGGTTTGGGGCATGAGTATGATGCTATTAGAGCCCAGTTGTTGGTCAATGAGGATGTGACCACTCTTGAGCAAGCATTTAACAAAGTTCTTCGAGTTGAAGGTGTAGTTGTAAATAAGAATGAGTCAGGTGGAGCCCTCTCAGAAGCAGCTGCTCTTAACCTTCAATCTTCTACTGGTAAGCTTGATGGTCAGTTTCATGGTGATAATAATAGAGGTAGAGGTCTCTCTTACACAACCCGTGGCTGTGGCCGTGGCCGTGGCCGAAATGATCTGGGGGATTGAAAATGTGTTTATTGTGAGAGGGCTAATCATATTTCTGAGAAATGTTGGGACAAATTTGGTAAACCTACCTGGGCCAACTCTATAGTCATAGATAAGGACGCCTTCTCACACACAAGATCCTATGAGGAAATTCAGCAGTTATTACAGCGAGTGGGTCAACTGACTGCTTCATCTACTGCTTCTCAGACTACCGAAACTCCTTCCTCAACGAGTGCCATGATGGCTAGTACAGGTATGAATGCATTGAACATGTCTCATTCTCCCTCTTGGATCATTGATTCAGGAACCTCTACACACATGTCAGGTACGCCCTCTCTATTTCAGTCCATTAGTCTATCTCATTCATATCATCAAGTTACTTTAGCTGATGGATCCACCTCTCCCATTTAGGGGGAGGGTATAGTTCACACTTCTCCACAAATATCCTTAGATTCTGTTTTATTTGTACCAAAGTTTTCAGTTAATCTCTTGTCTGAGTCATATAACTAAATCCTTAAACTATTCAATAACCTTTTATCCTACTTCTTGTGTTTTCTAGGACTTGCAGACAAAGAGGACGATTGGTTCAGGACATGAAAAGGGAGGACTCTACATGTTGGATGATGTGTCCGTTTCTCGTGCTGTAGCTCTCACTACTACAGATTCTTCATACTTGTGGCATATGCGCTTGGAACATCCCTCACCAGCTAAGTTGCATCAATCTTTTCCTTCTCTGCTAGCCGATATTTTATTTGATTGTGAATCCTGTCAGTTGGGAAAGCATCATCGCTCCAGTTTTCCAGTTAGTTCTAGTCAAAGCACCAAGTTGTTTGAATTAGTCCAATCTGATGTATGGGGTCCATTTCGGGTTCCTAACCCATTTGGTTTTAAGTATTTTGTGTTGTTCATTAATGATTTCAGTAGAGTCACTTGGGTGTATCTCCTACGGGAGAAGTCCGAAGTATTTGATGTATTCCTCAATTTTTTCAATGAAATAAAAAATCAATTTGGTGCCCGTGTTCATGTACTTCGTACTGACAATGGTTTGGAATACCTTAACCATAAATTTTCAATATTTTGTATTTCTCATGGTATTAGCCATCAAACATCCTGCCCTTATACACCACAACAAAATGGGGTGGCTAAACGTAAAAATAAACATCTCCTTGAGGTTACAACGACACTATTACTGCATATGGATGTTCCTAAATCTTTTTGGGGAGACGCGGTTTTAGCTTCGTGCTACTAGGTTAATCGTATGCCCTCATCTGTTTTGAATGGTCAAGTTCCTCTTCAAGTTTTAAAACCCAATTGTAAATTGTTTGGTGTGGTTCCTCGTATTTTTGGATATACATGTTTTGTTCATATGTTTGAAACTTCGGTCGATAAGTTGTCACCTCAGTCTGTCAAATGTATTTTTTTGGGATATTCTCGTCGACAGAAAGGGTAGAAATGTTATGATCCTATTTGACAAAACGAATCTGTCAGCCGATGTGACCTTCTTTGAACATACTCCATATTTTTCATCATCTACTGAGCTTTCTGTATCACCTGAATCTCCTTCAGACAGTTATGTTCCTGTTGTAGGTTTGAATGTACCAGCGTCATCGAGTTCTTCATTGCCTCTTCGTGTTTACAGTCATCGCTCTCGTACTCCTACAGTGCCTCTAGCAGTTACCTCTAGAAAGCTCTCTTCTCATGATCCACCAGCTTCCTCATTGCCTGCAGATCCTGTTGTCTCTTATTTGGATCTACCTATTAGTCTATGAAAAGGTAAGCGATCTTGCACTTCTCATCCGATATCCAAATATGTCTCTTGATTTTAAGTCCCCATCCTTCAAGTCCTTTGCTATGTCATTGTCTACTTCCCATATACCTTGTTCAGTGCAGAATGCCTTGTGCTTTTTAGAATGGAAACAAGCTATAGATGATGAGATGAGTGCTTTGGTGTCTCGGGGAACATGGCGTCTATGTGATCCACCTGCATGAGCAACTATTGTGGGGTGTCGTTGGATACTATTAAATATAATGTTGATGACTCTATTGAACGGTACAAAGCTCAGCTGGTATTTTCTCTGAGAAAGAATAATTCCTCACTTGCTACGAGCGACTTCAATGCCAAGGAAGTACTTGAGAGAGCCCAAATCCTTTGTCTGAAAAATGTGTAGCCAGATATTGTTTTACTTTTGTAATACCACCAAGATCATGACCAGATAACACAATGTCATCTACATAGACAACCAAAACCACCATACCAGTCTTCCTTTTAAGTGGGAACATAGAATGTTTACAATGACTCCTATAGAACCCAAACTGTAGTACCACATCACTAAACTTTTCAAACCAGGCCCGTGAACTCTGTTTAAGTCCATAAATAACCTTCTGCAGCTTACACACCTTTTCTGTCTCCCTCTGAGCAACATGTCCAAGAGGTTGCTCCATATACACTTCCTCATGTAGAAAGGCATTCTTTATATCGAGTTGAAAGAGAGGCCAACCCTTCTTAACAGCCACAGATATTAAGATATGTACCAAATTAAGTCGGGCCACAAGAGAGAATGTCTCAAAGACATCAACTCCAAAAATTTGTGTATACCCTTTCGCTACCAGCCGAGCTTTGTACTGTTCAATAGAGCCACAAAAAGAGGGCCTACACCTAAACTATCCACTTATAGAGCCACAAAAGACGGCCTACACCTAACTATCTAATTGTAATGCCACAAAAGAGGGTCTAGACCTAAAACTATCCACTTGTAGAGCCACAAAAGACGGCCTACACGTGAGGGGGAGTGTTAAGGAATGGTCCCACATGGATTAATCAGTACAAAGATCTTGAGTTTATTAGTTAGGAAAGAGGTTTCCTAAGTTGGCTAGTCATTTTGAGATAGGCCTTGACCCATTTTAACATAGTGCATTTTAGACTATGACTGTTTTGATAGGTATTTGAAGTTTTGTCATACAGCTAGGAGTGATTTTCTTCTCCCACATTGTGTTTTGTCCAAGTTGGGTCTCAATGGCTTTTTTATCCCTAGCTTGAGGGGGAGAAGTAGAAGAAGAAGAAGTACAAGAAAGAGGTACTTTATTACACATGTTGTAGCAATTTTTATGGGATCAAAATATTCCAGAAAGGGGGAGCACAAAAGATGAAGTATGTGCATCTATGAAGAATTATTTTCAACAAAAGAAAATTGAAGACTAATCTTTTTCATTGCAGGCTGAAGTTATAAACTCCAGCTTGAGGGGGAGTGTTGATGGACTCTTACAAGAGTCTCACAGGAGGAGTTCTTACAAAAGATTCTCAATTAAGGGATTTTTAGTTATGTTACTCTTCTATTTATATTCAGTTGTTTAATCGTTCTAGGACTTATCTTTTAGTGTTTAACTTTGGGTATAAATGGGATAAGGGCAGTTTAATTGTAATTAGATTCTACTTGTTTCCTCGATTATAAATAGAGGCTCACTATACTCAAATTATAACAAGTTAGTAAAGTATTTCTCTTTTCCAGAAATTCAACAACTAGTTAGGTAATCAAATGCAAATACTCAAATGGGGACTCGTGCTTACACTCAGCCTACAAGGTACTAGCAATCACTTCCAAGGGTTGTTCCCCTCACGAGGTCAGGTTCTGGCTTAGAAGGGCAATCCACCCTTATTTAAGCTGAGAGGGAGTAAATATTTTGTCCCACAAGGTGTTTTCAAAGTCACCAAGCAAAAATTGTTTGGTTACAGCATGGAAACAAGGTGGGGATGGTTTTGATGACCCTCCGTGCAAAGTATTATCACATTAATACCCACAATGTTACTATCGCAATATACAGTTTATTAAGAAGTTGTAAAGTATATGGTAACGATTAATTTTCAATAAACAACCACGTCTTTTGCTTGAAACATTGTCTTTTTTTAGAGAAAAGAGATGGTCTCTTCAATTCTTGAGAGCATTTGATGCTTTTTAAAAGATTTTTCATCTTAAATAGTGTTAATGCAGCTCTCATTTATTACTTCCATCATGGTATTTTCTGTAATTATAGTGTTAAGTTAGTGTTAGAAATTACAACGCTTAATGAGGAGTATTTCAGGAAGATAACTTATGTTTTGGAAGCAAAAAGGGTACCACCAGGGGTATTTCTGTAATTTGATTCATCCATGTGAGTTATGAAGAAAAAAGTCTTAGTTGAAAGTTGTTAGAGTTTTTTATTGTATACTATATTATCAGAAAGAGGGATTATGTTGTAATACCCTAATCTCATGAATTAGAAAAAAATGACAGAAAGCTTTCCTTCTCTCTAGTCTGCATGAACCTACTTCTCCAAATCTGAAATTTTGCATGGAATGAGAGCTTCAGGAGATCCAATCAGGTGTCTGAGCTTCTCTTCTTTTATTTCTCTTCTTTCTTCCCAGTTTACCCACAACAGAAAAATTCCTCTGTAAGCTTCTGTCACAGACTTACAAATCCTTTCTTTCCTGTCCAACACACTCGGCTGGACTAAGTGCCTCAAACCCATGTAATTTCTTTCTACTGCCTGCCATCTCTATGGACATTATACAGGCTTCAAAAGGGTTTCTACTATTATTGTGGTCTGTAAAAGCATCTATTGGTGTATTTTTGCTGTTCTATTGGGAGATAATAAGCAATTATTGCTGGACTTGGGTATTTGTTCCTACTGCCTAAGGCCTCGGGTGGACTAAGTGCCTCAAACATATAGTTGGGTGATTTCTTTCTACTGCACACCATCTCTATGGACAATACACAGGCTTGAGAGGGCAGATACTCTCTATTGTGGGCTGTGCAAGCACCTGTTGGTCTATTTTTGTTGTTCTATTGGGAAATAATAAGCAATTATTGCTGGACCTGGGTATTGTTTCTACTGCCTACTGCCTACTGTCTGAATTGAAGTAGTTATTGTCAAATATAGTGCTAGTATATATCTGTGCAGACCATCCCTACTTGGATTGTTCTTTTCTGGGTTATTTCACCATAGAACAGCCTAATATTCTGTGGATAGTCACTGCATAGGAATATTTTTTTAAGGCACGTTTCCTTGTTGTGGTAGCGAGTAAAGGCTGACTAATGTGATGTTACGCCAGCCAAGGGCGGTGAGGACAAGGAAGGAAATATCGTTCAGATTACATCCATGAAGTTGAATTCAAGTAACTATGTAGTTTAGGCTCAAGCAGTTTAGGTTTTCATGGGATCGAAAGAGAAGCTTCAATCGATGATCCACCTACCTAAAACAGAAGAATGGGAGACTGATAATTGCACAGTTATATCTTGGCTGTTCAATAGTGTGAAATCTCAGACTCTAAACCAAATCGTGTTTAACAAGATGGCTAAAGGAATTTGGATAACATTGCAGAAACGGTTCTCCAGAGAGAGAAATGTGTCTGAAGTCTATGATTTGTACCAGAAGGAATTTACCATGCAGCAAGGAGATAAGCCCCTGACTGAGTATATTGGTGATTTAGACAGCATATGGCAGGAACTCTTATAGTGCCATCAATTGGTCCAAGATATCTTATCAGAAAATACTCTGATCGAACAATCTACTTGGACCAATCTACAAGAATAAAGTCCACTCCTACCAACCTCTGCCAGGGCTACCCTTGCTCAAAAAAGTATGTCTGCTAGTGCTTACAGTGTGTCATCTCCTCAATCGTGAGTCATTGATTCCAGTGTGTCAGTGCACATGATAGGTAATTCCAAACCATTTTCCTCATTCCCTAATAGTAAATCTTTTAGGTCAGTTTCACTTGTTGATAGATCAGAGTTCAAAGTTTGTGGTCAAGTAGTAGTTGATGTAAATTCGTGTTTATCTTTAAAGTTCCATTCTATATTTTCCAAGATTTTTATGACTCTTTTGTATGTTCGTTAGTTGAGGGTTTGACAAAATTGCTTAATTGTTCCATAATCTTTTTTCAATCCACGCCTGTGTTCCTGGACCTTCAAATGGGGACGATGATCGGTGGAGCTCATGAACATGATGGTTTATATAACTTGGATGGACTAGAAGATTGGCATAGCAAAGCTCTAAAGTTTGGGGTTGATTCTTCCTTTCAACAGTGGCATTTGCATCTCAGTCATCCGTCTCTATTCTAGATGCATCATATTTTCCCTTCCTTATGTCCTGAAATTATGTTTGAGTGTTAGGCTTGCCAACTTGGCGAGTATCATACAAATTCTTTTCCTTCTAGAGAGAATAAAAAAGAGTTTGTTTCCATTTGCTTTAGTTCATTAAGATATTTGGGATCCCGTTAGTGTGAAAGGTTATATGTTGGCATCAGTATTTTTTTTACGTTTATAAATGATTTTAGTCAAGTCACTTGGTTATTCTACATAAAGAAAAGGTCAGAAATCTTTGATGTATTCCCACAATTTTATAATGAAATAAAATTTTAGTTTTCTTCTCATATTCGTACATTGTGTTCAAAGAATGCCAAAGAATTATTGAGTGCTCAATTTCAATCTTGTGCTTCTAATGGTACTATTCACCAAACCTTTTGTGCGTATACTCACTAGAACGGAGGGGTTCAAAAGAAGAACCGTCATTTACTTGATGTGGCACTTTCGTTATTATTTCAAATGAAGGTTCCTAAATTATATTGGGAAGAAGCTGTCCTTACAACTTGTAATTTAATCAATAAGGTTTCTTCCAGTGTCCTTAGAGGAGATGTTCGCATGAAAATTTTATGTCCAGATAAGCCTTCTTTTTTTACTTGCCTATAGTATTCAGGTGTTTTTGCTTTGTTTGTGTTCTTAAGCTTGGACTAGATAAGTTGTCACCTAGTGATAAATGCATTTTTGTTGGATAGTCTCAAGAACAGGAAGGTTAGAAATGTGTTGATCTAGTGAGTAACAGCTATACATTTCAGCAAATGTTGCAGTTTTTCTAGACTACTACCAACTTTTTTATTGTCTTCTCTTCTATTTCTATTTCTATTCCTATTCCAATCAAGCCATTGTCCTTGTCAGCACAAAAGCCTTTCCAATTATACAAAAGGAGAGAGAAGAATGTCATTCAATAGGATGTAAAGATGGTGCAAATGATCAACAATTATATGACCCTCCTCTTTTATTTGATCTGCCTAAAGATCCTCCACAACCTAAGTCCTCTGGTGTGGATGTGCCTATTGCTCTTTAGAATAGGGTAAGGTCTTCGTGTTTTCAAAGAAAGATGCAGTGGGCCCCTCCAAGTTGAAGGGGATTCAAAAGTGGTGATTAGATGGTGTGAGAGAGTGTCTTCTCCTCCGTGGAGACATTGGGATACTTTTAAGGAAATTTTAGATATTACCTCAATTGTTTCTTGTTGTTGGACCCACATTCTGAGATCCGCAAATTCGGCGGCAGATGTACTAGCTAGGCAGGGAGCTACCCTACAATCACTGGTTGTAAGGGAAATGCTCCCTCAAACTTTGTAATTTTCTTCTGTTTTATTAATACATCTTTTTCAAAAAAAAAAAAAAAAATAGGGAAAGGTGTTGTACTTGTCATTCAATTTCAAAATTTGTCTTTTGATCATCTTCCTCCCTCTTACATGCAATTTGCTTCTTTGCTAAAAGGCAGGTTAAGAAGGCATGATTGATCAATCCCTTGACATGATTGAACACATAGAATATTGGAGGCAAAAATTATAAAACATAATCGATCACCTACGTAGGCATGATAAATCAACCAGAATCCTACCAACAATGTATAAAGCCTGATCGATCAATCCCATAGCAGTATGATCCGATCATTCTACTACAGAATTTTTAGAAAACAATTTGATCAATCATAAAGCAATAGGAAATCCAAAACATAGTCGTTGGAGGTCGATTAATCAATCAATGAAAATGTATGATCGATCAACCCTTCAATGTAACTCACTAATTTCACCAAAAAACTTATAAATAGGGACCCAAACTCGTCCCTTAACATTTATTAAGCATTTATTGGCAAAATTAAGCATTCAAAAAGTATTTCAAGTGGAAGATTCCAATTTTAACCTTTTGCAAAAGAAAACTCAGATTTTAGCTACATCTTTCATTCCTTTGGCATTTCTAGGCATTCTTAGTTTTTTCAAGGTTCCAAATGCATTCTCATTCATGCCAAAAGTGTTGGGAGTTTGGAGAGATTCTGGGAGTGACTATCTCTCCAAAGAAAGAGTAAGTTTTTCATTTCTATTTTGTATTTTTCACTTTGTTAAAGAGGTCTAAAACCTTTAAGTCTAGAAGGGCATTGCACACTAGAGCTAGCAGCTAAATGTATGTGAATTCTTTGGGAGAGAAGGGGAAGTGAATTGGGTATGAAACTTGGTTTAAATAGAGCAGGAATCTCTTTTGTAATTTTTGGCTAATAGAGCATATTAGTGAATCTTTCCCTAGCAAGGGTTCTCGAGTGGTGATTATCACTAAGGAAACATTGAAAACAAAAAATCTCAACGTCCTTGTGGTGTGTGCCTTTTTACTTAATTTCTAAATTATTTTCGAAAAACTTTAATTTTGCATCCTCCATTCACTCTCTTCTTGAGACACTACCTAGGGCATAGTAATAGAAACTTCCAATTTAAATCTGGACAATCAGCACTTTGAAGAATTACCGAAAGGACTTCTTATGTGTTGAAAATTGTAATTCTAGGATGCTATCGCGTGTCATACAATAATTACATAGTATGTTGCCCAAAAGATTTTACCTGCATCTAAAACTTTTAGTCAATTATGGGTTTCACTACCATAGACCAGCTTGTCTGCTACCTTTATGACTTCTTGAAACCTTAATGTTACCGCCTTTCGGATATGTAATGTAATCTCCCTTCAGATTCTCCCACTTTTCTGCTTTCCATTTTTCAGAGTTCAAGAATTTTAACACATTTATTCAACAATCTAATGCACATTTAACCACCTAAACATTCAAACATCAAGACAACAAATACCAATACATCTCCTATATGATAGAACATGGAATAGAACATTTCAAAAAAGAAAACATGCTACACTAGAGAAAGACCCAAATATGTAGATAAAGAAAAATTAATGTACCATCTGTCCTTGCTTTGCAGTTTTCTTAATCTCTACAATGAGTTTCTTCTCTTGTGTCTGTAGTCCTTGCCTCTCCCTCTCTATTTCTCTAATTGATTTGTCTAGCATCCGCTTATTCTCCCGCAGAAGCTCTGCAATGAAACAACAAAAAGACAATAAAACAGTAACATTTGGAGGTAAAAATGAAGCATCTAAATTTTTAGGGCGAAAAATTGGATAAATAGACAAAAAAACAACTTGGACACTATGTATATAGAATAGAATCAATATTTAAATCAAATCAGAAAATAGAAATGCCAATTCCTTTATCAAAAACAACCCTGATCAAGAACCATAGCGATAGGAGTTCGGTGCAATATCCAGTTCGGCGCTTAATTTCTGCATAATCAACTCCCAAAAAAATTTCTGACATAACGCAAATATCCAATTCGGACAAAACATAAATTACTAAGATTATATCAAACAAGAGCAAATAATAACCTTTTCCAGCTTAATTGGTCAAAGACAGCAGCTAAAAGATAAATGACCAACAGGGATATTCGGCCTAGATCAATACAGAAAATTTATACTAGAAATTAACAATATAAAATTAATTGTTCCGATTTCCTTGAATTAGATTAATTTTCAGGATTTGCATCATAGACTCAGAAAAGAAAGAAAAATACCTGCAGGGCTTTTTCGCTTTCCGAAAAGAAAACTCATGCTTGTTGATGACTTCTCTGTAAGAATAGAATTCGCGAATGAGTGATATGATCGTCTCGGAAAATTTCTCCTATGTAATCAGTGTTCAACTTTTCTTCTGGAAGACCCTCCGATGATCGTCGACTTGTCATTTACGCGGTATCGTGAACAAAGAATTACCGAGTATGCCCTCATCTTCGAGTAAGTGACGACGTTGGGCTTCGACCTTTTTTAACCGTCAACGACAGGAAAAGTCGCTCCCTCTTGGCCCAGAACCGGATGATGAGGCCCCCCTAAAAATAGACCTGAACCGAAGAGTGAGTGAAGGACCCTTGGTCCAACCTATGACTTAATTTTAAATTTATAGGGTCAGTGTATCTGGAATTATTGTGAAACTGGAATCCAATTCCAAATCAGCAGCAAATTCTAGAGTTAGCGTGTTTAGAATTGATTCTAGAAATATTTTCTAAAATTTTATTTTCAGTAAAAATAGAATTCTAATTTAATTCTTCAAAACTTAAAATAAAATTTCAGGGAAAAAAAGTAAACGAAAAATTAATAAAATAAAAATAAAAAGATGGTTGCCTCCTCTTTGGTTTGTCCAAAGGAGAGAGGTAGTAAAAGGAGGAGCACAACCCTCTTCTTTGATGAGGAGGAAAGGCCGACTACCCTCCTTTTGGGTGAAATCAAAAGGCTCCCTTCCCTTTCCCCCCTTTCATTTTTGCCCCAAGGAGGGTCTAACTCTCCTCCTGGTTGATGAAGGAGGAAAGCCATCCTCTACCAACAACTAGAGGAGACCAGTGACCCTCCTCTAAATGAACGACGGAGGGCTTGTTGTCCTCTAAACATGCTAAAGATGGTTTGCCCTTCTCTTAACAAAGCAAAGGGCTTGATTAAGCAGGGAGGAGGGTGTTACGTTCTACAAAGATAAATCTAAAGGGGGGTCAATAAGTTTATCAAGTTTTATAACTAATATTAGTTTTGTTACAATATGGAGTATCATGGGTCCGGACTAAAGGGATATAGGAGGTGTCTCTTCCTTCACTTCTTCGATGAGAGGTCTCCTTTTCAACTCGATACTCCCTTCCCCTTGTTGGGCAGCAAAGGTTCCGGTGGACAGTCAGCAAATTGGATCGACTTGAATGCTGACATGAGGCTTCACTAATCGCAATTCACAGGTGAGGCAAGTGAGGTCTCCGGATGCTTCCCAATTGCGATTTGAAGACTTGTCCCGGTCCGGAATTTGAAGACTACTTTCAGTTTCCAAATTCCAATTTTGACTAGCCACAGTTGTAGCTCTGTGAAATTCTTAATTGGAATGTCGGCTCCGACAGGCCACAGGCATACACAACTATGACTCATTTGTGAAGTCCTAGTATAAGGGTGGTTGTCAAAGTCACTGTCTGTAGAGACAGTAGGAGAAGGCAACGGGCCATAGCAACGATAGGCTTTAGCAGCAACGAACTGTTCTTGAGCAGCGATCTGTGGTTCTTCGCGTGAATCCCAGAATGAAAAGAGAAATTTGTTTTCACCAAGGAATCGATGTTTGTTCATTACTTTGGGGGAGAGCATTGTCGGAAGGGAGAAAACCCGTGCTTCACCCAGACGGTGGAGGAGTTTTTGGGTAAGGAGCTGTTGCAACACCTCTGTTTGGATTCCGAAGAGAAAGTGAGAAGGGTTCGAGAAGAGGATGAAGACCTCAAGAGTGGGATTATCTTGTACCGAGGGAGGTTGTTCATGCAACGGATCAATGACAGTATGGGAAAGAGGCCGGAGTGATGATCAAGAAGATAATAAAGGAAGAAGAGACAATGGCTTCTTTTCATGGCTTCATATGCGATGAGTCTTCCCTTTAGTACTTCTTCTCTTTCCGAGAAAGGGAGAAGAAAGATGCCAATCAAACCGATTAGATTAGTCACAATTATTCGTTGTTCGATTAGATGAGTCTTTCATTGCAAGTTTTGTCTGCTCTCGTTTTTTCTTTCATGGAATTTCCATTGAACGTTAGAAAACGTCGATTGATCGATTAGATTAATAGCAATTCTTTGTTGATTGCTTTCAACGGTATTGTCTACTTTTGTTTTTTTATCAGTATGCAACTGTAACCAATCCATTACCCTTAATTGGACTGTTTTTTTCTTTATTATTCTTTACCTGGATTTATTGAAAGAGTACATTTTGAGGATTTGTTTTTGCTGCTATCATACTCATTCTTGATCTCGAAATGGTATCGAATTGTTAAAATCAAGGGAATAGTCTGTTTTTTTACTTTCTTTAGTTCTTGTTTTCTGGGTTCTCCGTTTTCTGCCACAAGATATCTCTTCGAAAACTCTTAACTCCATTAATCCCTCACTTGTCTTTTCTTCCTATCTTTTATTATGAAATTTATATGTCGAATGTTCTTAAGCAAAAGATGGAGCACAAATGATGCCATTGATCAAGTAAAAATTGCGCCTATGATGTCAAAGAGGATGAAGATGAAATGCTTATGAGATAGGGGCAATGCTATACTGAAACTGATTCTGGACCTTATATAGATACTGATTGTTGGGGATTTGGGGATTTCAGAGAGACGACGATGGCCAGAGGGAAAACAGAGCGGGAGCAAATTTTTTGATTATTCCACAGTAAACCTAAGTTACAGGAAGTTAAATACTCCAAACATAAAATTACAAAAAAGGTCTCAACAAGACCAGTATTTACAATCATGTCCCGAATGAAATCGGGACCCAATAAAAATCCTCCTCTCGATTCATGAGGTAGAACCTTCAACCAAACCTGCTTTGTCACGACAAGCTTCAAGTTTTAAAGGAGGTAAGGACTTTGTCAACATGTCGGAGCCATTCTCACTCGTGTGAACTTTCTCCAACATCAATTCTTTCTTTTCAAGCACATCACATATCCAATGATGACGTAGATCAATGTACTTTGATCTCGAATGAAATGTGGGATTCTTGCTCAAATGGATTGCACTTTGACTATCACAAAGTAACACATACCTCTCTAATTTTTGAAAGAACTTCTTCATCCACAATAGTTCTTTGCATGCTTCGGTGATTGCAATTCGGTTGTGGAGAGTGCAACACATTTCTGTAGTCTTGATTGCCATGAGATAGCACCATTTTGCAAAACAAACCAAATAACCGGATGTTGACTTCCTCGAGTCAACATCTCCGGCCCAATCGGCATCCGTATATGCCTCCAGAACTGGTTTACTAGCCCCGTAACAGAGACAATAACCAGTAGTACAGCGAATGTACCAAAAAATCCATTTCATAGCATCCCAATGAGCTTTTCCAGGGTTGGAGCGATAACGACTTACCACTCCAACAGCATGAGCAGTATCCGGCCTTGTATACACCATTGCATACATCAATGAATCGACCACAGATGCATATGGCACCTTCTTTATTTCTTATTTCTCCTTTTCATCCTTTGGACAATCATCAAGTGTCAACTTGAGATGACTGCCAAGTGGAGAAGAACCCGGTTTGCATTTGCTCATATTAAACCGTTCAAGCACCTTTCCCAAATACCTTTCTTGTGACAACCAAAACTTGCACCTTTCCCGATCTCTAGTGATTCTCATACCAAGAATTTGCTTTGCGGGACCTAAATCCTTCATTGCAAACTCATTCCCAAGCTTTTTTTTCAAAGCTCATATCTCCTTTGTATCATTACCGACAACCAATATGTCATCGACATAGAGTAAAAGAATAATGAAATTTCCACTAGAGTACCTTTTCATGAAGACACAATTGTCGAAAGTGGTCTTGCTGAAATTGTTGTCACACATAAAGGATTCAAATCTTTTGTACCAGTTTCGCGGTGCTTGTTTCAAACCATAAAGGCTCCTCCTCAATCTGCACACCAAGTCCTCTTTGCCTTTTTCAGCAAATCCCTCGGGTTGTTCCATATAGAGCTCCTCCTCCAAATCACCATGGAGAAAAGCGGTTTTCACCTCAAGCTGCTCAATCTCCAGATTCAAACTAGCGGCCAAACCAAGTATAACCCGAATAGAGGACATCTTGACCACGGGCGAGAATATCTCCTCAAAATCAATCCCCTTCTTTTGATCAAATCCCTTTACAACTAATCGAGCCTTCTACCTCAGCTTTAATTTTGTGCCATCTGATTTCAAACGAAACCCCACTTGTTCCTAAGTACCTTCTTACCCTTAGGCAATTTAACTAACTCAAAGGTGCGATTTTTATGCAAGGAATTCATCTCATCTTGCATAGCTTCAAACCGCTCACCCTTTTGCTCGTGACACATAGCTTCTTCAAAGCTTTCAAGTTCACCACCGTCAGTGAGCAAAACATACTCATGTGGAGAGTAACTTGAAGTAGGCCTTCGTTCACGATTTGATCTTCTCAACTCTTGTAAAGGTGGACTTTGATTTTCTGATTGCTCGCCTTGATCTTCAATTTCAGTATTCTGGTTGCTTTCCGTTGAGATATTTATATCGACCGGGCCAGTCCTTGTAGATTTACCTGTTGTGCTTTCCTAATAGGTTCGAGCCTTTTAGCGCACTGGTTTCATCATGGTATCGAAGTAAGGAGTTTAGGATCTCTTTATGGAGCTATTATGAAATCTGTTCAAGAAGTTGTAAAAGGAGTTCAGTCATAAAGAGATAAGTTCATCATCTTCTTATTTACGTTTTTTTTTGTTTCCTTTTCTTATTTACATACTCCTTTTTACTGTTTTTCTTTACTTCTTGAATTTTGAGTTACATCAAGTCAAGATAAATCTTTATATGTTGTAAAGATTTATTTCTATGACTAAATTGATGTTATAATCTTGACTCCTTGTAAATCAATTACAAGAGTGATCAAGATCATTTGTTGTTTGCATCTTATTAAGATTGATGGGTGAAATTCAATTACCTTTATGTAATTTGGATCCATCTCATTTGAGGTAGAATTCTAGCACATGTTGTTGTATCTTCTCCTACTTTAGGTTGCTCATGGGTTTGTGTTGTGTTGTTGGATGCCCATTACATGTTTGATGAAATGCCAACAGCCATTTACCCTTTGTAGTTCCATTTTTTTTTTAACTTCAACAATTGAATTTTTTCTTACGTTGAAGTCTCCCATGAGCTGAAGATAAATCTCTTCTAAGTGTCTTGGTTTGTCGTTAAATCTTCTCTAAATTTTTGTCTATTGCTCGTTTGTGTTGGAGTTTGGATTAAGGCCTAATCGGTTGCATCTACTTTCTTCTCTTTGTTCTTATGAATACAAGAGAAGTTGAGTGATAGCTGGATGTTATTATCACTTTCTAAAGGCACAAATTCGTTGATAATTTGGTGTTTGCCCTTGTGAAAGAAATTGGTTCTTGTTCTCTTTTGTTGGTGATTGATTTGGTCTACGGGTTCTTCAAATTACATAGAGTAATTGTTCTTTGAAGAAGGCATTTTCCCTTGACCTCCATATTTTACTTGCCTCATCATGGAGATTGGATACAATAGTAATAAGAGTGATATACTCCGTATTACTACAATTCCACTTAGAGGTCTCTCCAATTACATGAACTGGTCACAATCAGTTCGGAGGGTTCTTATTACTCGTGACCTCTTGAGCCACGTTGTTAACTTTCCTCCTCCGATTGATGATGAAGATGCGTCCTACCACAAGTGGGTTAAAGATGATAACATGGTGATAAGTTGGCTCATTAATAGCATGGAAGAGCAGGTGGCCAACAATGTGGTCCACTTGGAAACCGCCAATAACATATGGGACACTTGTGCCAAGCTTTACTCAAGCACTGCTTCATTACAAAAAATATATGATGTCTTACAAAACATGCTGCATACGAAACATGGAGATAATATTCATGATTTTTTGGCACGGTTTTGCGGTCTTCTTCAAAAATGGAAACTAGCTCGGCCATATTCCATTGATATTGCCGTTCAAGAACGACAAAGAGAAGCTTTGGCAGCAGCCATTTGCTTATCGAATATTAAACCATACCTTGAGGTGGCCAAAACTCAACTTCTAAGTTCTTCTGCTTTTCCATCCTTCGATGATATTAGTGCTACATTACTTAGGATACCGGATCCATCCCCTCTTTCTCCTATTGATGCTGCATCGGTGATGTTCTCTGGCAATCGGGGAACATCTTCCTCATCCCGAGGACGAGGCAGAAATATGAGAGGGGGTCGAACTATGAGAGGGGCTGAAAATAGATGTGGTAGAATGGGTCAGAATTCTTTTCATACTGAGCCTCAACTTTGCACTTATTGTGGCCTTCAGAACCACCTTGTGGCATCATGCTGGAAACTTCATGGCAAGCCTGATTGGGCCACAGCTAACCCAGTCTCAGTTAACGTTGAGAAAAATGAAGATAAGGCTAAATCATCATCCGAAAATGTGACTCTTACGGCTGAGGACTATGCTGCATTTCAGAAAATGAAGTCCTTCATGGAATCATCTATTCCCTTATCATCTACTGCTGCCACAACTATTGCCTTAGGTATGCTTTCTTCCTCTTCTTCCTCTTCCTCTTCCTCTTGGATCATCGACTCCGGGGCCTCCGAACATCTATCAGGTAACAAACACTTGTTGCAGTCCTTATCTCCTTATTATCCTCATAAATTCGTTACTATTGCTGATGGTACCCAAACCAAGGTCCTTGGCAAAGGTTCCTCCTCTCTTACTTCATCTATTCCCTTTCAAGATGTTTTGTTTGTTCCTCAATTTCCTTTAAATTTGCTCTCAGTTAGCCAATTGACCAAACAATTAAATTGCTCTATCACCTTCTCACCGTCTTCTTGTGTCTTTCAGGATCTCACTACGAAGCGGGTGATTGGTGGCGGCCATGAAAAGGGGGGTTTGTACTACTTCACTCTTCCACCATTAGCTGCATTATCGTCCACTACATCTAAGGCCCAACTTTGGCACAACCGACTTGGTCATCCATCTACCCCTTCGCTTCGTTCTTTGGTTCCATCTTTAAAAGGACTTTCTAATATCAGTTGTGAGGTTTGTCAATTAAGTAAACATGTCAGGAGTACATATTCTCCTCGTCTTACAACTACAAGTACTGCTCCATTTGAGCTAATACATTCTGATGTATGGGGCCCTTTATGTGTCTCAAATATTTCCCAAGTTAAATATTTTGTCATTTTTGTTGATGATTTTACTCGAGTGACTTGGTTATTTCTATTTAAAGAGCGTTCCGAAATTCTTCCTTTGTTTAAAAATTTTCATGCTATGGTCTTGACACAATTTGGGAAGAAAATTTAAACCCTTAGATCTGATAATGCTAAGGAATACATGTCTCATGACTTCAAATCATTTTGTGAGAGTAATGGGCTTATTCATCAAACATCATGTGCCTATACTCCTCAACAAAATGGTGTTGCTGAAAGGAAGAATCGTCATCTTTTTGAAGTTGCTCGGGGCCTCCTCTACTCCATGAAGGTACCCTATATCTATTGGCCTCATGCTATACTTACAACATGCTTTCTCATTAATAGGTTACCTTCATCAGTCCTTCATCATAAAACTCCTTACTCTGTGTTATTTAATGGTGAAGATCCTTTTTCTCTTCCTTTGAAAGTGTTTGGATGTACGTGTTTTGTTCATGTTACATCTCCACATAAAAATAAACTTGATCCTCGGTCTATGAAGTGCATTTTTTTGGGATACTCTCACACCCAGAAAGGTTATGTCTGTTATAATCCTACCCTTCGGAGGATGTTTATCTCTAGGGATGTGACTTTCTTTAAGGACACTCCCTTCTACTCCTCCCATGATGCTCCTCCAAGAAGGACTTGTCCTTCTACTACTCCTTGTCCTCTTGTGCCGTTCAATCTTGAAGTGGATCCATCCCCTGATGCACCGGCCGTACCTTCACCTGTGGAGTTGTCAGATCCACCTGAGGTAAGTCCTTCTCCTCCTATGTATGGGCCTGAATTTGATACTCGGCCTATTGCTTTAAGAAAAGAACGTCGCTCCTGTACTACTTCGCATCCTATCTCAAATTTTATGTCTCACCATCGCTTGTCTTCCGAGTGTTTTCAGTTTCTTGTGTCCCTTTCTTCTACTTCCGTTCCACAGTCGTATCAGGAGGCTCTGAGACATCCAGGATGGAAGGCGGCTATGGATGAAGAAATGCACGCCTTATATGAAAACCAAACCTGGTACTTAACATCACTCCCGAAAGGTAAAAGACCTGTTGGTTGTCGATGGGTTTTTTTGGTGAAACATAATCCGGATGGATCGGTTGCTCGTCTTAAAGCTAGACTGTTTGCTAAGGGCTATACGCAGTGCTATGGGATAGATTATGAGGAGACCTTCTCTCCTGTTGCAAAATTGAATTCGGTACGCATCATCTTATCTATTGCTGCTAACTCCTCATGGCCTGTCTATCAGTTGGATGTTAAAAATGTTTTTTTAAATGGTGATATCAGTGAGGAAATTTATATGGTTCAACCACTTGGTTATGTGGTTGAGGAGGAGTCAGTATGCCGATTAAAAAAGTCTTTATATGGGCTCAAGCAGTCCCCTCGGGCTTGGTTTGATAAATTTAGTCAAACACTCTTACGGTTTGGTTTTCATCGGTGCTCAGTTGATCATTCCGTATATTATAAAGATACGGTCAAAGGGAAAATATCATTGGCCGTATACGTGGATGATATTATCTTCACCGGTGATGATGCTTTGAGCATACAAGAGGTGAAACAGATGATATGTCAGGAATTCAAGACTAAAGACCTTGGTATGCTTAAATATTTTTTGGGTATAGAAGTTCTTCAATCCAAACATGGGATAATATTGTCTCAAAGGAAATATGTCTTGGATCTCCTTGAAGAAACAGGAATGAAGGGTTGTAGACCAGTTGACACACCTATGGATACAAATGTAAAATTATGTGCCACAAATGAAGAAGATATTGATATTGGCAAATATCAAAGACTCGTGGGAAAACTGATTTATCTCATGGTAATTAGGCCAGACATATCATATGTTGTAAGTGTTGTGAGTCAATTCATGCACAAACCACAAATTACCCACTGGCAGGCTTTAGAGAGAATATTACGTATCTAAAAGGATCTCCAGGAAGAGGATTGCTATATAAAAAACATGGGCACTTCAATATAGAAGGCTTCTCAGATGCAGATTGGGCTGGATCTCCTGATGATAGAAAATCTACATCAGGATATTGTACTCTGGTTGGGGGAAACTTGGTTACATGGAAAAGTAAGAAGCAAAATGTGGTTGCAAGATCTAGCGCCGAAGCAGAATACAGAGCTATGGCCCATACCGTTAGTGAACTTTTATGGATTAGGACCCTTCTTACCGAACTAGGTTTTTATAAAAAGGGGTCCATGAATCTGCATTGTGATAATCAAGCAGCTATTCATATCACTTCAAATCCAGTTTTTCATGAAAGAACTAAACATATTGAGGTGGATTGTCATTTTATACGGGAGAAGTTTCAAGCAGGAATAATCTCTCTCAAACATGTGTCATCTCAAGAGCAAGTAGCTGATATTCTCACTAAACCCGTTACATCTAAAATCCTATCATTTATATGTGGCAAGCTGGGTATTTATGATGTCTTTTCTCCTCCAGCTTGAGGGGGAGTGTTGGAAGATGGGCTCAAGCCCACGAGCTCAAGACAAGAAGCCCACACGTCGAAGGAGTGGCATATGTGTAAAATATGGTACTTTCCATAAAGATGACATAGAAGTGTAAATATGTGTTCCTTTTATGTCTTTTGTTTTATCAAGTTGTAGCCCTAAGGGTATTGTAAAACTATAAATAAAGGCATTGGTTAAGAGGTAGGGCATTGAAGCACTCTCCTCTCTTTCCACAAATTCATCCAGCCCTCATTTTTCTTTTTGACGCAATCCTCTTCTCCCTTAATCCAAACTCTCTTCTTCCACGTTCTTCTTCTTCTCTTCTTTTCTTTCAAAGCTCCTATCTCCTTTGTATCATTACCGACAACCAACATGTCATCGACATAGAGTAAAAGAATAATGAAATTTCCACTAGAGTACCTTTTCATGAAGACACAATTGTCGAAAGTGGTCTTGCTGAAATTGTTGTCACACAAAAAGGATTCAAATCTTTTGTACCAGTTTCGCGGTGCTTGTTTCAAACCATAAAGGCTCCTCCTCAATCTGCACACCAAGTTCTCTTTGCCATTTTCAGCAAATCCCTCGGGTTGCTCCATATAGAGCTCCTCCTCCAAATCACCATGGAGAAAAGCGGTTTTCACATCAAGCTGCTCAATCTCCAGATTCAAACTAGCGGCCAAACCAAGTATAACCCGAATAGAGGACATCTTGACCACGGGCGAGAATATCTCCTCAAAATCAATCCCCTTCTTTTGATCAAATCCCTTTACAACTAACCGAGCCTTGTACCTCGACTTTAATTCTGTGCCATCTAATTTCAAACGAAACCCCACTTGTTCCTGAGTACCTTCTTACCTTAGGCAATTCAACTAACTCAAAGGTGCGATTTTTATGCAAGGAATTCATCTCATCTTGCATAGCTTCAAACCACTCACCCTTTTGCTCATGACACATAGCTTCTTCAAAGCTTTCAGGTTCACCACCGTCAGTGAGCAAAACATACTCATGTGGAGAGTAACTTGAAGTAGGCCTTCATTCACGATTTGATCTTCTCAACTCTTGTAAAGGTGGACTTTGATTTTCTGATTGCTCGCCTTGATCTTCAATTTCGGTATTCTGGTTGCTTTCAACTTCTTGCTTACTCGAGATGGGTGTAAGATCAACAAAGTGACTAGAAGAGGTTTTCACATTTTCAGGATTTTCCAAATTCTCAATAGTTTCTTCTTCAAAGAAAACTACATCCCGAATCCTTAACACCTTCTTCTCAATCGGATCCCACAATCTATAACCAAATTCACCGGTTTTTTAACCCAAGAAAATACACTTCTTTGTCTTGCTATCAAGCTTGGCTCTTTCATCTCTAGGAATGTGCACAAATACTCGACAACCAAATACCCGCAAGTGTCCATAAGACATCTTTTCCGGTCCAAACCCGCTCGGGAACATCACCATCTAATGCATGAGAAGGTGAGAGAATAATCAATGAACAATGGTGTTCATCGCTTCACCCCAAAAAGATTTTGAAAGCTTCGAATGAGAGAGCATACACCGTATTCTCTCACAAATTGTGCGATTCATTCTCTCGGTTACTCCATTCTGTTGCGGGGTTTTTGGCACCGTTCTTTCAAGCTTGATTCCATTAACCTTGCAGAAGTTTCAAATGGCCCGCGGTACTCACCACCATTGTCTGATCGAATGCATTTCAATTTCCGACCTGTTTCTCTTTCAACTGCAGCAAGGAACTGTTTGAACACTTCCAAAACTTGATTCTTTGTCTTCAAGGCATAAGCCCATAGCTTTCTAGAATGATCATCCATGAAAGTGACAAAGTAAAGAGCTCCTCCAAGTGTGCTATCACCCATGGAACAAAGATCGGAATGAACCAAATCCAAGACATTCGACTTCTTAGTGGCAAGACTTCTCTTGAAAGCAATTCGATGTTGCTTACCCGCCAAACAATGCATACATGATGTCAGAGATGTACCATCACTCGGCACACAATCCTTTCTAGCCAGAATTTGAAGCCCTTTCTCACTCATGTGACCTAGCCGCAAATGCCACAAATTGGTTGAGTTACCTTCAATTGCATTCACCTCGCCAAATAATTTAACCCGCGTTGTATAAAGCGAGTTTGATTTCTCACCCCGGGCAACAACAAGAGAACCTTTGGACAACTTCCACTTCCCATCACCAAAATGACTACGGTACCCTTCATCATCAAGAGCACCAACAGAAATCAAATGAAGCCTCATATCCGGCACATGCCGAACATTCTTGAGAAGTAACATGCACCCCCACACTGGTCTCCACACACACATCTCCAATGTCGGAGATGTAGCATACCCCATCATTCCCCTTTCTTACCTTGCCAAAATCACCTTGCATGTAGGAAGTGAACAAGTCACTTCTAGAAGTGACATGAAATGAAGCTGCTGAGTCTATCACCCAAGTGGAGTCTTGACTTGTGAAATTGACAAAACCGGCATCACAAGCAATGATTGCTTCACCGTCATATGCAGCGGCAGCGGTAGCGGTGCTTTCCTTCTCATTCTCATCAGATCTGGGCCTAGACTGATCCCTCTTAGTCTTTGCCTTCAGCTTTTTGCACTCAAACTTCATGTGTCCCAGTTTTTGGCAATAGTAGCAAACAATGCCCTTGCGAGATTTTGATCTCCCTTTCGACTTATCATTGTTGTCATGTCTGTGAAAGTTTCTATGTCTACTCCTTCCACGATTCTCAGTAACAAGAGCAACTGACTCGTTTGTAATGCCCAACTCTTTACGCCTCAACTCCTCATTGAGCTTGCTATCTTTCACCATGGCAAGAGTCACAGTACCATTGGGTGCCGAATTGCTCCATGACACTACAAGAGTCTCCCAACTATCCGGTAAGGAGCTCAAAAGAATTAAGGCTTGTAGTTCTTCATCCAAAGCCAATTTCATAGTAGCTAGCCGATTCACGCAGTCCTGGAACCAACTCAAATGCTCACTTACTGATGAGCCCTCGTGATACTTCATGTTCACAAGTTTTCGAATGAAAAAGGCTTTGTTTTGGGCTGTTTTGCACTCATACAAACTCTCAAGTTTCTCCCACAACTTCTTGGCATCGGTTTCTGTTGAGACATGATGAAATACTGAATCATCAACCCACTGTCTGATCAAGGCTACAGTTTTACAGTTGGATAAATTCCAAGCAGCATCTGTTTTATCCACTGGTTTCACACCCATTACCGGTTCATAAGCATCCCTACAGAATAGGAAATCTTCCATTCTGGACTTCCAAATGGAAAAATTGGACGAAGACAGCTTAATCATCGTACCCTGATTTTGATTTCCCTCCATTCCAGCAATTTATTGATAAATTCAGAACACACAAAAAAATTACTAGAACAAAATTACTTGAACAGTGTCGTCGGACTGAGCACACGACCAACTCCTCTCCTCCTTCTGCCGTCAACAGTGACGGCGCAGCAACAAGAGTCTCAAAAAACTTGAGCGCACGGCAAAACAAAAATTCTGGTATTTGGCGACAGGGCTTCAATGTCTTCGGCTCCACGAATCAAAAATTTTTTTTTGGTCTGCAAAGGTCTTGATGCTTGTCGAGAGTCCCACGGACTCTCCTCGCTCTCTCTCTCTGTGGGAACAGCTCCGGACAGGAGAGAGAGGGTTTCCGTCGGGAGGGCGTGTATGGAACGGCGTTCCGTATATCGGCTGGCCGGCGGGGCTAGCTTGCGGCGACGGCGCTGGGGCCGATACATAGAGGAGAACAGAGCCCCGACGCAGAAAAAGAGGCAGCCACTGTTTACGACGATGCCGCCGTCTAGCTCCGGGGCGAAGATACTCCACCCGACACCGAAAATCGATTTGGGAGTCTCCCTGCGTCGTTGCCTAATGGGAACCTTTCTCCCGCAGTCGTCGCTGAACTGGTTTTACCAGCTCTGATACCAGATGTTGGGGATTTGGGGATTTCAGAGAGACGACGACAGCCAGAGGGAAAACAGAGCGGAAGCAAATTTTTGGATTATTCCGCAGTAAACCTAAGTTACAGGAAGTTAAATACTCCAAACATAAAATTACATAAAAGGTCTCAACAAGACTAGTATTTACAATCATGTCCCAAATGAAATCGGGACCCACCACTGATCACAAGTGTCAATATTGTTAGCAACCTCAGAAACTTTGTCGTTGGGATCAAATACCCATCTCAGAAAACATTTCCACGGTGGGAGCTTGAATTTGCGTTTAGTTTTAGACGGCTTCGAGAAAAGTAAACCCATAAGAATCTTGTATCATTGAAAGCAATAATCTTGAATCATTGAAGCGCCATGGATTTGGCCTTTGAGGCAGAGGTCATTCAGGATCATTCTTACCCGCTCCAGGCAGATCGACTTCACCACCACGACCTCCAAACCCATCGGGAGAGCTACCGCCATGGAGAAAAGTGGTCGTGATCATAAACTAAGCACGTGAACTTCTTGTTAGGTCAGAAATTGATTTATAGAAATAGTCACTGTATCTTTGACCGTTATTGCAATTTCTTTCCCGCCTTATACCCGTGTAAACCAAAAGTTTTGAAAACCAAACCGGCCTTCAAACCGGGACAATGACTAGTTTTGGTCCTTCTATAGATTCAAACAAAAGTTTGATAGATGGGTTTGATTAATATTGGAATATTAATATTCTAACCCAACACGGTTTTCTTAAAGATTGGGTTATATCCTAGTCTAGGTTGGAAAACCATCATAATATACCATTAAAACTTGACAGTGTGAAACACGAGAAAATAAAGGAAGGAGTTTAGATTACATTTTCACACCTGCTGATACTATGCTGGACCACTGATTTTCAGTCGCCAATGTTGGACCTGCGTTATCCGATTGGAGCGAACCATGGGACATGAGTGTTAAGTTGTGGAGCCTAATCAACGCCCTACATTGAGTCAGTACGCGGATCGACCTTAGTGGTAAGGTCACCATGGGGGTTGGAAGGGGGCAAGGAGCCCCCTCTCGGGGGTGTGGGGGCGAAGACCCCGCCAAATCCAAGGTATATTGAATATTGTTTCATTAAGGGCATTGTGGATATTTCACTCTTTTATCACGGTTGCCCTAATTTTCTTTTTATATTGGGGGTGTCGCTATTAGGTTTTATCATCATTCGAGGAGCATCTTGAGTTGCGGCCCCCGAGTGAGGTTAGAGAAAAACACCTGTAAGTGAGTGCGATTTCTCTTGTAAACTATTTCATCTTTATAGTGTATTACTGCAGCGGCAGAAGACAAGACATAGTCACACCTTGAGGTGAACCTGTATAAATCTTGTTTGTTCTTGTGCTTGCTTTTCCTTTCTTCTGCGATCATTAATATTGTTCTCGTTAGTTTAGAATCAGGGCATCTAATTCCTAACAATGAGTTACCACGTTGACTGGGTTAGGGACGCTCCAGCAAAAGCCTTTAACGCGTCCTCATCGGCTATATATATATGCAGTCTGCACTACATTGCAATTTTACAGAAGACTGATTGAGAGAAAGGAAAAGTGTGAAGGGAAGATAGAGCGATCAAAAAGTGAAGGGCAGGTGAATCAGAAGAGTTTGGAGTAGGATTTTGGATTTGGGATTTGTGAAGAAGAGAGAGTGATGGCGAAGAGAAGAGCCAATGAGGATTAAGAAACAAACATGGCGCTTGTGCGGAGTTTCATCAATTGCCCCAAGAAGAGACCCGATACCTTCAAGAGGCGATCCAAGGGCCTCAAGTCTCTCTACAACCAGCTCTCTACCTTATGTGGTATTGAAGTTCTCTTTCTCTGCTCCGGTGCTCCAAATGGCGACCTTGAATCTTGGCACAACGACAAATTCAAGATTAACAGTCTCGTTCATCATTATAGCGGGATGAGTTCCGAAGTGCGATAGTGCCATAGGGTCCATGCCTCTACTCTGTTGGGCCGCCTTCAAACCTCTACTTCCCTACCTGCCTCCACCTTTCCACCTACGAGAGCAGACTTATTACCAACCAGATCTTTTTCAGTTGCACATGACCTCCCTCCCAAAGACTTCACCGACAACCCCTCACCAGCCGGGACTTCGATTGTGCATAATGCCTCTCCTAAATAATTTGCCTTAGACAAACCTTCACCGGCAGAGTCGACCACTTTGTTAGAGGCTTCATCTGCATCTCCCTCTTCTCTGGAGAGCTTTCAACAGATACAAGACGGGTTCTATCCTTCTTGGGAGAGCTTTCTGACACCAGACACTAGAATGACCTCTAACCAAGACATTGATTAGTGCTCTTTTCCTATCAATAAAGTTGTGCTTGGTTTTTCTTTGTTGAAGGCTTCATATGCCTCTTCCTCTTCTCCGGAGAGCTTTCAACAGATACAGGATGGGTTCTGTCCTTCTTCGGAGAGCTTTCTGCCACTAGACACTGACGTCTAATCAGGACTTTGATCAGTGCTTTTTTCTATCAATAAATTTGTGTCTGATTTATCTTTGTTGGAGGCTTCATATGCATTTTCCTCTTCTCTGGAGAGCTTTCATCAAATACAAGATGGGTTCTCTCCTTCTTTGGAGAGATTTCTGCCACCAAACACTGGAATGACCTCTAACCATGAGTTTTTTCAATACTCTTTTCTTATCAATAAAGTTGTACCTGGTTTTTCTTTGTTGGAGGCTTCATATTCATATTCCTCTTCTCCGGAGACCTTTCAACAGATACAGGATGGGTTCTCTCTTTCTTTGGAGAATTTTCTTCCAACGGAGTTGATCACAAACCCTTGAATGACCTCTAACTAGGACTTTGATTTTTTTTATTTTTTCTTTGTTAGAGGCTTCATTTGCATCTCCCTCTTCTTCGGAGAGCTTTCAACAGATACAGTATAGGTTCTCTCCTTTTTCAGAGAGCTTTAACTTTGATTTTTCTAATTTAGTGGAGGACCAAACTGTTGAAGATAAGATGCGATCAGATCTTAAGATAGATCCTAAGATAAGAGGATTTTGTGATTAAGATTTAATGATTTGTAATTTGAATTTAAACGGGATAAAATCCTTTATAAATATGTAAATCTGATTTGTATCTTATTATTGGAATATACAAAATTTTATTATGGTATCACAGTGGTGTGCTATCATAGGCAACCAAAAATAAAACTTATACTCTTAAAAATATATGTAGTAGTGCGAGTAAGGATCGATCCCACGAAGAGTGATTAGTCTACTTTTATGCTCCATGAACAAGGATGGGAGGGGTTTGAGTATAACGAAAACACTTTTAAGAAAAACAACTAAAACAACTTAGAAACAATTCAAATTTAAAGAATTGAAATCAATCAAAAGAACAAACCTTGGTCTAAGTCAACATCCACCATCGGAATTTCACAATTGATCATCGATGCAAGCATATATCAATTCGCACTTGAGTATTCACCGTTGGAACTATCTTCCTATCTCTCATTTCGTAGTTAATTAAAAAACAAGAGATCCAGTTAATCCTAACTACTAAACAACCCAAGACAAGCGCTAAAGGTTTAATCTAGCAGTAGCCTTAAGAATTAGAAAGATCGATGAAGCTAAACAACACAAGCACAAGCGGCTGCATTTAATTTAGTTCAGCAATCTTCTCAAGATCTAATAATTCCTGACGTGAAAAATCATCAAATCTAGATTGCTTCACAGGTTAGATTCTTTTAATGGAACGTTCCAACGGATGATTCTTTTTACTGCTGCTATGTACATTCCATACTGCTGTCCTTCTACAAGTCTTTGCTTCTCTCTAACTTTACTCTTGTGCCTGATTTTTCTTTGTTGGAGGCTACGTCTCCCTCTTCTCTGGAGAGCTTTCAGCAGATATAAGATGGTTCTCTCCTTCTTCGGAGAGCTTTAACTTTGATTTTTCTGATTTAAACAACAACAACATGTTGCGACTATATGTATTACGACATTGACAATGCTATCGTGTTTATTTTCTGAATTTTGTAAAGAGTTTGTAAAACGTTTATTTTTTAATTCAAAGTGATCATCCTTTCGCTCCACTCTTTGAATGAACCCAAGAACCACATCGATGATGGCCTTGGTTACGAAAGCATCAAAAGTCTCAGTTTCCTAAATGATAGAGGGACATGCAAGGTATCTCTTCTCTTTTTCTCTTTCTTTCGGGTCTCTACTTATTTCTTTTTTTCAAATTTTTGGTTAATTTTTATTTTTCAAGGAACATGCAGGTGGGCAGTAATCTTGTTTGTTTTGATTGGGGATTAGCATTTGGGATTATCCGTTGGCGTAGTCTCAATTGAGTTAGCATTAAATTATCTCCTTCAACACAAAGGAGCTACCTTCTTCATCCTTGGTTTTTTGTTTTCCTAATGTATTCAGAGATTAGTAGTTTTATGTCTTCTCTTTTTCTAATTTTCTTGTGCTTGCGAGGTTTATGGTTTTGATGCATGGTGAATGCGTCCTTCTTCATCGTCTTCCCTTGATGCCAGAGAATGCGTCCAAAATTATGGATGTGATGCGGGGGATTGTATTTGGTGGGGGGAGGGCAAAAATTATTGTGTTTCGGTTGCTTTTCCTTCTTATGGGTCATTAAGATGATGAGTGTTGGAATGGGCCTATCTTTAATATGCAACTTGCGCATTCGCTAATAGGTCACTCTTTTGGCGCAATGGTTAGTAACATGGTATCAGAGCAGGTTGGTCTCGAGTTCAAGTCCCGCTCCCTCGTTGTTCCGTCCCCGCATAGGTGGGACTTTGTCTTTGGCCGTCCCCGTATAGGTGGGATTGTGCATTTGCATTTGTACACGGGTGTTCCCCGTGCGGGGGAGTGTTGGAATGGGCATGTCTTTAATATGCAAGTTGCGCATTCACTAATAGGTCGATCTTTTGGCGCAGTGGTTAGTAACAAGGAGATTGGAGATTTTTTGTGGTGATTTCCCTCTTTGGGGAAAGCAGAGTATGTTGCTTGTGTTGATTGCAATTTATTGAAAAGATTGAAGCTACAAATACTTACTGCTAACCTACTGTTAAGAAGTGTGAATCTCCAATTAGCCTTTGAAAGCAATGATGCTGATTCAACTGATTTTGTTGCTCATACTTGAAGTGAAAGGGGTGTAGTACTATACCATGCAATTTTCTACGGGAACTACAATTTTGAAATTCCTTTAGTTTTTTTGCTAACTATTTTACTGCTTCTCTAGCATTTCCTTTTCTTTGAAAAACTGATAGAGAGCACCTAAAGAATGACAACTGGGAAGTTATTAAAAACTCTTGACGCATATCAAATTCAAGTAAGTTTAATCTACAGACATTGCATAAAAGTTACCATTAGAAGAAGATGGACATGCATTGACTCTATTAAATTTATTTTCATATATAAAAAGGTAGTCTGCAATTTAACATTTAGCACTCGTTTTCTTCTTTCATGTCACCTATTTCATTTCTTATTATTTAACATTTATAATGTATAGCCATTTTGACTGTGATGAGGATTGTTCAGAAAAAAGTGTCAAAGAATCATACAAATCATTTGACAAATTTCATCTCAAGGCTTGTAATTTTACCTATTTATCTTGTTTGGATATAGAACAAAAATCCTTACTTGCCTACCTATATTGGTTATCAAATGAATACAGGTGGTTGTTTTGTGTTTTCTAATGCCAAGTCAATAAAAATTTGAATATGGTGATAACCATATTCTTACAGATAAACCATCAAACAATTTTTTTACTTCAATTAGGCCATAATGATCATCCCAATAAAAAAAGGTATGAAGACAATTTCAATTTGCTTGACATTTTTTTATTTTTAAAAAGATTTTAAAATTTCTAAGTATTTCAATTTAAATTCTAAATATCATTTTATGTAGAGTTATTGGGAATGAAGTTGTCCATTCTACATAAAAATAAGCAAAAAAAAAAAAAAGTAAAATCAGTTTTCTTTTTTTATAGAAATTCAAAATTATATCCTCTCTTTTGTATACAAAAGAGATCATGTAAGAATGGTTAATTGTGTAAGTTTATAAGTTATTTAATATGAGTTTATACGATCAAAGTAGAACCACTATTTACAAAAAAAAATGATGTGGAGTTTTGGATGCAACTACTTAGGTAGCTCTCTATCAAGTATGAATCATTTGAAAGCAAACAAACAAAAGTCAGAATTTTATTTTCATAGGCATATTGTATAAAAAAAATAAAGTTGATTGAATGAATTCAACAACAAGGCAATTTAGGTAGTTATATATGTGTGTCAATGTACAAAGAATTTGGTTTGAGAAACGACGCGACTGTAAGTATGGCGACAACAAAGAAATGCAAAATTTTAGGTGATCTAAGGTTCGATCTCCAATTTAATCTTCTAATTCAATCCACACACAAATTTTATTCCAACCATGTTTAATTCAACAAACAAATAGGAACTTCTTTAGTCAACTAACCTCAATTTATAGCTAGCCTCCACTAAATGTTTGAGGGGAAATTTTTACCTCATATTACATGTAGCAGCTTCAAGGATAGCCACAAAATAACGACAAAGAAGATTGCTTATTGCAACGAATCCAATAGAGCTTTAGACAAATTGGATGTTTAGGGCATCAAGAGCATGACTCAGCTTTTTCTTTCACACAAGTAGAATTTCAATGTGCTTGAAATATGGAGAAATCCCCAACAATTTCTCGAGTTCTTCCAAAGGTTCTCCCTCCAAAGGTCTCTCTAAGTTCTCCCCTAAAGCCTAGGGGTGCCTATCTTCTCCTTCCTCCTTGTACACATATAAGGAGAGAAAACTACATGGCAAACCTCGTTCTTCATTTTATGAGGATGTGACTCCTCACCTTATCCCTTTGCTTTAAGGTGGAGACTTCCTACGATAACACATGTCGCCCATGTGACATTTCTCTTACTTGGGTGACATTTTCTTGCAATGCCATGTGTCACTCGTATGCCAAATCTATTGCTTATGTGGCACTTAGGTGGCACTTAGATAGTATTCTCCCCTTTGATTTTATATTAATTGTGGTCCATGCTAATAAATTCGACTTTATCATCGATTGTCTAATCTCGGTTTGACTTCTACCGTCAATCAACTTATAATCAGGTTCTTTCAAACTTGACCGTTGATCAACGTCCATATCTAGACAATTGATCGAGCTTCTAACTTTAATAAATAAATTTTCATGTCTACAATATGCAACTAAACTTTTCACAAAAATCCATGTAAATAAAATGTGAAATGTTATAATCATGGCATTATGACTTAGCCCGTGTATCTACCTACTGCTTCCCTATATTGAGTTGAGTAGGCTAAGTCGTGGGTCGATTTTAGGTCTAAGGTGTAAACCTGTTTATTATGCGAACTTGACCTGAACCCGATCCATTGATACCCAACCTCTAATATGTTTAACGCCGAGGCCATTCTCCATTTGTGCCGACGCAGAGGCAGAAGCCAAAGAAGATTGGGAAGATAGAAAACATTCTATCTCCGAGATTAATGGTTTGGCAACAATAAGGAGAAGATATTTGATATAAACATTTCCATTGAGAGTACCGTTGAGGAACTCATTCTTGACTTCTAAGTTGGTAAAAATGCCATTTGTTGGTCATAGTAATAAAAAGCACAATTCGGATAGTGATAATCTTTACAATAGGACTAAAGGTGTCAGTGTAGTCAAGACCAAGTATTTGAGTGTAGCCCTTAGCAACAAGGCGTGCTTTGACTCTCAACGAATCCATTAAGTAGATATTTGGTCAGAAACACCCATTTGGAGCCCACAATATTGGTGTTGGCAGGTCGAGTGACTAAAATCCAGGTGCGATTATGCTAGATCAAGCTTTTTCCTCAAACAGGATAGGCCCTCTACCTCTACCAATAGAGCCTCAACCAGTTCCCATTTCAAAGGAATAGGAAACCCAAGGCCCAATGCCTATGTTCCATTTCACATCAATGATGGCAAATAGCCCATATAAAGCCTTAGGCCCATCAATAGGAAACAGTGACATAGTCACCTGCACCAACCAAACCTTAGAGTCTTATGGAAAGACCCTTACTAGGTTAGAAAACGTTGTCGATAGTCTACAACAAAAGGTAAATTTTCTCGATGATAAACATAAACATAGAGAAATAATAAAATATCAAACTATCCTAGAAAACATTCTAGAAAAGATTGACCATGGAAATAGTTTAGTTTTCTTTAAAGAATTAACAGAACTAAAACAAAGTTTAGACAATCTAAACAAAGACAAAATGCAAGAACTTCTAACCGAAGTCTTAGCATTAAAAGAACATTTAGGTTCTTCAAGTCCATCAAGATATAAAACCCCTTTTACATCCTAGACTCCAGAATGATCTATAAGTGGAAACTTTTAAATCGTTTAGAATTATGAAGAGAAAGCTTTGCCTTCACTTTACTACAAAGAGACTCTTCAACCTGAAGATGACACAATCCCATCAATGGTAATGTACCATTATTTATGGGAAAGATAGAATGATCGCATTGATAAAATAAGACACAAGATCAAACAAATTAAACGAAAGCTAGAAATCTTAGCTTTATAAAATGATCTATTGAGAACACCTTTTAGATCGTTTAAGACTAGCACGAACAGCAAGAGTTCGCGCTCTGCACTACAGAGATAATCTTAGACCAGCAAATGAAACTATAATAGCTTATATCGAATTTCAAACTAAATAGATAAGAATAAACATTAGAGCACACACACTACAGTGTATAATTAGGAGACTTCAAAGAAAGCTTCAAGAAATAGCTCTATAAATATGAATGAGTTTTTCTATTTAACAGAAATGGAAACTCTACTACCCTAAGGCCTTCCCCACATCACAGGATGGCTTAAAAAACTAGTGTATATTGCACCTTGCATAGCACAAGAAAGAAAGAACCAGAACCATCAGCTTTTAGGATCGCTTCAAAAACATCATCCTCTACTAATGATGAAGTTTACGCAGGATATAGTACTTTCGGTCGCCAACCGATATATTATGTTCAAGAGGAAAAACCTTCCTCTAGTAAACAAAAGGAGCAACAAGACAGTAAACCAAAGGCATGGGACTTTAACGAAGTTGCAATAGAAAATACCAAGAAAAAAAACTACTCTACTAAAGACAAAAAGGCAGATGATATTGAAAAAGATTTAGAATGCTTCAAGGTAGCAATACTAGCCAACATGAAGCAGAAACTTCAAGGGTACGAGATACCCACATGGAAGACAACTTCCGAGACCGCACAACAGATAACTCTCGAGAAAGAGAAAGTTTCTCCCACTCCAAAATATATTTGGGAGGACAAAGGTATTCAACAAAATACACAAATATCGATCCATCACATGCTATCAAGGGACACCAATCCATAGATAGCATCAAACCTTTTGGATTTTATCTCACTTTGGATTGCCCCAAGGATGGAGAAAAAGTCCTCAAAGAATGAGAAAGAAGCATGAGTAATACTGCCAATATGCACAAATCTTGGGATAAAGACTCGGCATTTAATTTCTTTACCCATGATTTATAGGATAACGTAGCTCATTGGTGGGATAACCTTTCGAAAAACCAAAAAACAGCTACATCCTCATCTATAGCTTCTATCTTAAAAGGATTAGTGGCTAAGATATCAAAAGAATTTCTAGGAATACATCCAACCCTAGAAGCTCACAATGAGAGTACTAAACAACGAAAATGTTTAGAAACTCTTCAAAAATTAAACAAGTTACAAATTTGTAACATTTGTTTTTATGAGAAGTATTATTACGAATTTGCAAGCTACTTCTATAAAATACAAAAAGATGATCAGGAACCTTATCTGCCCATTTTTATTCAAAATTGTCAGAACCTTTTGTGACTGTTGTCGAAAAAGACTACATTACAAAATATTGGCAAAATAACCCAGAGTTTCTAGCTTTAACCATGGACTCTTTCCTAAGTTTTGATACTCTTGGAAGAAGACACAGGTTTGTACAAGACATGTTGGCAAACCTCTGTGAAACCCAATGACTACAAAAGAAAAGTAGTAAAGCATATAAGCAAACATTATGTTGTTCTAACGAGAACAAAAATGTAGGGGCTTATGGTTGTAAAATCAACTCCCATAAGCAAAGATAATATCCTAAGAAATTTCATAAGAAAAAATTTAGGATACAAGTTCAAAATCTAGGTATACTCTCCGAAAGAGATACTTTAGAAAACGAACGAACTCTGGCCCCACCACATCCAGTAAATGGTCAAATGCATATTGCCCAAAGGGGAAATCCCCGAGCAAATGTAAATGGTGGATATGCGAGAAAGAAGGATACTTCGCTCGTGATTGTCCTAATGACAAGAAAAAATGACAATACAATACATACATGGTACTAGCCGAAGAAAAAAGATTGGAAATCATCCATCATGATGAAATCCAGTCGAACGATGAAGTATCTGAACTTCATCTCGAAACTGAGTCTTCCCCTTACTGCATTCAGTTGTCCTTCAGGACATTATGAGTGGCTTGTTATGTCCTTCGGGTTAAAACAAGCACCCAATATATTTCAAAGAAGAATGGACGATATCCCCAAACCATATTTTAAATTTTGCTTAGTTTACGTTGATGATATCCTAGTTTTCTCTGAAAACAAAGATCAACATAAAGAGAAATTACTAAAGGTATTAAATGCCTTAAAAATGTTGGGATAACACTCAACAAAAAGAAATCAGAATTGTTTAAAACTAAGATACATTTCTTAGGACTAAACATCTCTAAAGGAGAAATCATTCTCCAAAATCATATTCTGGAAAAACTAGCAACTGTCCCGAATGAAATAGAAGATATAAAACAACTTCAACGTTTCTTAGGATGTCTAACGTATGCTAAACAATTCATAAAGAATTTAGCAGAAATTAGAAAACATTTTCAACAAAAGTTAAAGAAAGATGTCAAATGGTAATGGACTCCCACTGACAGTTCAGAAGTAATCAGGATCAAACAAATGATGAAACACCTCCCGATGTTAACTCTACCAGATCCATATGCAAAACTAATTTTAGAAAATGACGCCTCATATCATACTTGGGCAGCAATACTAAAATGTAAAACCAATGATTCTGAGAGAATATGTAAATATACCTCAGGAACATTTACATCTGCTACGATAAACTATCATTCTTATGAAAAAGAAATTTTAGCAGTAAAAAACGGGATAAATTTTTTTTATATATATGTTGCCCCCAAAGAATTTCTAGTTAGAACTGACTGTTAAAATTTTGTCGATTTTATGACAAGAAATTTAAAAGATTCACTTTGTCGTGGTAGATTACTCCGTTGGCAGTAATGGTTCTTTCAATTCTCTTTTATTGTAGAACACGTTAAAGGAGACAAAAATTATTTACTTCATACTCTTACTCGAGAATTTTCTTGTGTTATAGACAGGTAAACATAAATAGATCATCTCAGTAGCACATTGATGGATCTGGCAGTAGAAATAGCCACCCTCACTGTATTACTCTCAACATTACAGTCTCTTTGTGACAACCTCTTAGTTCTTTCTGAACGAGGAGAATTATTAGAGAATTGTGCCTGTTTTGGGTTAAGCGGAGAAAACTTACAACTCAAGGTTAAGGAATTAACCGAAGAGTTAAAAAAACTTACAACAAGGCATGAAACGCCAAACTCCTTCGGGACTTTTAACGGATCTCCATCGCGAGAAAAGGAAGCTATAATGTCAGCCAACAAGCAGATGGATGACTTTACTGTTTTGATAAACACAGGTCGACCTGGGATTTCTACCGGTCATGCTAAACATAAAAAGGAAATCACAACTCGGTCTTCTATGAAGAAAAGGGAATCATGGACTTCTACCAACCAGTCTCAAGTTGGAAAGAAAGCCAAAACGACTCTAGAACCCATGGAGACGGACTTGCCAAAAAAATATACTTCTTTCAAGGCACGGTTAGTTATCCCATCTGAGTTCACTAGTTTGACAAGCCTGGGTAAACCAGATAAAAAAGAGTTTAACAAGTTTGATTTTCTTATGAAAGTCAAACCTCTAAAACTCCAAGACATTATATCCACAGAACCTTCGCTACGCCCTCAAAAGGTGGCCAGTGATAGTTCAAAAGAGTCTATTTGCCATAAGACTCAGTTCCAAAATTGGAATGAAAAACTTAGCATAGGGATTCATACTCCTTTTATGACCACGGACTACAGCGAACACTAGAATTGATTGGTGATACATCCAGAAATGGATAGTAAATATGTCAGTATGCTATACACATATGGACTAATTGAACAAATATTTATACAAGCAACAGATTTAATTGTACTTGAAAGATTACCAAAAGAAATAATTGAGGCTTGCTAGAGTTTCTATTTTGCTATCAAGGCTAAAACTATAAGGTTGAAATTCGTTTCTTCCATAGTATAAATCATTGAAAATAACAAAGTTATACCAAGTCTTTCGGCGATAACTATTGAAATCCTTGATAAAGAAGGAAAGCTACCGGATTTCGATCCCAAACAGAAAAAAAATCACGACCATGTCCCGAGGAGGTTTGGAAGAACAGAAGGACCATGGGGATTAAAAATATTATCCAGTACTTTCAACTATTGGTTCAAAAGAGGAAGAGTTACGTATACAAAACGTCAATCCCACTGACCATTGTATCCAAAAGCTTTAAGGAGTCTCCAGCCATTGTATAAAAATCATTGGCAGAAGCACTCGAAAAAATACTTAATGGGAAAATCCCATCAAGTAAAAATACAAAAGAAAGTTTTTGAGGCATGACCTAGCTTACTTTTAACAAATTGCATAAATGCCAACTATGCACCAAGAAACCATCCGAAGACAGCATGTCAAAATGAAGCAACGGCAGCAGCCACGAAGGCAGAAGACAAAAATTTGAGTCAGCAAATTGACAGAGATAAAAATATTCCTTTACGTCAGCACGATTATGTCAGAAGAAGAAAAGCCACTCCTACCTCTGCTTTCGGTGCCGAAAGGTAAATAATGCAAGGGCAGATATGAAAAAACAAAAAGACAAAAAATACCCTTCGTCTTTCAACATAGACTATTCGATTAAGGGTAAAGGGGAAGAAAAGAAGAAACCCTGAGTTATAAATTCGAAGCTCCGACAGAGTTCATGGCATTCAAAAATCACCCCAAGTTTTTCAGAGGAAGAAGGCGGTCTGAGCAAAGAAGGCGATTTCTGGCGAGCAACCTCCAACAAAGTTCCTAAAGCATGGTATGTGCAAAACAACTGTAATGGCTTAGTAAAGAGGGAGCGGTCGGTAGCACGGTCGGTAACTTTGGGAGTCATGTAGTTATGTATTTATATTTTTTTTGAAACAATATTTTAATTTTCTGTATGAGTGTAATATTTAAATTCATACAATGTTTGTTTTTATTGTTCATTTTCCGCATATATAAATATGAATCTCCACAGTAAGTATTTTTACTGTTCAAAAATTACTATTCATTTTTTATTCTTTATGTTTACTGTTCACTCGTAATAGTAATAGTATCGAAATAGTGCCTAATAGGATCCAAACTAGGCACTTAGTAATATTTGGCTACGCTCCGAGGTAGTAAACGAAACGGAGTTGTGCTCTACCCTACTGAAGCACCTATGGAACCGCATCAGTTGACATATATGGCTTGGGGACCTCTAAAACCACGAGGTCGCATGACGATTTAGCCCACGTGGTGGTAAGCCGGCAGGAATAGGGTCAAATCCTGAATAGTACTAAGTAACAGCAGAAGTCATGTTGGGCCTATCAGATATTGTTATGTGTCTAGGAGAGTATCTAGTGTTTTATCACTAATAAATTGAGACTTGTGTTATATCGGCTGGAATACCCGAGGTTGCAGGGTTACTGGTCCGAAGAGACTCATTTGCCAAAAGGGTCGTTGCCACTGGTTTAACAACGCCACGTAACAGTTTTTCAATAAATCAACAAGTTATAGGATAGTTTGCCAGTTCACTTCTGAGTTGTTTCCAAGGCCATTTTCTTCAGTTACTTGTCGCTCTCACCTCTGCTGTTGCTGCTACTTCTACTTCTCCAGGCTTGCTCTGCTTTCGCCCCATACTGTGCGAGACAGGTTGGTGATCGAGGAAGAGTTACTCTGGGCCTCGTTTGGTAGGTCGGGGGGGGGGGGGGGGGGGGGGGGGTGGTTCGCCATTCTATCTACTGTCTCTGAACTTGCTGAATCTATTGTGGGTTAGGTCTCACGTGGCGGAAGTTTCCACATAATATTTGATTGATACGAATTAATTGAAGAGTTGAAATAACTCCACAAAGGTTGTAACATGCCAAACTCCTCCGGGACTTCTACTGGATCTCCTATGCAAGAAAAGGAAGCTATAACGTCAACTAAAAAGCAGATGGATGACTGTAGTATTCTTTCAAATACAGGTCGACCCGGGACTGCTACTGGTCATTCAAAGCATGAAGCTATAACTCAGTCTTCTACGAAGATAGAGGAATGAGGGACTTCTACCTACCAGTTTCAAGCTGGAAAAGAAGCCTTAACGGACCCCATTCTAAGGGAGACAGACTTGTCTTAAAACAAAAAAATTGGTTACCCCGTCTAAGCTCACTAAGTTGAAAAGTCTGGGTAAACTGGATAAAATCAAGTTTTGTGAGTTTGATTTCCTTTGAAAAATCCAACAACTCAAGCTCTCGGAATGGGGGGGGGTTCGCCATTCTATCCACTGTCTCTGAACTTGCTGAATCTATTGTGGGTTAGGTCTCACGTGGCGGAAGTTTCCACATAATATTTGATTGATACGAATTAATTGAAGAGTTGAAATAACTCCACAAAGGTTGTAACATGCCAAACTCCTCCGGGACTTCTACTGGATCTCCTATGCAAGAAAAGGAAGTTATAACGTCAACTAAAAAGCAGATGGATGACTGTAGTATTCTTTCAAATACAGGTCGACCCAGGACTGCTACTGGTCATTCAAAGCATGAAGCTATAACTCAGTCTTCTACGAAGATAGAGGAATGAGGGACTTCTACCTACCAGTTTCAAGCTGGAAAAGAAGCCTTAACGGACCCCATTCTAAGGGAGACAGACTTGTCTTAAAACAAAAAAATTGGTTACCCCGTCTAAGCTCACTAAGTTGAAAAGTCTGGGTAAACTGGATAAAATCAAGTTTTGTGAGTTTGATTTCCTTCGAAAAATCCAACAACTCAAGCTCTCGGAATGGGGGGGAGGGGGGGGGGGGGGGTCGCCATGCTATCCACTGTCTCTGAACTTGCTGAATCTATTGTGGGTTAGGTCTCACGTGGCGGAAGTTTCCACATAATATTTGATTGATACAAATTAATTGAAGAGTTGAAATAACTCCACAAAGGTTGTAACATGCCAAACTCCTCCGGGACTTCTACCGGATCTCCTATGCAAGAAAAGGAAGCTATAACGTCAACTAAAAAGCAGATGGATGACTGTAGTATTCTTTCAAATACAGGTCGACCAGGGACTGCTACTGGTCATGCAAAGCATGAAGCTATAACTCAGTCTTCTACGAAGATAGAGGAATGAGGGACTTCTACCTACCAGTTTCAAGCTGGAAAAGAAGCCTTAACGGACCCATTCTAAGGGAGACAGACTTGTCTTAAAACAAAAAAATTGGTTACCCCGTCTGAGTTCACTAAGTTGGAAAGTCTGGGTAAACTGGATAAAATCAAGTTTTGTGAGTTTGATTTCCTTCGAAAAATCCAACAACTCAAGCTCTCGGATATTATGTCTGATGAACTCTCACTACACCCACAAAAGGTGGACAGTGACTGTTCAAAAGAATCTGCCAATCATATGACTCAGTTCCAAAGGTGGAACGAAAAATTTGGCATTGGGATTCACACTATCTTTATGACCACAAATTCTAGTGAACGCTGGAACCGATTAGTTGTCTATCCCGAAATGGATAGTAAATACATCAGTATGTTATTTACATACGGATTTATCTGCAATTGTAAGACTGCCAAAAGGGATTACAGAGGCGTGCAAAAGATTTTTCTCTGCAAACAAGGCTAAAGCTATTAGGTTGAAATTTGTTTCTTCCATAGCCGAAGTCATTGATGACAACAAGTTAATACCGAGCATGTCAGTCATAACACTTGAAGTCCTCGACAAAAATGACAAAAGCTTCCAAATTTCGATCCAAAGTAAAAAGCCAAAAGCATGACCGTGTCATGAAAATGCTTGGAGAAGCACACGAGTTACAGGACATAATTCAGTATCTATTGATACTGGTCCAAAAAAAGAAAAACTATATCTACAAGATGTCAGTCCTTGACCATTGTATCCAAAAGCTTTAAAGAGACACTGACAACAGTGCAGAAAGCTCTGAAGTAAGTATTGCGGGAAATCCAAAACGGTAATTTTCCCTCCAGTAAAAATACAAAGGAAAACTTCTTCTGCATGGCCCAACTCACTTTCGAAAACAAGCACCCTGACCCTGTATACTATGCAAGAAAAAACAATCATCAGATGACAACCTATCAGAGTGACAACTGCACCGACGAAAAGATTCCAATACATCAGCATTTTGACATCATAGGAAGAAAAGTCTTGTATACCCTTATTTTCAGCGCCAAAAGGTAATAATGCAAGGGCAAAGTTAAACAAAAGAAAAAGACGAAAGTTACCCTTCGTCTATTAACTAGTCTTTCCTTTAAGGGCAAAAGGGGAAAGATTTTTTGGACCACATCTATAAATTTGAAGCTACGAATCAGATAAAGGCATCAAATTCAAAATCCGACGAAGAAAAATCAAGGACAATTCTAAGCGAAGAAGGCGATTCTTGATGAGGCGACTTTCGACGAAGAAAAGCAAGGTATGTGCAAAAGCCGTAATGGTTGAGTAGTAAAGAGGGAGCCGATCAGTAACACGGTCGATAACCTTGGGAGTAGGTTATTATGTAATAGTTTTAATTTTTAAACAGTGTGTTATTTTTAAGTACATGTTTGTTATATTTCCGCATTATAAATCTCTACAATAGTTGTTTCTATAAAAAAAATTGCAGTTCTTATTTCGTGATCTCTATAGTGTTTGTTCGTGCTATATTTTAAATATTCGATTCCAACAGTATTCGTTTATGAATAGTGTCATTTGCTAATAGTGCCAAATAGGATCACTGTTAAATACTTAGTATTATTCAGCTACGCTTCGATGTAGAAAACAAAACGGAGCTATGCTCTACCCTGCTGAAGCAGCTAAGGAGCCGCATCGATTGACATGTACAACTTGAGGACCTTTGAAAACCGCATGGTTGCAATGCAATTTAGCCCACTTGGTGGTAAGCCAGCAGGAATAGGGTCAAACCCTGAATAGCATTAAGTAGCAACATAAGTCATATTGGGCCCACTAGTGAACTCAAACCAAAAAATTTTCAAAGGAAATCAAAATCACAAAACTTGGTTTTATCTGGTTTACCCAGGCTTTTCAACCTAGTGAACTTGGACGGGTAACCAATTTTGTCTTAAACGATTTTTTTGTTTTTAGACAAGTCTGTCTCCCTTAGAAAGGGGTTTGTTAAGGCTTCTTTTCTAGCTCGAAACTGGCATGTAGAAGTCCCCGATTCCTTTGTCTGCATAGAAGACTGAGTTATGGCTTCCTTTCCTTGTTTTGCATGACCGATAGAAGTCCCGACCGACCTGCATTCGAAAGAATACTACAATTATCTGTCTGCATTTTAGCTGACGTTATAGCTTCATTTTCTCACGTAGGAGATCCGGTAGAAGTCCCGGAGGAGCTTGACGTGTTACACCGTTTGTGGAGTTCCTTTAACTCTTCAATTAATTCTTAAACTTTTGAGTTGTAGATCTATTCCACTAATCCCGTATTGGGCACGGTTCCGTTAATTTCTCCTCTTTCATATAGTAGAAGGAAATTGTCAAAGAGAGACTAAAGTTGTGAAAGTAATACAGTTATGATGGTTATTGTTGCTGTTAGATCCTTCAGGGTGCTGCTGAGGGGATCCATATATTTCACTTGTCTAAAACACAAAAAAAATCTCGAATAAGAGTATCGGGCAAATAATTATTTTTTCCTTAAATGTGTTCAACAGTAAAACAAAATTGAAAGAACCACTATTGCCAACAGAGTAATCTTCTGCGACACAGAGAGTCTTCTAAATTTTGTTTCATGAAACCAACAAAATTTTTACAATCAGTTTTGACAAGAAACTCTTTTGAAGCATGATAAATATAAAATTTCGTGTTTCCGTTTTTTATTGCTAAAATTTCTTTCTCATAAGAATGGTAATTGGTTTCAACCTGTTTAAATGTTCCTGAAGCATATTTGCATATTTTTTTAGAATCAATGATTTTACATTTTAGTACTATTGCCCATATGTGATCTGAGCCGTCGATTTCAAAAATTAGATTTGCATCTGGATTGGGTAGAGTTAACGTTGGAAGGTGAGTTAAGATTTGTTTGATCTTAATGACCCTTGAGCTGTCATCAGGAGTCCATTCGCATTTGACATCTTTTTTCAACTTCTGTTGGAAAGGTTTTCTAGTATTTGCTAAGTTTTCTATGAACTGCTCAATGTATGTTAGACAACTTAGAAATTGTTGAAGTTATTTTATATTCTCAATTTCATATGGAAATGAAGATGTCTTTTCGAGAATATGGTTATGTAGAATAATTTCTCCTTTAGACATGTGCAGTGCTAAGAAATCTATCATAGCATAGAACATTTCAGATTTCTTTTTACTGAGAGCAATCCCAACAGATTTTAAGGCTTTTAATACCTTAAGTAATTGTTATTTATGTTATTCTTTGTTTTCAGATAAAACTAAGATGTCGTCAACATAAACTAAACAAAATATAAAGAATAGTTTGAGTATATCATCCATTCTTTTTTATATAAGCCAAAAGGCAGAACAAGCCACTCATAATGCCCCGTAGGACAATTAAATGCAATTAAGGGAATAACTCAGTCTGTTAATCGAATTTGCAAAAACCCTGACCATTGTTTTCCTCGTATTGATGTGATCAACCTTTCCTTGTTAGGAAGGTAATACTCATCCATTTTGGTGGTTTCATTAACGTTCTTATAGTTAATAACCATCCTTGTTTTTTCAACGTTTAATCTCTGCATGATTTCTAACTAGAAATGTAGGAGAGGTACGCGGAGAGTGACTTGCTCGAATTAATCCTAATAAGATCAAATCGTTGATTTGGGTTGAGAATTCCTCAACATCCAAGGGAGTATAAACCATTGGTTTTACTCGAAACTCCTTTCCGGGATCAAGGAGTTCGAGGTCTGCAAAAATGTTTTTGTTTATTCCACCATTCTAAAGGCTTTTTTGAATAGGTGGATTCTAGAAGTCTTTGAACTTCTAGATCGCAGAATTCTACGAGGAGGAGAGATTCCAAGGGGGAAACCACATCATCACGTTTGCGGTGTTTTTTTAAGGCTTCATGGAGTAAGTTTCCATTGCTGGAAATAGCATAAGCCTCCACTGGTTTGATGGCATACGCAAAAACTGTATTGTTGTTTACTTCATGGCTGGTTAGACATCAAATTTTATAATATAATGGTGTCTGTTTGACAGTTATCAAATCGGACATGGCAGTTAACCGAGTCACCAAAAGAGAAGGTCTTACAGAATAAATGGGTGTATCGAATAAAAGACGAACATGATGGCAACAAGCGATACAAGACAAGATTGGTGGTAAAGGGTTTTCAAGAAAAAGAAGGCATTGACTACACTGAGATTTTTTCTTCAGTAGTGAAATTGACTACTATTAGAACAATGCTTAGACTAGTGGCAAATAAAGACTTGCACTTAGAGCAGTTGGATGTAAAGATAACTTTTCTTCATGGTGATTTGGAGGAAGAAATTTACATGATGCAAACACAGGTTTCAAAACACAAAAAAAGAGAAAATGGTGTGCAAACTTCAAAAGAACTTGTATGGTCTTAAACAAGTTCTAAGACAATGGTATAAGAAGTTTGACACTTTTAAGAGTAATAATAGTTTCTTGAGGTGCCAGGCGAATCATTGTTGTTATGTGAAGAAGTTTTATGATTCCTACATCATTCTACTGTATATTGATATGTTGATAATAGGTGCTTGCAAAGAAGGATTTGAGTACTGCAAAACAAATCTTTGGGATGAGGATTACTAGAGATACTGATGTTTTTAAACTGTCATAAGAAGAATATGTGAAAAAAGTACTGAGCATATTCAACACGAATGATGCAAAACCAATGAGTACTCATTTGGCTAGTCACTTTAGGCTATCTAAGGAACAATCACCTTCTATAAAGCAGTAGCGAGCCTACATGGCCAATGTACCTTATGCTTCTACTATTGGCAGTCTCATGTATTCCATAGTGTGCACTAGACCAGACATAGCTTATGCAGTAGGAGTTGTGAGCAGATATATGAGTAATCTAGGTAAACAATATTAGGCAGCAATGAAGTGGATTCTCAGGTATTTGAGAGGCACTGCAGACTCAATCTTATGTTTCAGAAAGTTAGACTTGGGATTACAGGGTTACATAGATGTTGACATAGTTGGAGACATTGATGGCTGGAAGAGTATCACTGGATATGTATACATATTGGGTGGTACAACAATTAGCTAGGTCTCTAAGTTGCAGAAGATAATTGTTTTTTCTACCACTGAGGCAAAATATGTCGTCGTGACCGAAGCCAACAAAAAAATGGTATGGTTAGAGTCTTTTTGGGAAGAATTAGGTTTCAAACATGGGAAGAATGTGTGGTATTGTGACAATCAATCTTATTTATTTAGCAAAGAATTTTGTTAATCATGCCAAAACAAAACACATACAGTTGTGTTATCACTTCATTAAATCTGCTCTGGAGGATGAAGTTTTAACACTTGAGAAGATTCAAGGAAGTCAGAATCTGGTAGATATGTTGACAAAGACTGTTACGATTGAAAAACTGAAGTTGTGTGCAACTTCAATTGGGTTTCTTTTTTATGATTGAGAAGTTGTTGCCTCTGTAGAGGAGATATTAATGATGGATTAGTCTTCAAGTGAGAGATTGTTAAGTTGTAGAACCTAATCAATGCCCTATGATGAGTCGGTATGTAGATTGACCTTCGCGGTAAGGTATCGATGGGGGTTGGAATTGGGGGGTAGGGAGCCCCCGCCAAATCCACGATATATTGATTATTATTTCATTAAGAGCAATTTGGGGATTTCACTCTTATATCACAATTGCCCTTTCTCTTTATATTTGGGGCGACACTATTAGAATTTTATCATCATCCAAAGAGCATCTCCAATTGCAACCCTCGATAATGGTTAGAGAAAAACACTTGTAAGTGTGTGCGATTTCTCTTGTAAATTATTTTATCTTTATAATGGACTATTACAACGACGAAAGACGTGATGTAATCTTGTTTGTTTTCGTGCTTTTTTTTTCTTCTTTTATAATTATTATTATTGGTCTCATTACTTTGGAATTAGAACCACTAGTTCCTAACACACTCACCATTTTAAAATGATCTTATCAAGCTCAATTTTGATGCATCACCTCTCAAGAATATCAAGCCTTGAAGTTTTGGTTGTGTTTTCCAAAAATCCAGTAGTGTTGCACTTCCTCATTTGTTGGGGCTCTTGACATTTCTAAATCCACATAGATGACCTTTAAGAAATGGCTTCTGAATTTTCAAAGATCGTTTTCATGGGAGGCCCCATGTTGTGGAGATTCTAGTAGTATCATTAGCTGGTAGATGGGTAACAAGTATCCCCCCTAGGTACCTCTGGGAGTGTTCTCTTTTTTTTTTTTAACTTCAAGATCTAACTAACGATGTTGTTTGTATTTGGTCCCATGTACCTAGATCAAACAATAATATTGTTGGTTCTTTAGCTAAGAGGGGGTCTTCAATCCCCAATCCCTAATTAAATGTTCCCTTTTCTAAAAAAAAAAAAGTCTAGAAAACTAACCTTGCCACTACAATGAATCACTCTCTCATCTACCATAGTAGTCTGATCCAAACTATAGCGTCTCACATATTAACATGCACATAAATATAGATGCATATATATATATAGAGAGAGAGAGAGAGAGGGAGGTGGCTGCTTACCTTTAAGGGGTTTGGACTTGATGCAAGCAACTAATTTAGGAACCTTTCGATAGGAAGAAACATTTTAAGGTCTTTTCAACTTAAAGAGGAAGTAAAATATCGATCTCCCTCTCTCCCTCCACTCAATCATCAGGCCAACCAATTGATATTGTTTCCAACACTTTCAATATGCCCCCAGTTGAAGTGCAAACCCTTTTTTGGGAAGTGTAAAATCTGACGCAGAATTTAAAAGATTTCTCCAGAAAATACCTACTGAACATGGATAACATTCTTCAAGTCCTCAACATCATAATTAATTGATTACAACAAAGAAAACTTGGCACAATAAAAAAAATAAAACCAAATATCACCAACACTGCAACTATCAGGAGCTTTACATGAATGGAACAAGATCACAGATAGCACTACAAGTAAGAGGTGTTCAAATCTAAGCTAGCTATGCCACTTCTGCTCCTGCTACAGCTAAAAATAATGGAAGTTGGTAAATAGAACAGCCAGCTTCCCCCTCTTAACTCTCCGAACAGACACTACAAGGCTTAGGGATATGAAGAAGATAAAACAACTGGTTGATACCACAAAGAGTAGTAAAAAGCAAATCAATCTAGCTGAATTTTTAGTAAGATGGGTAATTTACGGGCTGTCTTGAATCATAAACAACTCGGCTTGAATGAGCGTCATAGCGGCTGATGCTATCCCTAGTTTCCCCAATTACACGTCTACTATAGTCAAAACCTGTGGATCTGAGATGTGTCCTAGAGCCATTACTTACTAGGCCTGGAGAAGCTGTATATGAAGAGATAATAAAACAAACAAGGAATAAGAAATTCTGAAGTAAACGGAGTATTTTAACTGAAATGACACGAGTCTAAAGAACGCTGATCACCTTTAGGATTACTTGAGAGCGGTTGACTATATGCCGAAAATCTAGGTGATGTCAAATGTAGTGGCTCTTGGACAGCGTCCAATCTTTTTTTAAATGAGTTCGAAATAGATGATGCATGCATACCCAAGTTTTGAGAAGTTTTATCTTGTCCAGATATCTGTCAAAGACAAAAGATTCAGCAGTTTCTCAAACTTTCAGCAGTCACGGAGGAAAATCAATAAGAATCAAGGACAAAAAGGAGCCCATACAAGGGAACAATTTTAGAAAGCTCTATCAAGAAGAATGTAAGACAAGTTGCAGCAGGAGGAAAGAGATATAGATCAAATTTCTGCTGAAAAGGAACCAGAACGCACCGCAAACTTCAATGTTCTATTGTTAAGAGAAACAAGACCAGTGAAAAGCCTGACAGCATAATCAGCAATCTCTTCATTCTCATATTCTGCAAACGCATATCCCTTAGGATGGTTGGTTTCCTTCTCCCTTGGAATGTACAAATCTACTATATGGCCAGCTTGAATCATAATCTCATACAGTACTCTTTCACTCACTTTTTCATCCAAGTTTCCTAGAGAATTAAGCAAAGGATCAGAAACTAGAGCAAGACATGGATCTACAGAACTAGCAGATTAGCTTCTACAATTCAATTCCCCATCCAACTTATAAATAACTCAACTACGAAACGCCTTCAAAGGAACTTCAAGATTTAGTAAATTCAACTGCACCAAAACTAAATAATGAAATGAAAAAGAAAGATAAAAAAGGATATAAATAATTGAGACATAAACAAAATTAAGTAAAAAGATGTATTGTCACAGAAGTGACCGTTTGCATTTTCAAACAAGCCATGCATAAAACACGCATACAGTAATAAAGACCACTCCCTAAAGCCATCTTTACATCCGAGCAAATAAATTACGAACTTTAGATTTTTCGAGATTTTTTAAATTACTTTTTTGTGAGCAAGCTTTTCTAACGATTAGCCTGAGCACGTAACATAAATGAAAGGATATCGACGATATAGCAATGGAAAAATAACACAGAAATTTACTCACAAACAACAATTATCTCGGATTTGCTAATAAGAAACGAATAAAATAAGCGCTACTTTCACCCAGTAACCTAATTTGACAAACAAGCAAGCACAATCATAAGCAGCAAGACATTGCATCAAGTAAAATATACTCGGAATCCCTAATATTTTTCCGTTTTTCTTCTTTGAAAATTAGATCTAAGAAAAAAGTCACCAACTTGAAGACAGAGAAACAGACAAACCTATATAAACTGTGCAACCTGAGTTTCCCGGCATATTTTGAACTCAAATTCTGAATCCAAGCAAAATTGAACCTCCCACGATCAAATTTATAGGCGACACCCCCAAGACTTCCGCCCAATACTCAATCACCTACAAAACCCTAGATTTGAAGGCAGAGGGCTGCAGAAGTGGAAATGGAACTCTTATGTTCAAAAATAAAAAATCAGTTTGTCTACTTTTCCTAAGCCAATCAACTCTATTTAAGAGTTACTTCGCGTCCATCTACACGAGAGCTCGCGTCGTTCCCTTCGTGTTTTTTGTGAACAACCTATAGCGACGTCACGCCGCAAGAACGTTCTAAAAAATTACATAATTGCCGCACAGAAATAATATTATCTACCTTTATGTCTGCTAATTTTTTCTAATGCCACTCTTAGGGTCGCATGGAACCAAGCCAGTTTTGCAAATAGCTCAAGCTTGGCTCGGTCCCAGATTGGAGCCAAACTCGAACAAGTGACAATTCGATTTGTGAACTCACAGGCAAAAACTAGCGGCAGTCAAAAGGGCAATGAGTTCGTTTAAATAAATGAGCCAAACTCGAACAAGTGGCAATTCGATTTGTGAACTCGCAAGCAAACTCGTTTACTTAAACTAGCGGGAGTCAAAAGGGCAATTCATTCGAGGAGTTCGGTGTCTTCCACTGCAACATATCCAGAGCAGAGGAGGTGCTCCGAGTCTCGATGGAAGAATAGAGTAGCCAAGTCACCTCTCCTCTTTGGCTACAAAAAATCGATTTCCCCTACCATACATCTTCCAACATCCACAATTTTTTCGTTGCTCTAGCAGATTTGGGCATTGCCGACAGAAGTCATAGGTAAGTTTGATTTCCTTCAACATTATTCTCTACCCATATGCAAATTACAAAACTTTTGAACCTTAAGTGTTTGCAATTTCTTCGCCGCTCTATCTGATTTAGGCATTGCCGACTCAATTGTTGTTGACGGAAATCACAAAACAAACTAGAATCAATCTTACCCATTTTATCATCGACCATCGTGAGTTCTCTTTTTTTATCTAATTCCTCTCTTTTCGATTTTTTTGTTTGAATAGAGCTTGGTCTGATAGATTAAACAAAAAGAGTCAAAAGAGAAGCACAATTTTCACTTCCCCGGTCTTGGATCTTCTGTAACTCTTGCCTTCTTTTCCTTCACTTGGCTTGTCAAAAATCCTCTCGAGATACCTTATCAATCATCATGATGATTCGGTTTGAATGTTGTCTTTGGCCTCTGATCCTCCTCGAAATTGATTCTATTCTCTTACTATTAAAGTTCATTTTATTAACTTTCTCTTCCGTAGAATATTTTTTTCAATCAATCTTCTATTTTGTGGTTTGATTCCCTATTAAGTCTTTAGATATCCGATTTTTACTTGTCTTTATGTCAGATCATTTGAAGTTGTTAACTTTAATATACTTTGAATTTTAGTGTTTTCCTAATTTGGGTGCTTGTGGGAGATCTCTCTTCATAGAGGTCAGTAAGCACAAATTCTTCTATATGGAACTCTTCATGTCACAATAGTGGAGGCCAATCACTTGAACATGGCCGAGGTGGCGGACACCCAAGTTCTCTTGGAAGGTATGGTAGGCTGACATGGAATGATGAAATTCAAGTGACATTTGATCTCCATTTTTGGATGTCATTTTATTTTCTCAGGTGTACCTATTTGTTAAAATGCGTATTTTGATTTATCATTTTTTTTATCAAAAGGGGAGTCCTATCGGAATTTGAAAATTACCTTTTCTAATTTGTCAATTTAATCAGAAATAATTCCCCCATATCTAGTTTGAGCCAACAAGCGGATTGAACCGTAGCGTATCCTCCACGTTGTGAACTCTCATGGCTTCGTGTCTTCATGCATGCTAGTATTCACCGTTAACCATTGATCTCCAAGCTACTTGTTAGCCTGTCTCCATCATTTTCTTTGCATGATATGAGCCCATTGTTCGTCTTCCATTCATTGCAGCATACAAGCAAGGAAGGTCTATGTCTGATCACATCATAAGCATCTTCAGAGCTACTTCTTGTTGATTTATTATTATTAAGTAAGCTTTTGAACTTCATTTATTTCTATTTTTAGTAGTTGTTATTTGTGGTATGTTCTGCTAATTTTCCTTTATTAATTATATTGTTTTGTTTACATGTGATGTGTATCTCCTGGTTTATTCTACAACAACCTTGTTGATTACAAGATGATTTGATGATTTGTCGTTATTTGGGGAGAAATTTAGCTTTCCTAGTATGTAAAGTAGTCTTGTTTTGCAACTATTTGATTAAGGTTTTAGTTTCTATGCAGGAAAGATTTAACTTGTTTGACTAAATATAAACATATTTTATGTAGTACAAATTTGTAAAAACATGAGAATGTAGGTTTGCAAATTTTGTAAAAACACGAGGATTGTTTAACAAATTGGTCACGGTGCTCATGTACAATTTTATGCAAAGGTTATGCACAATTTTGAGTAAAATTTATGTATAATTTTATGTACAGTTTATTTGACATTTATTTATACAAAATTTAAATATAGATTGAAGCTCAAATCTGACTCGAGCTCGAGCTCAAACTCGGTTAAAAATTTTGGGCTCAAGCTTGATTCTAATTTTAGGCTCGAACTTGAGCTCGAGTTTGAAGTATTTAGATCAAGCTCAACTCAACCATATACAGGTTCGAGTTTGGCTTGACTCAATGCCACCCCTACTTCTACCACCTTAGAGTTATAAAATCCGAACTGGACCTGTCACTTGAGCCTTATTTAATTAGTCCTAATCCTTTGTTTGGGTTCTGAGTTTATGAAACTCAGGAAAAAAGGAAAAACTTGGCCAATATTACGAGTTTAAATGACGAAGGAAGTGATTGATCAACAATTGGGCCACTCAAATTAGAGAAAATTTTCCTTGTACAACAACCTTTCTCTTGTTCAACAAAAATAGGGCCTCTTCTCCATTTCTCCTCTTTCTTCTCTTATTCCGCAACATTAGACCTTTTTCCACTCTACCCCACCTCCCCCCTCTTATCCAGTAATAATAGAGCCTCATCTATCATCCCTCCTCAGTAGAGGATAAGTTGAGACTTAGGAGGACAATGAACCCCTCCCTCCTATTAAAAATTTTAAATTTTTATTTTTATTTATGACATCATCTCATTTTCACATAGTGAAAACTCAATTGAATTGGACTTGATTATTTTACTTGGTTAATTTTCATAACATTAATATCGTTGAAATTACATTTATAGTACTATTATAATGCTATAATTATATATTTACCCTTGAAAGATAACTTAATTGTCTTTATATTCGTGTTTTTCACTTAATATCAATAATATTTAATACCATAAAATTATATAATTAATTAAGTATTGTTTTAGCTTCAAAACGTAAAAATCCTTTTTATAAAGAAAGTTTATAACTTAAAGAGTAATAATTATATATATATATATATATATATATATATATATATATTGATATATATTTATATTTATATTTATATTAGATTTCGAGTTTTTAAAGTATAGGGTGGAAATTTTCATTAAGTCCATAAGAATTGACTTCTTGGAGTCCATTGTGATGAACCCTTTCTTCCTTTCTGAAATAAATGTGGAAGGATGATTTCCAAACTAGTTAGTGGATAAGATTAGTTGGACATTGCCAGGGTAGATGGCAATGCCAAGGCTATGGAACTCTTTGGTGCCTTGAGCAATAAGAAGATGTTGGTCTTTGTTGAATTTCTGAAAAAGTGAAAAAGACTTCGTTGACTTAATGTAATTTGAGTACAATATGTCTCTATTTATAATGAGAAAATAAGTAGAATCCAATTACAATTAAACTACCTTATTATTGAATTTATGGAAAAGAATAAAACTTCATTGACTTGATGTAATCAGAGTACATGAACCCCTATTTATAATAGAGGAAAGTAGTAAAGTCTAATTACAATTAAACTACCCTTGTCCCAGTTACACCCAAACTCTAAAACTTCAAGATAAGTCTTAGCATAATTAAATATCTCAATATAAATAGAAGACTAACATAACTAAAACTCCTTTAAACTGAAACTCTTTTGTGAGACCTCATTCCATAATAATTTTGGCTCCATAAGATTTCTTATTGTGGGAGTCATATAAGACTCTTTCATATTTGCTCTTCAACACTCCCCCTTAAGTTGGAGTTTATCATTTTAGCTTCAATGAAAAGGATTCTTGGTTTTCAATTTCCTTTTACTGAAAAAATTCTTCACAAATACTATTCTTCATAGATGCAAAAACTTCGTCTTTTGTGCTCCCCCTTTCTTGAATATTTTGGACACAAAAATTACCACAACATATGGAATAAAATACCTCTTTCTTGTACTTCTTCTACTTCTCCCCCTCAAGCTGGGAGGTAATGGTAGTGATCTCAACTTGAAACAAATAACATAGATATAGTAATAATCTTCTCTATCACGGTGTCCCAAGGATAAGTACGAATTGGACACAAACTCTCAAAAGGTAAAATTGGGTGATAAAACATAAGTCAAAACCAACATCAACGAATTTTTAAAAAAAAGTAGTTTCAATGGACTTAAAAACACCTATATATCTATAAAGGTAAACCAACCGAAGGAACACACAAGAAGTTGGCCCAAAGGGGTATGTGAGAGAAAAAGGGATGGAAGGAGAAAGGCAATTAACAAAAATGGGTAAGTGAGATATTTTCCTGATATTGTTGATCAATAACAACAGCTAAAAAAGTGACGCAAAAAATTCGGCTTAAATTCGGATTTTTCAATGCAACAGGATACCAACATGACTTTTGATTCTTCCAATGCAAATATATCCTTAAATATAGATTGGATTAACATGAAATTTTATTTTTCTGAAACTAGAATTAAATACTTTCATCTTAGTGTAAATTCACTTAAAAAATATACTTCTTTTAAGATACATAATCTGATAGATTTTGGTCTCTATAATCTGGACGAACTATGTACTCTTTCTCCTTTTGCCAACATGACCATTGACTCTTCCAAGATCAATATCTCCAGATGAAAAACTCAGATCAAGAATTGGTTAAATAGGTAAAAACATATACTTGAATATCTTTCTTTTTATATATAATTCTTCATATAAAGTCTCGTTCTTGATAGCATAAAATAGCTCAGAAGTTGAAGCTTTCTATTGCTGCTCGAACGTCTCTTGCCTTTTGACCTTTACTGCTTCAAATATCGATTTCATTTTTTAGAAAACTAAGATTTCAAAAATTCATGTTGTGTTGGAAATTAGACTCGAATATCTTTTCATCAATATATAATATGCAATATGAAAAGTGTAGTATATATGGGAAAATTCAAAACAAACAACGAGTATAGGGACTGAAAAGAGAAAAAAAAATAGATACAAACCTAAACTACTAGAGATAATAGATAAAAAAAATGAGCACATTATCTTTATGGGTTGACCGAGTTAACTCATAGAACCTGCTCTGATACCATGTTGAATTTATGGAGAAGAGAAAATTTTCATTGACTTGATGTAATCAAAGTACATGAACGCCTATTTATAATAGAGGAAAGTAGTAGAGTCCAATTACAATTAAACTACCCTTGTCCCATTTACACCCAAACTCTAACACTTAAAGATAAGTCCTAACATAATTAAATAACTCAACATAAATAGAAGACTAACATAAATAAAACACCTTTAAACTGATACTCTTATGTGAGACCTCCTTCCATAATAATTTTGGTTCTGCAAGACTTCTTTTTGTGAGAGTCATGTAAGACTCTTCGATATTTGCTTTTCAACACTTAGCCCATGTTGATTTTTGGGACTCCATAGGTTACATCTTGGGTAAAGAAGAGAACCCAAGTTGGGGAGAAAAGAGGAGAAGAGTAGGGTTATGAACTTGGTCCAAACCCCCTTAAGCTCTATTTATAAATGATAAAAGTACTAATATTACAATTATACCCTTCACCCTAGTAAGAGTGAAGAAGTGACATAAAACATAAACTAATTACATCAATGACACTCTAAGTACATCATATCTTCGAACACTCCCCCTCAAACTGGGTGGTAATGACAGTGATCCCAATTTAAATAAATAACATAGATGTAGTAATAATTTCATCCATCACGGTGTCCCAAGGATAAGTACGAAACCGGCCACAAACTCTCGAATGGTAGAAATGGGTGATAAGTCAAAACCAACCTCAAATGATTTCAAACAAATATAGTGATATAATCACTAAAGTGGATAATGCCTATCATTCACAAGATGACGATAAAAAATCGGTAATCAAGAGGAAGATTAGACGAATAAGCGGGGTCATCATGTGCTTTATTTTTCTAAGTAATTCCAATTTTCATAATATGAACCAATGAACCAATGCCGACATCAGTTACCAAATAATGAACCCAAGGCAATCAGCCGAGGAGTTCATTTTGAATAATAAATGTCTCAATCAAAGAGACACAATAGCAGCAGCAGCATGCCCAAATAACACATACCAAATATACAGTTATATAGCAGCGGATAACCGATAAATAGTAGAAGTCCTTAGAGTAATAAGGACACATGAAATAATCTGTAGTGAGTCCCTCCTTGAATAAGGAAGTTGCACCAAGTGATATGTTGAGGGTTAATCCAAGGTAACAATCAAGCCGAAGTCAACAACTGAGTCGGTTTAAGACCAATGTAATCGAGTCAATACCAAAATGCAATTATGAGACTAGTATGCATGACACACCACCTCAGTGTTAGACCAATATTGCTGAGTCACAGGAGGAAGCAGTATAGTACTCGGGACTGGGACCGCTATACCAGAGTGTTGAATTTATGGAAAAGAAAAAAATACTTCATTGACTTCATTAAATTATTATAATTAGAGTACATAAACCTCTATTTATAATAGAGGAAGGTAGTAGAGTCCAATTACAATAAAACTACCTTTGTCCCAATTACACCCAAACTCTAACACTTAAAGATAAGTCCTAGCATAATTAAATAACTCAATTTAGATAAAAGACAAACATAACTCAAACTAGAACCCCTTTAGGACATGACCATAAGATAAAGATGCATTTGTGAGTCCTTCTTGATCTTCCAACTTATGTGATAAGGATGCCAGCTATGGTAATCATGGTGGGTCCTACTTCTTATGGGCTTGGGCCCATCTTGTGGGACTTCCTTGGCTGTGTGGCCCATCTTATAATACTCTTAGATATGTGGGCATTCGTTGGTTGTGTGGAATTGGGCCCTATCTTCCAATACTCCCCCTCAAGCTGGGGGTGAGAGAACATCAAGAACTCCTAGCTTGCTACAAATGATGTATATAATCTTTTTGTATAAAAAGGCAGTCCTCCAATCTTCCAACACTCCCCCTCACGCTGGTGCTCTCTTCCATGAGGCCCAACTGACCAATTCAGGGGGGTATAATATAGATGTAATAATAAGTTCCTCTGTCATGGTGTCCCAACCGTTGACATTTTATATTTTTTACGGGGTATTAAGTTCCTCCGACATGGAATCCAAACCGTTGACATTTTTTATATTTTTGACTGGGTATTAAGTTCCTTCGTCATGGAATCCTAAATGTTGACATTTGATATTTTTGACGGGGTATTAAGTCATTCCGTCATGGAATCCCAACCATTGACATTTTTGATATTTTTGATGGGGTACTGATATTTTAGATATTTTTGATAGGGACAAATAAATAATAGTATGAGGCCACCTCTTCTTCAATAATAATGTCCCCAAAGAGACATAATAGCTACAATTGAATATAAAACGACCATCTTCCAACACATATAATAGAACCAAATAAAAAACTTTGTAAAAGAACCCATGAATAATCCGATATAAAATTTTCTTCTTAGATGCACAAGCTTCATATTTTGTGCTTCCCCTTTCTTGAAGATTTTGGTCACATAAATTTATCCACAACATATGAAATAAAATACCTCTTTCTCGTACTTCTTCTACTTCTCCCTCTCAAGCTGGGAGGTAACGACAGTGAACTTAGGTTGAACCAAATATCATAGATGTAGCAATAAGCCCAAATAACAGAGATGTATAAATAAGCCCTCAAACCAAGGATAAGTGATATATTTTTCTGATATATCAACTCAAAAAATGACACAAAATAATGGGCATAAATTCGGATTTTTCAATGCAACAGAATACCAACATGACCTTTGATTCTTCTAATGCGAATATAACTTTAAATATAAATCAGATTGACATGAAATTTTCTTCGTATGAAACTAGAATTAAATAAATTTCATCCAAGTATAACTTCTCTTCATAAAATATAATTATAATAAGATAAATAATCTGATAGATTTCTGTCTCTGTCATCTAGCCGAACTAAGCACTGTTTCTCCTTTTTTTTTCTATAATGACCATTGACTCTTCCCAAATCAATATATCCTTATAAAAAAATCATACCAAGACTTGGTTGAATAGGTAAGAAAGACTTATAATTATTTATTTTGACATATAATTCTCCATATAAAGTCTCTTTCTTGATAGCATAAAATACCTCGGAAGTTGAAGCTTTCTGCTGCTTCTCAAACCTCTTTTGCAATATGACCTTTTTTGTTTCTAATATCGATTTATCTTTGTAGATAACTCAGATAAAAAATTGGTTTATTAGGTAAAAGAATAGACTTACAAATATTTATTTTGATATATATTTCTCCATATAAATACTAGTTCTTGATAGCATAAAATACCTTGGAATCTGAAGCTTTCTGCTGCTCCTCGAACCTTTTTTTGCAATCTGACCTTTGCTCATACAAATATAGATATCTCTTTGTAGATAAATCCGATTGAAAATTTTAGTTTTTTCTTGGAAAATAGACTCAAATAGATTTTTTGTCAATATATATTTTTCAATATGAAAATCTAATAATAAATGTGAAAAACGCAAAGAAAACTACGGGTGTAGGAACTGAAAAAATAACTACGAACCTAGACTTAGGGTTTAGGGTTTAGAGAAAATGATCTCATTATCTCTGAGGGTTGACCAAGTCAACTCACAGAACCCGCTTTGTTGCCATGTTGAATTTATGGAAAAGATAAAAATACTTCATTGACTTCATTAACTTATTATAATTAGAGTACATGAACCTCTATTTATAATAGAGGAAGGTAATAGAGTCCAATTACAATTAAACTACCTTTGTCCCAATTACACCCAAACTCTAACACTTAAAGATAAGTCCTAGAATAATTAAATAACTCAATATAGATAAAAGACAAACATAACTCAAACTAGAACTCTTTTAGGACATTACCATAAGATAAAGATGCCTTTGTGAGTTCTTGATCTTCCAACTTATGTGATAAAGATGTCAGCTCGTAGTAATCACGGTGGGTCCTAGTTATTATGGGCTTGGGCTCATCTTGTGGGCCTTCCTTGGTCGTGTGACACATCTTATAATACTCTTAGATATGTGGGCATTCCTTGGTCGTGTGAGCTTGGGCCCTATCTTCCAACACAAAGGTTGAGAGTAAGTCGGCTGAGTCAGGCTGACTTGAGTCCGAGTTGACCCAATTCGAGTGAACTCGAGTTAATCAAAGCAAAACAATATCAGTATGGTTTCTGGTTCGAAATCAGAGATAAATCCAGTAGAATGAGGATAATTAGTTATATGTAGTAACTCAGAATAATGGCAGTAAGCCAAATCAGGATCAGTTTAACTTCCGCAAAGAAACTCGGATTAATAGCAATAAGATCTTCCGAAATTAGCAGTAAGAGGAGATCAAGATGTGTCTCGATATGTAATGGAAAGGCCAACGAAGGAGATGAGCCAAAAACAATGTAGTGTAGAATTTAGGACTCCTTCATATTGATCTCGAGCAAAGGAGGGAGAGAAGAAGAAGAAGAGTAAAGAAGAAGAAGAAGGAAAGAATAGAGAAATGAGAGAGGGTTTAGAGCTCGGATACCAAGAGAAGGGAGAGGAGAGTTTGGACAAATTTGAGAAGAGAGGAGAGGACTTAATGCTCTACCTCTTAGCCAATGGCATCTATTTATACTTTTTAGAGTGTATATTACAATGACTACAATGCCTTTAGGGCTACAATCATTACAGGAGAAGAGACATAAATAGACATGTAATTATATCATCATGCCATCTTTATGAGAAATCTTCTTATTTATCAAGAGGCCATCTCTTAGACTTGTGAGCTTTCTTCCTTGGATATGTGGGTTTGAGCCCATCTTCTAACACTTCCCCTCAAGCTCTCTTCATAAATAACCAACTTGCCACATATGAAAGAAAGAATCTTAGACATAACAAGTTTTGTAAGAATATCTACTACTTGTTCTTGTGAGAAAACATGTTTGAGGGAGATTATACCTGCTTGAAATTTGTCTTGTATAAATTGGCAGTTTACCTCAATGTGTTTTGTCCTTTCATGGAAGACCGAATTCACAATGATATGAATAGCTGCTTGGTTATCACAATAACCCATAGAACTTCCTTTATAGAATCCCAATTCGGTAAGAAGGAACCTGATCCATTGGAGTTCACTAATTGTGTGAGCCATAGCCCTGTATTTTGCTTCTGCATTAGATCTCTCAACCACCTTTTGCTTCTTGCTTCTCCATGTAACTAGGTTCCCTCCGACAAGAGTGCAATGTCAAGATGTGGACTTCCTGTCATCAGGTGATTGAGCCCAATCTGCATCCGAGAAACCTTCTATGTTGAAGTGGCCCATTTTCTTATAAATTAATCCTCTTCTTAGAGCTCCTTTTAAATATAGTAATATCCTCTCCAAGGCTTGCCAATGGGTAAGTTGTAGTTTATGCATGTACTGACTCACCACACTTATAGCATATGATATGTCTGGTCTAGTTACTATGAGGTAGATAAGTTTGCCCACGTCTTTGATATTTAGCACTATAAATATCTTCTCCAGAACTTGCACATAATTTAATATTGGAATCCATAGGTGGGTCAACTGGGTGACACACCATCATTACCATTTCTTCAAGACGGTCCAAGAGACTTCTACTGAGATAATATTATCCCATACTTGGACTAAAGAACCTCAATGCCCAGAAAATTCTTACGAAGTCCAAGATCTTTGGTTTTAAATTCATGACATATCATGTTTTTGATTTCTTGTATGCTATTCACATTGTTGCCAGTTAAGATAATACCATCAACATACATAGCCAATAATACCTTTCCTTTCAAGGTATCTATAAAAATACTGAATGATCTTTGGAGCACCGACGAAATCCAAACCGTAGTAGTGCTTGGCTAAATTTATCAAACCAGGCCCAAGGAGACTGTTTAAGCCCATATAAGGACTTTTTTTAAGCGGCATACAGACTCCCCCTCAACCACATAACCAGGTGGTTGAATCATATAAATTTCCTCGCATATATCATCATTTATAAAAGTATTTTTTATATCGAGTTGATAGACGGGCCATGAAGAGTTACCGGAAGTGATAACAAGATACATACTGAATTTAACTTGGCAACAGGAGAAAAGGTCTCCTCATAATCCACTCCATAACATTGAGTGTACCCCTTAGCAATGAGGTGGGCCTTAAGGCGAGCTACAGACCCATCCATATGTTAGATGGTAAAAACCTATTTACAACCCATGGGTTTCTTACTTGTTGGAAGAGATGCTAAGGTCCATGTCTGATTTTCATATAAGGCTTGCATTTTCTCATCCACAGCTACCTTCCATCCTGGATGTTTTAGGGCCTCCTAATAGGATTGCGGAATAGAGATGGAAGAAAGAGATACAAGGAAATAACATGTAGAAGACAATCGATGGTGAGACATAAAGTTGGAGATAGGGTGAGAAGTAGTATAAGTGCAACGTTCTTTTCTTTGAGCTATGGGTTGAGTATCAAATTGTAGACCAAATGGAATAGGGGAAGAAGAACTTACCTCGGTAGGATCCAAAAACCCCATAGGTGGGGTATCAGTTGATTCTTCGAGGAGTTAAGTGATATCGAAATTAAAGGGCACAAATGGACAAGGAGTGGCCTGAGGGAATGAAAGACCCAAAGGAGCATCATTCAAGGAATAGAATGAGGTGTCCTTAAAAAGGGTCACATCCCTAGACACAAGTAACCACCAAAGAGTAAGATTGTAATAGATATAACCTTTTTTGGATTTGAGAGTAACCCAAGAAGATGCATTTCATAGAATGAGGAGCAAGTTTACTTTTTCGAGGAGAATTGAGATAGACAAAACAAGTACACCCAAAGACTTTCACAGGAAGAGAAAATGGGTCTTCACTAGGAACTAATACGAAATATGGAGTCTTTTGACCAAGTACAGATGAAAAATAACCTATTTATAAGAAAGCAAGCCGTAAGTATGGCATGATGCCAATAAAATTAGGGTACCTTCATGGAGTAGAGGAGGACCCGAGCAGCCTCAAGGAGATGGCAATTCTTTCTTTCAGCAATACCATTTTATTGAGGCGTGAAGGTACATGATACTTGATGGATAAGGCCATTATCTTGACAGAAGGACTAAAATTCACTCGATAAGTACTCTTTAGCATTATCATACAAAAGCACTTGCATTTTCTTTACAAACTAGATTAATACCATAGCATGAAAGATCTTAAATATAGAAAAAAAAATTTAGGTCGTTCTGTAAACAAATATAACTGTTGGAAGATGGGCTCCAGTCCATACGGCCAAGGACGGCCCACATATCTAAGAGTATTGTAAGATGGGCCACACGACCAAGAAAGACCCACAATATGGGCTCAAGCCCATAAGAAGTAGGACCCACCATGATTACCACGAGCTGACATCTTTATCACATAAGTTGGAAAATCAAGAAGGACTCACAAATGCATCTTTATCTTATGGTCACGTCCTAGAAGAGTTCTAGTTTGATTTATGATTTTATTTTATCTATATTGAGTTATTTAATTATGTTAGGACTTATCTTTAAGTGTTAGAGTTTGGGTGTAATTGGGACAAATATAGTTTTATTGTAATTGGACTCTACTACCTTCCTCTTTTATAAATAGAGGTTGATGTACTCTGATTAAAATAAGTTAATGAAGTCACTGAAGTATTTTTCTTTTCCATAAATTCACAATGGAATCAGAGCAGGTTCTATGAGTTGACTTGGTCAACCCACAGAGATAATAAGATCCTTTTCTTTAAACCCTAAACCCTAGGTCTAGGTTCGTCGCTATTTTTTCAATCCCTACACCCATAGTTTTCTTTGCATTTTTTAACCACTATAATGCGATTTTCATATTGAAAATTATATATTAATGGAAAGATATTTGAGTCTACTTTCCAAGAAAAATATTTTTTTTAATCGGAGTTATCTACAAAGAGATATCGATATTTTAATGAGCAAAGGTCAGATTGCAAAAGAAGTTCGAGCGCCAACAGAAAGTTTCAACTACCGAGATATTTTATGCTATCAAGAACTAGACTTTATATGAAGAATTATATATAAAAATAAAGATATATAAGTCTATTTTCTTACCTATTAAACCAATTCTCGGTATAATTTTTTATAAGGAGATATTGATCTTGGAAGAGTCAATGGTCATTCTGGAAAAAAAGGAGAAACATTACTTAGTTAGGCTAGATGACAAGGACCAAAATCTATTAGATTATTTATATTCTTCTAATTAAGTCTACTTTCAGAAGGATAGAATTTCATTTCAAGCTAATCTATATTTAAAGATATATTCCCATTGGAAGAATCTAAAGGTCATGTTGGTATTCTATTGCATTGAAAAATCTGAATTTAAGCCTATTATTTTGCGTCACTTTTTGAGTTGATACATCAGGAAAATATCTCACTTCTCCCTGGTTTGAGGGCTTATTTATACATCTCTGTTATTTGGGCTTATTGCTACGTCTATGATATTTGGTTTAAGTTGGGATCACTGTCATTACATCCCAGCTTGAGGGGGGAGAAGTGGAAGAAGTACAAGAAGGAGGTATTTTATTCCGTATGTTGTGGATAAGTTTATGTGACCAAAATATTAAAGAAAGGGGGAGCACAAAAGATGAAGCTTCTGCATCTAAGAAAAAACATTAATATTAGATTATGATTATTTCATTGGTCCTTCTACAAGGTTTATTATTTTAGTTCATGTTATATGTGTTGAAAGATGGTTGTGTTTATTCAGCTGCAACTATTATTTCTCTCTGGATAAGACATTATTATTGAAGAAGAGGTGGCCTCAGTACCTTTTCTCATACCATAATTTATTTGACTCTCAAAAATATCACGGTTGGGACACCATGAGAGTCAATGCCCGGATTGGGACACTATGATAAATTTAATTCTAAAAAATATCACGGTTTGGATACGATGAAAGTCGGTGTCCGGATTGGGACACCATTATAAACAAACCCGCTACCCCCGTGTAATGGATTTTATTACTCCTACCACTTGATAGTCGTTGTCCTGTGGAGGGATATGGTGGTGGACACATCAGAGCAATGTCGATAGACACACTACCTATAGAAGACGGAGTGTGCCTTCCATCCAACATTATGAATGGAGTATGGAGCAATGTCTTACCGGCTAGGAGTGATTTTTATTCTCACTTATATTATGCCAGTAGGGCCTCATGGAAGGACGCAACAACGTGAGGGGGAGTGTTGGAAAATGTGCCATTTTTTACAAAAAGATTCTATACATCATTGGCAGCAAGCTGGGAGTTCATGATGTTCTCTCACCCCCAACTTGAGGAGGAGTGTTGGAAGATGGGCTCCAGCCCACACAACCAAAGTAGGCCCACATATCTAAGAGTATTATAAGATGGACCACATGACCAAGGAAGACCCACAAGATGGGCCCAAGCGCATAAAAAGTAGGACCCACCATGATTACCATGAGCTGGCATCCTTATCACATAAGTTGAAAGATCAAGGACTCACAAAGGCATCTTTATCATATGGTCACATCCTAGACGAGTTCTAGTTTGAGTTATGTTTGTCTTTTATCTATATTGAGTTATTTAATTATGCTAGGAATTATCTTTAAGTGTTAGAGTTTAGGTGTAATTGGGACAAAGGTAGTTTTAGTGTAATTAGACTCTACTATCTTCCTCTATTATAAATGGAGGTTCATGTACTCTGATTAAAATGAGTTAATGAAATCACTGAAGTATTTCTCTTTTCCATAAATTCAACAATAACCAAGTAACCCGGGTAAAATCATCAACAAAGGTAACAAAATATTTAACTTCAGAAAAGTTTGAGACACTCAAAGGTCTCCATACATCAGAGGGGGAGCAACACTTTTATTGGTTGTGGGAGGAGAATATGTACTCGTATGGTGTTTGTATAACTGACAAACTTCAAAATTTAAAGTAGAAAAAAGACTTTAAAGAAGGAAATGCATACTGAAGAGAAGATGTAGAAGGATGGGCCAAGCCGGTTGTGCCATAATTGTGCCTCGAATGGAGAGGATGAAATTGTAGCTAAGGAGGCAGGTCCAAGTAATACAAATCCTCTTGTTCATGGCCTCCACCAATCACTTGCTTTGTTGTTAGATCATGAAATACACAAGAAAAGGGTGAGAATATAATAGAGCGATTGAAATTTTTTGTGAGTTGACATACCGAGAGTAAGTTTAAAGGGAATTGAGGAACAAATAGAACATATTGAAGTGGAATAGAAGGTGTAATACAAGATGATCCCTTGCCAAGTACTTTGGTTTGGGAACCATTAGTAAAAAAATTATTGAGAATACATGGAGATAAAAAATATAACATGTGTTTGTTACGTGAGAGATGTTCGAAGGCTCCATAGTCTATTATCCAAGATGAAGAGGAGGAAGTGGAAGAAAGCATACTTGAAGCAATAGTGGTAGCAGCCGTAGGTGAAGATATAAGGGAAGACTCCATTAATGACTTCATTTTTTGAAATATTTTATAATCTTCATTGAGAGAGAATCATCTTCCCAATTTGTGGTTAAACCTTTTCTTCCTGTTTATCATTAGTAACGGAGGTTGGAGTAGCCATGGCCCATTCCAGTTTACCATGGAGCTTCCAACAAGTTTCAAAGGGGTGATTTTGACCACCATGATAAGTGCATACTTGAGGCTTTGTGCAAGAGTAACTAGAATTAACTCTACCACCTCTTGTTTGGCCTCCTCTATGATTTTTGCCACGGCCTTGGTTGGAGGGTGATGTACCTCTATTACCTAAATACATAGTGGATGAAGCATCATTATTTGAGTTAGGAGAAGTATCAGGAATCACAACAATGTGACAATTATATCTTCGAAGGATTGGAGTGTGGAGGAGCTAAGAAGTTGAGTCTTAGCATCTTCAAGGTATGACTTGATGTTTGTCAAACAAATAGCTGCCACTAAAGCTTCCCTCTACCTTTTGTGTACTGAAATATCGGTGGAGTATGGTCGAGTGATCTTCTAATCTTGAATTAAACCTCAAAATCGAGCTAAAAATTCATGAAGATTGTGTCCTTGATTAGTATTGAGCATGTTTGGCAATAAATCAAATAAATTTTGTAAAGTCTTCATACTAGATTATAACTTAGTACAAGTATCCCAAATATGTTTGGCTGTTTCTAAGTGGACAACATTGTTGGCTACATATTCTTCCATACTATTAATAAGCCAGCTAATTACCAAATTGTCATCCTTAAACCACTTTAAATAAGATTGACTTTCTTCATCAATCCGTAGAGAAGGCTTGGTTAAGTAACTGAGAAGGTCTCGAGTAATAAGAAACTTTTTGATCGATTGAGACCAACTAAGATAATTTGACAATCTTCTTAAGGGAATAATAGTAATTTTGACTATGTCAATCTTACCATTTGTATTTCCTCCAACCATCTTAAATCAAACAAATGTTTAGAAAAACACAAACAAGGAGAGGATATGATGAGGAATCAAATTAAAAATACAATTAAACTTGGCGCAATTGCTATAATCCAATATTGAAGAACTTATTTGTCAATTCATGATAGGTTCATCAAGAAACTTCCTCAATCTAGATGGAAAGGCTGGCCAAAGCTAGAATGTAGTTTTTATCTTGGAGAGATTATTTTGTAATCATTTATTTTGGCATACACGTGGCTTGAAGTAGAGCTGAAATCTCTTTCTTGTAAATTCTAAGCTAATAGAGCTACTATTAATGGTGTTCATTTGTCGTGTGTGATTTTATCTCTATACTTGCATTTTTGTTTAATTAAATCGTTTCTCACTTAAGTTTAAATTTGTAAAAATATAATTTAGCACACCCCCACCCCCCTTGAGAAGCCACCTGGGACAACAATTGGTATCACAGTAGGCCCAAACACATTTTGAATCAAAATCTACTTGATTTTGAAGTTTGATTATAATGGCATCTCAAGAAAAATTTCTCCTTCTCGAAGGAAAATCCACCAACTTGTTGACAGTAGGTTGACTCCTTTCTTGATTTTGATGACAAAAAAAACTTAATATAGCTAAAAAATTGCAAATTAAATATTTTAGATACTTTTACCTTCTAGAGACATGCATTTCAAGGTCTAAAGCCTTGAAACGAATCAAACCTATCAAGATCTTAAGCCTCAAAGAAAGTCAACTCTTGAAGAAGCACCCACAGAAGAAGAAGAACAAGTGAAGATGAGTTTAGGATTTATTGATACAAGTGAAAACTCAGTCTAAATAAAACAAAGTTGCCCAAACTCCTTCGATTTGAGGTAAAATGCAAAATTTGGAGCTTTAGGACATGCATTGCATCCATAAATATTTTTAAAATATCATATACATCTTTTTGAAAATGTTATAGCACTTAGGATCATTCATTCCGATGATTTTAAAAGTCAAATTAGATGAATTGGCATTGGAATCATCGATCAACCTTTGACAATGAACGATCATTGTTGAATTTATGGAAAAGAAAAATACTTTATTGACCTCTTATAATAGAGTACATGAACCTCTAATTATAATAGAGGAAAGTAGTAGAATCCAATTACAATTAAACTACCTTTGTACCAATTACACCCAAGCTCTAACACTTAAAGATAAGTCCTAGCATTATTAAATAACTCAATATAAATAGAAGTCAACATAACTCAAACTAGAACTCTTCTTTGAGGACGTGACCATAAGATAAAGATGCCAACTCATGGCTATCTTTGTGGGTCCCACTTGATCTTCTAACCAGCTCGTGGTTATCTTTGTGAGTTCTTCTTGATCTTCCAACCCGCTTGTTGTTATCTTTGTGAGTCCCACTTGATCTTCCAATTTATGTGATAAGGATGCCAACTCGCGGTAATCATGGTGGATCCTATTTCTTATGGGCTTGGGCCCATCTTACAATACTCTTAGATATGTGGGCCTTCCTTGGTTGTGTGGGCTTGGGTCCATCTTCCAACAACCCCCCTCAAGCTAGGGGTGAAAGAATATCATGAACTCCCAACTTGCTACAAATGAAGTATAAGATCTTTTTGTATAAATTGTCAGTCCTCCATATCTTCCAACACTCCCCCTCACACTAGTACCTCTTCCATGAGGCCCAATTGGCATAAGATAAGTGTGAGTAAAATCACTCCAAGCCGTATGACATTGTTCCATACTCCAATAGCTTGGAGCACACTCCTATCTTCTGCATGTAGTGGGTCTATACGTAATGCTTAGAAGTGTAATAAAACTCCTCCATCATTGTGTCCCTCCACAGGACAATGACTCTCAAGTGGTAGGAGTAATAAATGCCAATTAAGGGGAGTATAACATAGATGTAGTAATAAGCTCTTCCATCACAATGATGTAACATAGATGTAGTAATAAGCTCGTTCATCACGGTGTCCCAACCCGGGCACCGACTCTCATAGGTAGAAATTGACGGGTAGTAAATGTAATAATAAGCTCCTCTGTCACAGTATCCCAACCGTAGTAACACTCATAAGATTACAATAAGGGTTGGTCCAAAGATATTTGTGAGAGTCAAATAAAAGATGGTATGAGAAGGGATACTGAGGCCACCTCTTCTTCAATAGTAATGTCTCATCCAAAGAGACATAATAGCTGTTGCTGAAATGGGTTTAGTCCCATATAACACGACCATCTTCCAACACATATAACACGAACCAAAATAATAAAACTTTTAAAAAGACCCATGAAATAATCTGATATAAAAATTTCTTCTTAGATGCACAAGTTTCATTTGTGCTTCGCCTTTCTTGAATATTTTGGTCACATAAAAATTATCCACAACATATGGAATAAAATACCTTTTTCTTGTACTTCTTGTACTTCTCCCCCTCAAACTGGGAGGTAATGGCAGTGATCCCAACACGAACCAAATATCATAGATGTAGTAATAAGCCCAAATAACATAGATGTAGAAATAAGCTGTCAAACCAGGGAGATGTAAGATATTTTCATGATATAGTAACTCAAAAAGTGACTCAAACAATCGGCTTAAATTCAGATTTTTCAATGCAATAGGATACCAGCATGACCTTTGATTCTTCCAATGCGAACATATCTTTAAATATAGATCAGATTGACATGATTTTTTCTCCTTTTAAAATTAAAATTACATACATTTCATCCAAGTATAAATTATATTCATAAAATATAATTATCAAAAGATAAATTATCCAATAGATTTCAGTCCCTATCATCTGGCCGAACAAAGTACTGCTTCTCCTTTTTTTCCAACATAACCATTAACTCTTCCAAGATATCTCCTGATAAAAAAATCATATTAATAATTGGTTGAATAGGAAATAAAATAAACTTACATATATTTATTTTGATATATAATTCTCCATATAAAGTCTCTTTCTTAATAGCATAAAATACCTCGTAATTTGAAGCTTTCTGCTATTGCTTGAACCTCTTTTGAAATCTGACCTTCGCTGCTTCAAATATCGATTTCTCTTTGTAGATAACTCAGATTGAGAATTGGTTGAATAGAAAAGAGAATAGAATTACAAATATTTTTTTGATATATATTTATACATATAAAGTCTCATTCTTGATAGCATAAAATACCTCAGAATTTGAAGCTTTTTGTTGCTACTCAAACTTCTTTTGCAATCTGACCTTCCCTCCTTGAAATATTGATTTCTCTTTGTAGATAACTCCGATTGAAAAAAAAAATTTCTTGGAAAGTAGACTCGAATATATTTCTTTAAATATATAATTTACAATATGAATGTTATGGTCCCTAGTCATGGATCAAGTAAATCGGCGTGAGATTTGAGAATCCAACACTGTAATAGAGCAGCTGCTCTCGGTTAGGACAGGGAAAGAATCTTTCTTTGATTTGATCTAGGAGTGGAGGAAAACAGCCTCCTTTGTGGTGCTATGCTACTGCTTTCGGTAAGGGCAGAGAGTCCTTACTCCTGCTAATCAGATAGGATGGGAAAGGCTCCCCTTTTGCTCACGATTTAGAGGGTTTAGAACCCTCCTTGCTGCTGCTCGAGTTAGGGGCTGAAAAACCTCTAACTTGGACAGTCCTTGGATCAACAGTTAGGGGTTCCTAACCTAGCTTCTTTCTAGCCTTGAGGTTGAGAATACTCTGATTTTTTCTGCTTGTGGTATGGGGATTGAGAAGCCTCAACCCTGGCTCGGAAAGAGGGAGAGAGAGACCTCTATGGCTGTTGTGGATGGATGGGAGATTGAACTCGAAAAAGGGGCAAAAATTCCCTTCTCCTCTTCGGTATGGATCAATGTAAACATAAATCAAAATAGGGAAGAAGGAAATTCAGATTCAAGAGGGAACCTAGACCTAGAGCTCATCAAGGAGACCTCCAAACCCTAGAGCTCGTCAAGGAGAACTCCAAACCCTATTTAACCTAATTCAAGAGTTGCCTTCTTTCTCATTCCCTTTCCCTCTAAGTAGGGTTGACGCCAACCATAGTTTTAGGGTTAATTGTTACAATTCTGCCCCTATGCCAATTTAACTTAAATAATGTATAAAAAAATGAATTTAAAACAATATGGAAAGAAAGCTATTAACTCTGTTGTAACTCAGTGCACCTCTGTTGTATGACTCGGTTAGCTATTGAGTCCTCAACATCTGCCTCCCCTTGGAGAAAGAGCTTGTCCTCAAGCTCGTAAGCTGGGTAGACCTGTTTGAAGGTGTGTAACTATTCCCATGTCGTTGCGTCTGGTTCAGTAGTTGTCCACTGGACTAGAATCTCCCACTAGTCATTAACCAAACGGGCTCGTAACACAACGAGTGGTGTAAGGATGACGCGCCCATTGTCCACCGGAGGAAGGAACCCAGTGGTTGTGGGAGATGATCCCGTATATGGTTTAAGGAGGGATACATGAAACACATCATGAAGCTTGGCCGTGGCTTGAAGTTGTAGTTGATAGGCCACTGGTCCCACACGTCGAATAATGGAGAAAGGCCCAAAATACTTGGGTGAGAGCTTATGGCATGGCGGTCCGTCAATGGACTGCAATCGGTATGGTTGGAGTCATAACCAAACGTAGTCCCTTACCTCGTATGAGACATCTTGGTGTCCCTTGTTGTAGAAATCTTTCATTCAAACCTAAGCGCGCTGGAGGCGATCTATAATATTCTGTAATACCTGGTTGTCATCCACGAGTGCCTGATCAATGGCGTCCATGAGAGTGGACCCTAGAGTATAAGAGAGGAGCCGAGAGGGATCCCTGCCATAGAGAACCCTGAAAGGAGTGGATTGCAAGGCTGAGTGGAATGAAGTGTTGTAACAATATTCAGCCCATGGTAGCCACTAAACCCAGTGTTTTGGATGATCGTCCACAAGGCACTGTAGAACCACGATGGCTCCCTTCCCATATGCTGCACTCCCACTGAAATGAAAATTATCCACTAACAGTGCCTGAGCAGAAAATAAAGCTGGAATGCCTCTTTCAAGTGCAAATTGAACTTGAGCTTCATGTTCATCCTTGGGAGCAAAGGACATAGTAATAACATCTCTATCAAAGAGATAACCTCCAAAGCTGGCAACCCCACAGCCAACGTCCAATACAACACGACTTTGTTTCCCCCATGCAATGTCAGGAAGTGTCTCTTGAAAGAAATCAACATAATTCAGAGCACCATGCTTAAACTGTGTTCCACCACCAGGGAACGTAAGGTACTCATCAGTTACTTTCACCCAATTCTGGTGTCCTTTTACCACTGCAAGCTTGGTATGCGGAACATTGTGGTACCAAATCTTGATCCTATTGTCAGGCCAAGAGATGGGACAAGACAAGTAGGTCCTTCCTCAGGGCAGTGTCTCTCCCTATGCTCATAATGCTCGGTACTCCACAAATTAAGGATGGCTTCCTCATTGTCCAAACAAGGGATGTAATCAGTTCCCGCAGTAACATTGCAGAGCTTCCAACTATAACCAAATGAGGCTTGTTCATCCCTGGATTTTGAATCTTCTTGAATCTCTTTTTCATTCTTTGACTTTGTAGCTTGAGTTGAAATAGACCCATTCTGGGTACTAGTTTCATTTAGAATCTCAGACTGTGCTGCATCAGGAAACACATCTTTTTGACCTTCCTACTTTGTCAAATTCTCTAGGTTCCCTCCACCAGAATTGTTCTTTGTTTCAGTTCCTTGAGCTTGGGTAACTTCAATTTGACAACTCACGAAGGCAAAGGTATTGTGCTCATCAACAGAAAAACAAAATCCCCCCCAAAAAAATTTCTAAGACATGTTGAGGTTCACGACAACAGAAAAATAAAATAGCCTCCATTCAATTTTTATTTTCCTTCCCGGAATCCCCAAAAAAAGTTTCTCTTGCATTGCAGAGACTTCATCACATAGCTGCACGAATTTGTTCATCTTACCGAAAAATTGAATGCAAAAATGAGGTTGTTGAAACTTACCCCACCCAATTTGGAAATTGGGTTCCCTCTGTTCTGCCAAGAGGTGGATTGCGAGTGGGAAGTGGTGGCCGGAAGTCACACCCCATCTAATTTGTTTTCGACGGTGCCGAGGGAGCCTCCTCCATGTCCGGTGGCAAAGGGCAGCCCTTTGGGGCTTCGCCGCTTAGGGAGTTTTCGAGGCTGAGGAGGGATTGTCGAATTGATTCTTCGAGACAGAGTTAGACCGGAATACGTCCATCTGCTGTTTTGGAAAACCTTCTGCTGGCCGTGATAATGAATTTTGTGAGGCCGAACCCAAAGCAGCCTTTACCAATGAGATTGTGGTCGTATACCCCTCCGATTTCGGATTTCCAAGGTCCTTATTGGAGATTTTTTAGGCCCCCGTAGTAGGATTTGGGGTTACACCAGTATCGTCCACTATCGATTACATTTTGGGAGAAAACCCTACCGAATGCCCCAAATCTTGGTCCCCGTTGTGGTCTTCGGATCTCCCTGCGCAGAAATTTTGAAAGTTTCTGAGGCATGGCCTTTCTGCTCCTCTAAAACCGCATCTGCCTCTTCTGCAAAGACTTCGGCGAGGATTTTGGTTGGTAAAACAGCGTCTTGCAGGTGACCCATTTTACCGTCTGAGATAGCTTCTCGATCGATTGTCTCAATGTGTATTTCGTATTCAGAGATTTGAGGTTATATGACTTCTTCTTTTATGCGACATCGATATCCCTCTTCAGCGTAGAAATTTCAATAGAAGTTCTACGCGTTCCTTCCTGCAATGATTCTTTCACTTCTCCCAATCCTTTGCATATTTTTTCCATTGAATCGCATAACTTTTCCATTGAATCACGTACCTTGTCCAGAATAATCCATTCTTTAGGGGACAATGAATAGCCCATTGTGTTCCTGCTCTGATACCAGTTGTTACGGTTCCGGATCTGACACAAGGATTTGTTGTTACGGTCCTGGATCTGCCACGGGTTATGGGTTTGCCATACATTACTGTAGGGATAGTAGGAAGATATGGGGAAGACGAACATCAATGGAGGATGAGAGAATACGTGGGTTTTTGAGGAAAACCCTAACCTCAAGATCAAGAAGGTGAACTCAAGCCTGTTTACGCTAGATTTAACCTAATTCTCAATGCTTGTCTTTTCTCATTATTTGTTGTGGACTCAATAGCATCACGAGTTACCAGCAGGTGTAGGAATTAATTAATGTGGTTTTCAATTTTTATGTAATTGATTTTGGATTGGTTTGGTTTAGAATTTATTTGGCTTGAACCAGTGCCCCATGGGTCTGAATTGTATTTGGCGTCCTCAACCCTATTTAAGGGGACGGCTAGGTTAATGAAAGGTAGAAATGGAGTTATAATTTAGCCTAGAGTAATTTAGATAACAGGTCGAGAGCTCCTTCAAGCTCTTCCCCATTTTCCCCAATTCCCCTTTCCGAAATTTGTTATTCATCACTCCATCTATCTACCACAATGTCAAGCAAGGCAATGGAAGGAAGAGAAGAGAGGAGGGTGACAAGATCCATGGCTCATGAGGATCCTAGCATTACTCTTACCCCTTAAATAGGGTTCACCCTGTTAGGGTTTAAGATAAAATATTACAAAAATACACCTATAAATAAAATATTCCAAAAATACCCCTGTGGCCTAAAACTGAAATAAATAAAGTAAATAAAAGAAAAAAAATTAAAATAATAATGTTATTGTGTGCATAACATTAACTCCCTATATTCGATACAAAATCTCCATGTGCCTTCATGTTTCTTCACGAGCAGTACGGGTGAAGAGAAGGGGGAGCGGCGGTTGTGAATAAGGCCCTTTTGTAACATGGCCTAGCACTGTCGCTCGATTTCATCCTTCTGGAGGTGGGATACCGGTATGGCTGAACTACCACCACATCATAACCTGGTTTTAAACAGATCCTATGGTCACAGTGTCTCAAGGGAGGCAATCCGAAAGGCTCGTGGAAGAGGTCAGAGAACTGGTCAAGAAGTTTTTCGATAGTGCTGTCCAATTGGTCTTGTGTGTGAATGGTATGAAGGTGGTGGGGTTTGTCCACCTGACTGCCCTGTAATAGCACTTGGTGACCGCTCAATGCAAAGCTCATAGTTAAAGTAGAGAAGTCCCACAATATGGGTCTCCAATGTTTGTAACCATTTGATGCCTAACACTATATCAAATCCTACCAAAGGTATGAAAAAAAATTAGGAATGAAATAAAGTCGTACCAATTGAAAATTCGACCGCTTTGTTCATCCCGTAACTAGGGACTTTCTCCCCATTGGCCAATGAAACTGTGGCTGTTGGGTGTGGATGGATCTGCAACTGAAGATGCTGATCACCTATCAAGCTAAGAAAATTGTGTGTACTTCCCGAATCCATTAGTCCCACAAGTTTCTGGTCGAGGACTCGAGCTCTGACTTGCATAGTTTTGGCAGATTTCTGCCCAGTAATGGTATGCAGAGAGATTGCTGGTGGTTCCTCCTCAATAAGATCATCACTATTTTTTGTATCCTCTGTTTCATCCACTTCGAGCTAGAAAAACCGTTTACATTGGTGGCCTACCCTATATGGTTCATCACAGTTGTAACACAAATTCTCTGATCTCAGTTCCGCCATCTCAGAACTGGTTAATTTTTTGATATACTAAGGTGGTGGGTTACTAGAGCGTGTGTCACCTGCCAAAGTAGTAAACAGATTATTTTTGGGCGGTGGTAATGCTGGCTGTACACCTGAGGAGAACTATTTCATCACCCTTGCCAATTGGAGGAAGTGTTCCGTTCCCCTTGCCAAATTGTCTACAATGCTGAAGTCATTGCCGTTATTCCATTGTTCGAGCTAAATTCATTGCCCGAGCCAAATCTGAAGGCGAATGAAGTTCCACCTCTAACTATAGAGATTCAATGAGGCCTGCTTTAAATAAGTTGACCTACTGGTCGACTCTTACCAACCGGCCAGCCCGAGCCAATTTTTCTTGGAACTATTTTTGATATAGTTCAACAGACCCGGTTTGTCTCAATAGGACCAAATCTCCCAAGGGGTTGCTGTGGGTGGAATGGCCAAATCAAATTGTGCATAAGTCTTTAAATTCATCCCAATTTAGCACTAATCTTTCTAGTTCCACCTGGTGAAACCATAGTTGTGCCTCATCTAACATGTGGAAGGATGCAAGTCCCACCTTGTCAAACTCAGCAGTCCCTTGATTTGAAAATCTGTTCTCACATCTATGCAACCAAATTAAGGGATCGATTGACCCAATAAATGTAGGAAAATCCAATTTTGTGTACCTGGTTATTGTACTTCCACTCTGATGTGCCTGGACAGCGGTGCGCCCAGTAAACTGCTCCTCCCTTTGGTTGTGTGAATGATTCTCCCCCCTTCGTTCTGGGATAAAGTGTCTCTCTGCCATGAGATCTGATATCATGATTGTGAGTCGTTGGATTTGCAAACTCATACCAGGAATTTCTTCCAACTTTTCTCGTGCTTCAGCGTGTTCATCATGCATCCCTTTGATCATGCTTCTAAGTTCTTCATTGTTGGATGTATCCCCCATGTTACCCTACTCTGATACCAAGTTTTTAAGGTCCTTAGTCATGGATTGAGTAACTCGACGTGGGATTTGAGAATCCAGTACTGTAATAGAGCAGCTGCTCTCGGTAAGGATAGGGAAAGAGTCTTTCTTTGATCTGATCTCGGATAGGAGGAAAGCAGCCTCCTTTGTGGGGCTATACTGCTGCTTTTGGTAAGGACAGAGAGCCCTTGCTGCTGCTTTTGGTAAGGTCAGAGAGCCCTTGCTGCTGCTTTTGGTAAGGTCAGAGAGCCCTTGCTGCTGCTTTTTGTAAGGTCAGAGAGCCCTTACTGCTGCTCGAACAGGAGGGGAAAGGTTGCCCTTTTTCTTATGATTTAGAGGGTTTAGAACCCTCCTTGCTGCTACTCAGGTTAGGGGCTGAAAAACCTCTAACTTGGACAGTCCTTGGATCAAAGGTTAGGGGTTCTTAACCTCGCTTATTGCTGGCCTTGAGGCTGAGAATACTCTGATTTGTGCTGCTCGTGGTATGGGGATTGAGAAGCCTTAACCCTGGCTCGGAAAGAGGGAGAGAAAGACCTCTATGGCTGTTGTGGATGGATGGGAGGCTGAAGCCTCTGATTGAACTCATAAAAGGGGCAAAAATTCCCCTCTCCTCTTCGGTATGGATCGATTTAAATAGAAATCAAAATAGGGAAGAAGGAAATTTAAATTCAAGAGGGAATCTGGACCTAGAGCTCATCAAGGAGACCTCCAAACCCTAGAGCTCTTCAAGGAGAACTCTAAACCCTATTTAATCTAATTCAAGACTTGCCTTTTTTCTCATTCCCTTTCTCTCTAAGTAGGGCTGATGCCAACCATAGTTCTAGGGTTAATTACTACAATTCTGCCCCTATGGCAATTTAACTTAAATAATGCATAAAAAACGAATTTAAAACAATATGGACAGAAAACTATTAACTCTGCTATTAACTTTGTAACTCAGTGCGACTCCGATGTATGACTCGGTTAGTTATTGAGTCCTCAACAATGAAAAGATCAAAATAGAGGTGAAAAACGCAAAGCAACCTACGGTTGAAGAGACAGAAAATAAATAAATACTAACCCTAACTGGTAGAGAGAATATATAAGAAAAGAATCACATTACCTATGTGGGTTAACCACGTTAACTCATAGAACTAGCTCTGAAACCATGTTGAATTTATGGAAAGTGAAACATTTCATTGACCTCCTATAATCAGAGTACATGAACCTCTATTTATAATAGAGGAAAGTAGTAGAGTCAAATTACAATTAAACTACCTTTGTGCCAATTACACCCAAACTCTAATACTTAAAGATACGTCCTAGCATTATTAAATAACTCAATATAAATAGAAGACAACATAACTCAAACTAGAACTCCTCTATGAGGATGTGACCGTAACATAAAGATGCCAGCTCGTGGCTATCTTTGTGTGTCCCACTTGATCTTCTAACTAGCTCGTGGTTATTTTTATGAGTCCTTGATCTTCCAACCAGCTTGTGGTTATCTTTGTGGGTCCCACTTGATCTTCCAATTTATGTGATAAGGATAACAACTTGTGGTAATCATAGTGGGTCCTACTTCTTATGGGCTTGGGTGCATCTTACAATACTCTTAGATATGTGGGCCTTCCTTGTTCGTGTGGGCTTGGGTTCATCTTCCAACAATCATCTAGAAGTGCATAGGCCAAGATTATAATGCATGATCGGTCAACCTAAGTTGATTGATCGATCATCGAGAACATAGTTATTTCAAGCTATAAAGCATGATTGACCATCCCACTTGAACTAATCAATCATAACTATCCATGCAAGTGATTTTTACATTGAATGATCGATCAGATAGAATCTTTCCAGTCTCATAAAGCATGATCGATCACAGGAAATTCATTGATTGATCATACTTGCATTGCACTACCATTGCACTACCATTGGGAACTTTGATTGATTGATAATACCTTGGAAAATAGATCACAAATGATTGAAAGAGATTGAAGGTTTTTCAAAGGTAAGGCTCTCTCTCTTTCTCTCTAAAGCATTTTCTGTGAGAATTTGCAAGATAAAGGATTGTATCTTGAAGATATTCCAATAAATGCTCATTCATTTCTTTAATCATGGTTTGGTGGAGTATTCATAGCTAACCCCCAACTCAAACTAGTCATCATTTACCCGTATGCAAAAAAGTAGACCATTGATTGATCGATCAATCGATCATAACAGCTACTTTTCTATTAGACTGAATTATTGATCGATTGACTGAAAGATCAATATGTTACCATTGGTCATTGAAAGTTAAGTTGGTCAATCATTGCCAGTGGCTGATCAATCACTTGAGATTCACTCTGGCAATACAAGCCTGATCGATCACTGTATTTCATTTGATTGATCATGCTTGAAGTCCCTTACTAGCAAGGTTCTAAATAATCGATCAGTTTGGAGGGATGATCAATCATTCCATGTACATTTTTCTTTTTTTTAGACAGCTATGATCAATCAATCTTATAAGGATGATCATTCCTACATTATAGCATGAAATGGCCATGTCCTAGATATCAATCGACTATGGTTGATCGATAATGCTTTATATTTCTGGCCTGCTCAATTTTGGATGATTGATTACATCCAATGATTGATTGATCATTCCAATGCTAGATTAAAAATGTATATTTTATAAAGTATGTGAATTTCTCTCTAAGTGCTTTAACATGTTTTTAAGTGATGTGTATGATGATTCTTAACATGTCTATATGTAATTTATATCCTAAAGCTCCAATTTTCACAAGTACTTAAGGAAAAGGAGTTAGGATTCTTAAAAAAATTGAGTGAGTTTAATTGTTTATTTATGATGCTTGAACTCGAGTCTTCTCGTTATCTTCTTCCTTGTGGGTGCTTCTTCAAGAGATGTTCTCAAATTGTGATTGAGGTCTTTATTTTGGCTTTGATGCTTTAGACCTTGAGATGCTCTTGAAGGTGAAGTATCTAAAATACTTTAGATTGCAAGTTATTAGTCCAATTAAGTTTTGTTATCATCAAAAGCAATGTGGGAGTCGACCTATGGTCAACACTCTCCTCCTTTTTATTGATGAGAAAGCCAAACTTGGAAAAAAATATAAATTACACATCCTTAAGGGTAGGAGTTATGTAAATATGCAATTATATCATAAGCTCCCCTTAATATGTGCACAATTTGTTTTAATCCTTTTAGGAAATTTTATAAGTGCCTAGGTATTTTTTATCGAAGTTCCCCCTTTTTGTAATACTCGAAAGATAGTGAAATTAAGCGCATAGAATAGAACAAAAAGTAGTTGCCATACCATAAAGATGTTCAAAGAAGAGTCCTCACCCAAGCTAGCACGAGTTAAGAAGATATGAAGCACAAGCTGAAATGAGTTTGAAGACTTGAAGATCAAGTGGGACCCACAAAGATACCACGAGCTGGAATCTTATCAATATGAGCTGGATGAGCACGTGAGACCCACAATGATAAGGCCTCGAGCTGGCCTCCTCTCTTGTGTCCACGTTCTTGAAGAAGAGTTACAGTTCAACTTATATTAGAACTCTATTAGATTGTGTTATCCTTTCATGATAGACTTATCTTAGAGAATGAGAGTTGGAATGTAATTAGGAGATTTAAAGGATAATTTTAAAAGGACTCTATCACTTCCTCTACTATAAATAGAGGTGTTGTAATTCAGAATTAATCAAGTTCTATAATTCTCTCTTGAGTAAATCTCTCTCTCTCGCTCTCTCTCTTTGCTTGGAGCACACCTTGTTCATCTTCTCTTCTTCTCTCTACCCAAGAACCTTCTTCCCCTTTTCTCCTTTTCCTTTCTCTCTTCCCTTGTTCGGAATATTGGAAAAGGGATTCTAAATTCAATATGGTATCAGAGCTTTAAATTTGGGATCCCTACATCAAAAGGAATACTCTAAGAGGATATGATTAACACCACTCATAGAAGGCTCCATGTGATGGAAGATAAAAAACCGTGAGATAAGTTCCTTCATTATTTTTTTTATTACTTCATGTTACTGGTTTTAAGATTTAGAATATGATTTAAAGATGAGTATATGAATGTTTTTCATCTTATGAGATTGTGGATATGAATGCCTCTCGATCTAGAAGAAGCTATCAAAGCAATTTTGTCGGTTTGGAATTTCTCTTACCCGAGACCTGTCCATGATCAGATTGTTGAATTTTTTTTCTTTGGAAAAAGATTCCCCTGATATAGAAGATTGATATTGAGTATATTATGAGTGGTTATTTACTCATAAAAAATTCAGAATAATGATTGTTTAGCGCAATGCTTAATTTTTCTCCATGCACCAAGTTGTTTGAAGAATACTACTTGGATATTTTGATTAAAATTTTTTGGAGAATTATTTTTGTTGAAGTGCCTATTATGGCTAAATAAAATGTGAGTATCAAAGGCGGTATAATCAAAATTAATACAATACCCTTATGAAGGGTATCAAATTTTATGAGTTGGTCTACATCGGTTTGGAGGTTTCTTATAACAAAGGACTTACTTGGTCATCTCACCAACTATGGACCACCTATTGAACAAGAAGAATTTTTTTATAAAAAATGGTTAAAAATTGATACCATTGTGATGAGTTGGCTAATCAAAAGCAAGGAAAAATTGTGGAAAAAATGCACTCATTGTGGGAAATATGACCACACTATCGATACATGCTATTACTTGAAAGGAGTTACTATGGAAAAAATGGTCACTATGGAGAAATATGTTATAATTCTAACGAAAAATCAACTTAACAAAGGCTAATCAAGCCTTGGTAGGTGATACAAAGGTGGATCAGCCCACAAAGTATTTTAATTGCTCTATCACCTTTTCACCCACTTCGTGTGTATTTCAAGATCTTATAATGAAGCAGGTGATTGGTGGAGACTGTGAACAAGAGGGGCTATATGTTATGTACGCAATAAAATTATTATTTTAATTATTTTTCTTTGATTTATTTTATTTTATTTTAGTTTTAAGCCATAGGGGTATTTTTGGAATATTTTATTTATAGGGGTATTTTTGTAATATTTTATCTTAAACCTTGTAAGAGTGAACCCTATTTAAGGGGTAAGAGTAATGAGAAAGAGAAGCATTTATTTTAGGTTAATTTTAGGTTAAACGGGCTTGGAGCTCTCCTTACGAGTTCTAGGGTTTTCAAGCTTCACTTTGGCTTGATCTTTGTCTTCCTCTCCATGTTGTCCTGTTTACCAGCCGAAGTCCCTGCGAAAGGCCATGCTTCGAAAGATTTCAATATTTTTGTGCAGAGAGATCCAAAGCCGAACAACGAGGACCAAAATTTGGGGAAATCGGTAGGGTTTTTGCGACCCCAAATTTGACTCCGGGGACCTAGAAAATCTCCGAGAAGGACCTTGGAAATCAGAAATCGGAGGGGTATATTGCCAAAACCTCGTCGATAAGGGTTGAATTGGGTTCGACATCAAAAAATCACTCCTCATGACCAGCAGATTGTCTTCTAGAACAACAGACAGAAAAATCCTTATCCGACTCTATCTCGAAGAATTAGTTCGGCTGTCCCTCCACAATCTCGAAAAATATACAAGCATTGAAGCCACAAAAGGCTGCTATTCGTCACTGGAAAAAGAGGAGGCGCCGACAGAAACAAATCCGGTGGGCTTTGGCTTCCGGATTCTCACTCTCCGTCACAATCTCTCTCTCGACAGTCCAGTGGGGAACCATCTTCAACGCAATTGGGGGAAAGCTTCGAAAACTCCCTCGATTTTTAGGTCAAAAGGGGCTGAGAAGCAGCAACACTACTTGAAAATTAGAGACGAAGGGTCTCTATTTTGTGAAGCAGAGAAACAATGGCCAATCGATGGAATTTCGGATTGGGGGTATGCATTTCGAGATGAAATTTTTTGGAGGATGCCGGGATCCATAAAAAATTATTTTGGGAACCTCTGATTTTTTTTTCTGGTGGCTTTGTTGTTCTGTTGATACTCACAACACCAATGCGTATGTTCGTTGTCCAATTGACAATGTGAGGCTATTTAATTTTTCTATTGACGAGACCAGTGTGCATGTCCCGTATCTGTTTGTGCTTAATGGGATGCTCCTGCATGATAAGCAACTTTTTGTTGGTCCAATAGTTCGTAAACAGGAGCGAGAGACTTCGGTAAACAAGACAAAAAATTGTTTTGAGACTTATGTTGAGGAAGTGGAGAAGTGCACAACATGCAGTAACGAGTCAACATTTGATGTCCTACTCATATTGTATGGGCATTAGGGGAAACACAGAAAATTATAGGAGACTTGGCATATCCTACAAAACTTTCCATTTGTAAGATGTAAAAGCTTTGTGCTGGCAATCGAAGCCTTTAGAAGGACGGGACAGCTAGACCGAGCTGAGGAATTATAGTTGGAGATGAAGTAAAAAAAAGGGTTGAAGCGGACTGAACAATTCAACTCTATTATATATGTATATTGTAGACATGGGGTTTTAGATAAAGCATCAGAGCTGTGTAAGGAGATGGAGACTAATGGCTGCAAGGCCAACGCCATTATGTGTCGGAACCTGGCTTTGGGCTGTTTGAAACCAAGCTTGGTAGAAGCAGCACTCAAGACACTTCAGACCGGATCAGATCAGACCACAAACACTTGTGTTGGGAAATCAACACCGTGGATGGAAACCACACTTTTACTTATTGAAATATTTGCTGATATGCGTGATGAAGATTGGAAGAAAATATTCGGCGAGTATGGTAACATTACAAGCGTTGTAGTACTGAGAGAAGGCGATGGGCATTCCAAATATTTTGGCTTTGTTAACTTTGAGAATGCAGAAGTATGCATTAGTGTTGTATCGACTGATAAGGATGCATTCATGCTGAATGATTATGCTATTTGTGCTGAAACAACTGATGGGTCAGCTGAGAAAGGTGAATTAGTGCGGCATGATTCTGCTATTCGAAGTGACTTAGTTGAGATGGAAGAAATAACGTCTAGTTCTGTTGAAGATGTCAAACATGCCGCAAAACCTGAAATTGAATTTGGTAAAAGTGGGCATAACAGTGCCACTTCGCTTCAACAAGATTTCAAATAGAAGGAGAAGTTAGTCTTCATTTTTGGGAAAACAAAAACAATTCGTCTGTAAATCCTAGTGATAGCTTGGAATCAGAGGTTGAATTTGGCAATCTTTCTGTTGAATTAGATTGCAAAGATGACGTTGCCAAGGGTGAAAGTTGGCCGGTTGGTTGTATTAATGAGGTCAGTCAGGGGTTAAGAGCGAAAGGGCAGAGGCCAGCGGCTCAAGTAGATAGATTGGGTGGTTTATCAGCCTGGACTTTAGTTGCTGCTGCTGCTGGGACAGTAACTGATGAACGTGATTTTATGGGATTGATCTCTAGTAAAAATTTTGAAGACCTCTGTGCTGATCTGTGGGAGCAAGCTCTTGTTCCTGTACAAGAAGTGCTTACACATTCTGGCTTGAGGGTTGATGAACTATATGCTGTTTCTGGACTGTCAGATGCTAGTGTGAAGTATTCATCCTGCATATAGTCTTCCCCAATCAAGGCAAATCTGCACTTTTCTCAGAGCAGAAACAGAGTAGTCTCTTTTGATCGTGCAAAGGTTGTTATCGAGATCTCAGAGTGGGTTGATGTTCCAATTAAATATTTTACTATGGAGAATTCAAAATGGACTACACCAGCCATATCACTTGAAGCACGCCCTGACAGTAGTACAACTGTTAGCAATGAAAACCAGAGCACAAAATCAGATGTCGATAGTTCCTCTAATCCCATCAACGTGCTAAGTGGCAATGGTATCATCATGGAGAAAAAGTTAAAGCAGCGAACCTTCAGGGTCCCACTAAAGATAGGAGACAAAACTTTGGGTCTCGGTAAGTCTCTGTCAAAGGAGTCCATTCCTGAGGCTACAAGTAGCTTGGCTGCGCTGGATAAGAAAGATGCAGTAAGGAGGACTGCAGAACTCAAGAATAACGACTACATTTATGCCCTCTGGGACATCGGGAGCATGAGCGGATGAAGCGAATTCAAGTTGTTGTTGCTGCTGCAGTTAGCGTGGTGGTCTCCTTTCATCACTTTCCTCTAATTTTGGAACTTCATGACTAATTTCATCCGAAATGGATTTAAACAACAGCAGTAGGGATCTCAACGTATGGGGAGGTATTTGCTGTACTCCAGGACAGTGAGCAGCAGTTTGTGCTGTCTGGATTTTTGAGCAGGAGCAGCTGGTTGGATTCATACAAAGTTGGGTTTTCTGCTGATGTTGGTAATGAGGAAAACGCTTGCAGTGGGCATCCTAGTGTTGTTCAGTCACCTGCCTGCTCGTCTGAATTACAGGAAACATGTGGCCTGGCTCGTTCTACAAGGGCCTCTTGAGTGTTTCAAGGTGCAACAACTGGAGGGGGTTCGTGCTTGCTGACTCTTCTCCATCCCAGGGGACTGGGTATGTTGTTGTTGCTGCCATGCTGGCAAAGTGTAGGCAGTGCAATCCAGGACTGAGGCCGGGCAGAGATGCTGCTTGGGGTGATGTAGCGACATTTGGCACGTATCCTTATATTTTCCCGTAAAATTTTTTTTCTTCTCTTGTTGGATGCTCCAGTTTTGTAGTTCAGCGGGCTGACACAGATACAACGGTTGATACTTGAGAATAGATGGAAATGTCGGCATGGGCAAGCAGACCTACCTTCGAACTTGAGGACAAGTTCTTTCTTCCAACGGGTGTAATGTTATCCACGCAATAACATTATTATTTTAATTATTTTTCTTTTATTTATTTTATTTTATTTCAGTTTTAGGCCACAAGAGTATTTTTGGAATATTTTATTTATAGGGGTATTTTTATAATATTTTATCTTAAACCCTGTAAGGGTGAACCCTATTTAAGGGGTAAGAGTAATGAGCAAGAGAAGCATTGATTTTAGGTTAATTTTTGGATAAACAGGCTTGGAGCTCTCCTTACGAGTTCTGGGGTTTTCAAGCTTTCCTTTGGCTTGATCTTCGTCTTCCTCTCCATGCCTTCCTACGATTCCACGAGGGTTCCCTACAATAACCGTGGTAGATTCAGGACCGTAATAGGCCACCTCTTCTTCAATAATAATGTCTCATCCAAAGAGACACCATAGCAGTAGCTGAAATGGGCCTGGGCCCATATAACACGAACCAAAATAATAAAATCCTTGTAAAATGACCCATGAATAATCCAATACAAGTATATGTACCAAATGATATGGTGACCAATGAATATGTTGTCAATACTTCAAAATAATATTCCAGCCAGAGAAAAAGTACCGAGTTGCGTCGAGTCAAATAGTCGACCAATATAGCCGAGTCGTGGCAAAAATATGTATAAAACTTGGACACATATACCATGACATAAAATAAGTAGGCCATGTCAGAGTTGACCCGGACCAGATTGACTTTGTCCGAGTTGGTCCGACCCGCGGGATTAACCTGAGCAGACAGAATGAGTCTGGCGGTCGCTGGTTTGCTGGGAACTCGACCGGTCCGTGTTGCTCAGTAGACACTCGTCCCAGATTTAATAAGTTTTCTGACTTATGAAACATATAAATAAGGCAACATTGCCTTCTTTTTCTCCAATGTCAAAGGACTCTCGACGGAAACAGTCCAGAAATGACAACTCTCTAGTGATTGTCGAGCACAACAGAGAACCGTGTGAAGTTTGTTTTCTCCAAAAATGGTAGAGGATAATCCAGCGAGTAGAACAAAGATAAATATTTTTGAATAGAGCCGTGATCTCAGAGGAAAATATTTTCGGAAGCTAATATCAACCCAAAACATTTATAGATTGTATGGATCTCTAGATAAATCTCCGAAAATAATCTTGCTGGCAAGTTAATCAATCTAGTCTCTGAATTACGAGAAATCAACAGCTTCTGAATCAAGGATCACTGATAAGCAGCAACAGATGAATTTCTGAAAAAAATTGATCTCTGTAAATGGCAATGGAGCACCAGTTTCATCGGAGAAAATCAATGATAGAATAGTGTAATAACTTTTGGGGGTTAAATGGACTGATAGAACACTTATTGGGCAGAGACTTCTGCTCGGTGGCAAAGATATATTTCCAAGTTTTTGGACGGCAGCAGCAACGGGATTTTCTTGGAGTCTCGGGGGTAGAGTCGTCTTCTCCAGTGATGCTGGCTTCTGAATAGTTCTTATAGAATTTAGGATCTCATGAAAGGAACTTTAGATCAACAAGAAAGAAGAAGAAGAAGAAGAGAGAAGGAGAAGAGAAGAAGAAGAAGGTGGAAGAAGAGAGTTTGGATTAAGGGAGAAGAGGGTTGCGTCAAAAAGAAAAATGAGGGTTGGATGAATTTGTGGAAAGAAAGGAGAGTGCTTCAATGCCCTACCCCTTAGCCAATGCCTTTATTTATAGTTTTACAATACCCTTAGGGCTACAACTTGATAAAACATAAGACATAAAAGGAACACATATTTACATTTCTATGCCATCTTTATGGAAAGTAACATATTTTACACATATGTCACTCCTTTGACGTGTGGGCTTCTTGTCTTGAGCTCGTGGGCTTGAGCCCATCTTCCAACACTCCCCCTCAAGCTGGAGGAGAAAAGACATCATAAATACCCAGCTTGCCACATATAAACGATAGGATTTTAGATGTAACAGGTTTAGTGAGAATATCAGCTACTTGCTCTTGAGCTGACACATGTTTGAGAGAGATTATTCCTGCTTGAAACTTCTACCGTATAAAATGACAATCCACCTCAATATGTTTAGTTCTTCCATGAAAAATTGGATTTGAAGTGATATGAATGGCTGCTTGATTATCACAATGCAGATTCATGGACCCCTTTTTATAAAAACCTAGTTCGGTAAGAAGGGTCCTAATCCATAAAAGTTCACTAACGGTATGGGCCATAGCTCTGAATTCTGCTTCGGCGCTAGATCTTGCAACCACATTTTGCTTCTTACTTTTCCATGTAACCAAGTTTCCCCCAACCAGAGTACAATATCCTGATGTAGATTTTCTATCATCAGGAGATCCAGCCCAATCTGCATCTGAGAAGCCTTCTATGTTGAAGTGCCCATGTTTTTTATACAACAATCCTCTTCCTGGAGCTCCTTTTAGATAACGTAATATTCTCTCTAAAGCCTGCCAATGGGTAATTTGTGGTTTGTGCATGAATTGACTCACCACACTAACAACATATGATATGTCTGGCCTAGTTACCGTGTGATAAATCAGTTTTCCCACAAGTCTTTGATATTTGCCAATATCAATATCTTCTTCATTTGTGCTACATAATTTTACATTTGTATCCATAGGTGTGTCAACTGTTCTACAACCCTTCATTCCTGTTTCTTCAAAGAGATCCAAGACATATTTCCTTTGAGACAATATTATCCCATGTTTGGATTAAAGAACTTCTATACCCAAAAAATATTTAAGCATACCAAGGTCTTTAGTCTTGAATTCCTGACATATCATCTGTTTCACCTTCTGTATGCTCAAAGTATCATCACCGGTTAAGATAATATCATCCACGTATACGTCCAACAATATTTTCCCTTTGACCATATCTTTATAATATACGGAATGATCAATTGAGCACCGATGAAAACCAAACCCTAGGAGTGTTTGACTAAATTTATCAAACCATGCCCGAGGGGACTGAATAAGCCCATATAAAGACTTTTTTAACTGGCATACTAACTCCCCCTCAACCACATAACCAGGTGGTTGAACCATATAAATTTCCTCACTGATATCACCATTTAAAAAAACATTTTTAACATCTAACTGATAGACGGGCCATGAGGAGTAAGCAACAATAGATAAGATGATGCGTACCAAATTCAATTTTGCAACGGGAGAGAAGGTCTCCTCATAATCTATCCCATAGCACTACATATAGCCCTTAGCAACCAGTTGATCTTTAAGATGAGCAACCGATCCATCCGGATTATGTATCACCGAAAAAACCCATCGACAACCAACTAGTCTTTTACCTTTCAGGAGTGATGTTAAGTACGAGGTTTGGTTTTCGTATAAGGCGTGCATTTCTTCATCCATAGCCGCCTTCCATCCTGGATGTCTCAGGGCCTCCTGATACGATTGCGGAACGGAAGTAGAAGAAAGGGATGCAAGAAACTGAAAACACTCGGAAGACAAGCGATGGTGAGACATCAAATTTGAGATAGGATGCGAAGTAGTACAAGAGCGACATTCTTTTCTTAAAGCAATAGGCCGAGTATCAAATTCAGGCCCATACAAAGGAGGAGAAGGACTTACCTCGGGTGGATCTGACAACCCCACAGATGAAGGTACGACTGGTGCATCAAGGGATGGATCCACTTCAAGATTGAACGGCACAAGCGGACAAGGAGTAGTAGAAGGACAAGTCCATCCTGGAGGAGCATCATGGGAGGAATAGAAGGGAGTGTCCTCAAAGAAAGTCACATCCCTAGAGATGAACATCCTCCGAAGGGTAGGATTGTAACAGACATAACCTTTCTGGGTGCGAGAGTATCCCAAAAAAATGCACTTCATAGACCGAGGATCAAGTTTATTTTTATGTGGAGATGTAACAGAACAAAACACGTATATCCAAACACTTTCAAAGGAAGAGAAAAAGGATCTTCACCATTAAATAACACAGAGTAAGGAGTTTTATGATGAAGGACTGATGAAGGTAACCTATTAATGAGAAAGCATGCTATAAGTATAGCATGAGGCCAATAGAAATAGGGTACCTTCATGGGGTAGAGGAGGCCCCGAGCAACTTCAAGAAGATGACAATTCTTCCTTTCAGCAACACCATTTTGTTGAGGAGTATAGGCACATGGTGTTTGATGAATAAGCCCATTACTCTCACAAAATGATTTGAAGTCATGAGACATGTATTCCTTAGCATTATCAGATCTAAGGGTTTGAATTTTCTTCCCAAATTGTGACAAGACCATAGCATGAAAATTTTTAAACAAAGGAAGAATTTTGGAACACTCTTTAAATATATATAACCAAGTCACTCGAGTAAAATCATCAACAAAAATGACAAAATAGTTAACTTGGGAAATATTTGAGACACATAAAGGGCCCCATACATCAGAATATATTAGCTCAAACGGAGCAGTACTTGTAGTTGTAAGACGAGGAGAATATGTACTTCTGACATGTTTACTTAATTGACAAACCTCACAACTGATATTAGAAAGTCCTTTTAAAGATAGAACCAAAGAACGAAGTGAAGGGGTAGACGGATGACCCAGTCGGTTGTGCCAAAGTTGGGCCTCAGATGTAGTGGACAATAATGCAGCTAATGGTGGAAGAGTGAAGTAGTACAAACCCCCCTTTTCATGGCCGCCACCAATCACCCGCTTCATAGTGAGATCCTGAAAGACACAAGAAGACGATGAGTAGGTGATAGAGCAATTTAATTGTTTGTCAATTGGCTAACCGAGAGCAAATTTAAAGGAAATTGAGGAACAAAAAAAACATCTTGAAGGGGAATAGATGAAGTAAGAGAGGAGGAACCTTTGCCAAGGACCTTGGTTTGGGTACCATCAGCAATAGTAACGAATTTATGAGGATAACGAGGAGATAAGGACTGCAACAAGTGTTTGTTATCGGATAGATGTTCGGAGGCCCCGGAGTCGATGATCCAAGAGGAAGAGGAAGAAGAGGAAGAAAACATACCTCAGGCAATAGTAATGGCAGCAGTAGCTGATGAGGGAATACATGATTCCATGAAGGACTTCATTTTCTGAAATGCAACATAGTCCTCAGCCGTAAGAGTCACATTTCCAGATGATGATTCAGCCTTATCTTCATCTTTCTTAGCGTTAACTGAGACTGGGTTAGCTGTGGCCCAATCAGGCTTGCCATGAAGTTTTCAGCATGATGCCACAAGGTGGTTCTGACGGCTACAATAAGTGCAAAGTTGAGGCTCAGTACGGAAAGAATTCTGACCTGTTCTACCACCTCTATTTTCAGCCCCTCTCATAGTTCGATCCCCTCTCATATTTCTGCCCCGTCCTCAGGATGAGGAAGATGTTCCCCGATTGCCAGAGAACATCGTCGATGGAGCATCAATAGGAGAAGGAGCGGATGGATCCGGTATCCTTAGTAATGTAGCACTATTATCATCGAAGGATGGAAGAGCAGAAGAACTTAGAAGTTGTATTTTGGCCACGTCAAGGTATGGTTTAATATTCGATAAGCAAATGGCTACTGCCAAAGCTTCTCTTTGTTGTTCTTGAACTGCAATATCAGTGGAATATGGCTGAGCTAGTTTCCATTCTTGAAGAAGACCGCAAAATCGTGCCAAAAATTCGTGAATATTATCTCCATGTTTCGTATGCAGCATGTTTTGTAAGACATCATAAATTTTTTGTAATGAAGCAGTGCTTGAGTAATGCTTGGCACAAGTGTCCCATATGTTCTTGGCGGTTTCCAAGTGGACCACATTATTGGCCACTTGCTCTTCCATGCTATTAATGAGCCAACTTATCACCATGTTATCATACTTAACCCACTTGTGGTAGGACGCATCTTCTTCATCAATCGGAGGAGGAAAGTTAACAACATGGCTCAAGAGGTCACAAGTAATAGAACCCTCCAAACCGATTGTGACCAGCTCATGTAATTGGAGAGACCTCTAAGTGGAATTGTAGTAATACGGAGTATATCACTCTTATTACTATTGTATCCAATCTCCATGATGAGGCAAGTAAAATATGGAGGTCAAGGGAAAAGGCCTTCTTCAAAGAACAATTACTCTATGTAATTTGAAGAACCCGTAGACCAAATCAATCACCAACAAAAGAGAACAAGAACCAATTCTTTCACAAGGGCAAGCACCAAATTATCAACAAATTTGTGCCTTTAGAAAGTGATAATAACATCCAACCATCACTCAACTTCTCTTGTATTCATAAGAACAAAGAGAAGAAAGTAGATGCAACCGATTAGGCCTTAATCCAAACTCCAACACAAATGAGCAATAGACAAAAATTTAGAGAAGATTTAATGACAAACCAAGACACTTGGAAGAGATTTATCTTCAGGTCATGAGAGACTTCATCGTAAGAAAAAATTCAATTGTTGAAGTTAAAAAAAAAGGGAACTACAAAGGGTAAATGGCTGTTGGCATTTTATCAAACATATAATGTGCATCCAACAACATAACACAAACCCATGAGCAACCTAAAGTAGGAGAAGATACAGCAACATGTGTTGGAATTCTACCTCAAATGAGATGGATCCAAATTACATAAAAGTAATTGAATTTCACCCATCAATCTTAATAAGATGCAAATAGCAAATGATCTTGATCACTCTTGTAATTGATTTACAAGGAGTCAAGATTATAACATCAATTTAGTCATAGAAATAAATCTTTACAACATATAAAGATTTATCTTGACTTGATGTGACTCAAAATTCAAGAAGTAAAGAAAAACAGTAAAAGGAGTATGTAAATAAGAAAAGGAAACAAAAAAAAACGTAAATAAGAAGATGATGAACTTATCTCTTTATGACTGAACTCCTTTTACAACTTCTTGAATAGATTTCATAATAACTCCATGAAGAGATCCTAAACACCTTGCTCTGATACCATGTAGAATTTAGGATCTCATGAAAGAAACTTTAGATCAACAAGAAAGAAGAAGAAGAAGAAGAAGAGAGAAGGAGAAGAGAAGAGGAAGAACGTGGAAGAATAGAGTTTGGATTAAGGGAGAAGAGAGTTGCGTCAAAAAGAAAAATGAGGGCAGGACGAATTTGTGGAAAGAGAGGAAAGTGCTTCAATGCCCTACCTCTTAGCCATTGCCTTTATTTATAGTTTTACAATACCCTTAGGGCTACAACTTGATAAAACAAAAGACATAAAAGGAACACATATTTACACTTCTATGCCATCTTTATGGAAAGTAGCATATTTTACACATATGCCACTCCTTTGACGTGTGGGCTTCTTGTCTTGAACTCGTGGGCTTGAGCCCATCTTCCAACAGTTCTGAAAACCAGAGAACCACCAAGACTTTAGATGGCAATCAAGACATCTTCAGAGAAGCAATGGAGGAAAAATTAATCAGCAAAGGAACTTTCTAAAATCAGTAGAGTCATCATCCTCACTTCCGAAATTTCAGCAAATTAAAATCAAACTCGGATGATAAAGTCGCGGAATGAGCTGATTTCAGGCTTCATATGCTAACATCAATAAACAGGCAACTCAGGAGTCTCTTTATAATGGTTTTCTCTCTTCCCAGCGAGCAGAAAATAGAAACACAACAAAGTCATCCTTTGCTCAATGGCATTGCTGGGTCCTATAGTTCAGGAACATAAGAGGCGTAGCTTCAACGAAGGAGGAGGCGCTGGTCTTCAAAACCTTCTTGAATAATCATCTCGAAATAGCAACCAGATAAAAATCAGCAGAGTCATATGAAGTCTTTCCAACTAGAGCAACGCTGCCCGAGTGATCATAAAGCAGAAACGAGAGAAATAGAATGACAGTATTGAGGTGAAAACTTAAAGCAACTAACTGGTGTAGGACTGAAAAAAAAAGATAAACATGAACCTAAACTGCTAGAGATAATAGATAAAACAAATCACATTATCTTTGTGGGTTGACCAAGTCAACTCACGTAACTTGCTCTAATACCATGTTGAATTAATGGAAAAATGAAATACTTCTTTGACTTATTGTAATCAGAGTACATGAACTTCTATTTATAATAGAGGAAAGTAGTAGAGTCCAACTACAATTAAACTACCCTTGTCTCAATTACACCCAAACTTTAACACTTAAAGATAAGTCCTAGAATAATAAAATAACCCAATATAAATAGAAGATTAACATGACTAAAACACCCTTAAATTGAAACTCTTCTGTGGGTCCATATCTTATGGGCTTGGGTCCATCTTCCAACAATCTTAGATATGTAGGCCTTCCTTGGTCGTGTGGGCTTGGGTTCATTTTCTGTGGGTCCATATCTTATGGGCTTGGGCTCATCGTCCAACATTCCTCATTGACCAATCTTGAAACTTGTTTGTTTGGAACTAAACTATCTTAGTAAAATAAGCCTTCCAAATTAACAAAATTTTGCTTAGCACTTGGTTTAAGCCTAGTTGAGGATTGATAAATTAGATAAATCCGAAACGACAAACTTAGATTGTCAAATCTATTACCTTTAGTCCTACCTATGTGAATTTATGACTTAGAGCATATTTGAAAATTGAGCCCACAACCATAAATATAAACTTAATGTATAGTTATACCCCACAACAAAGTGAACTTCAATGACTATATCAATGCTTGGCGACCACCTTGTTGATATGAGCAAGTCATGATCATTAACACACATAGGTAAACTGCAAGCATGCATTAGGTATCTCCCTAAAATAAGAATTGGTTGCTGATTAAGGGAACGATTACTTTGTTGGACAAGAGAAAGTCAAATTATGTGCCTCCATAAAATATTAATCAACCCTAATGTGATAGGAGTGGATTATGACCCAATTAGAAAGTAATTAGAAAATCTTTAGGTCCTACCACCATTAGAGCCCATGTAGCCCAAATAGAATTAAACATAACATCCTAGATATTTAGGTACAATGGATGTCTTTTGCCTATAAAGCATGTTGAAAATCTCTAAGTTTAGGCAAATCACCCTTATATTGCCATTAGCCTTACTTATACCATAAGAACTAATGAGCTAGGTGAGTTAACAAGTACAATATTTGAGTAAATTTATATTAGGCATTATTACTTTGGTAACCTCACTATGGAATGAATGTACTTGTGTTGTTTGGATCTCTCTCAAGATCTTGAGAATCCCATCTCATGGCTATGAATCATTTTTCACTTGAGAAGTTGATTCTATGCACGATTCATATATTTGATTCTTATGCTTTTATAGAAACCTAAACATAAGAAATTCTTGTTTAGTTTTCTACAATAGCTTAAAGAGTTCCTTGAACTTGCTCAACACAATTCAAATTTGCCTACTTGTGCTAAATTAGATTTTGATATTCACCCTTTCTAGAGTCGTGAAGATCTCAATTGTAAATAGTATAAATAAATTAAATTGATCTTCGCAAAGCACACAAGTCCTTGGGTAGATAAAGAATATCATCATTTAATTAGACTAAGTTAACATTCTAAATCACATTTATGTGCTTAGAGTGGTGATACTTTGCATTGAGTCTCAACCAATCTCATCCTTTGAGTATCAGGTTGGACTCATTAATATTTTACTACTCAAAGACATATTGAGATTTCCAAACCATATATGAAAATTACAAAAAAAAAAAAAAGAATGTATTGTTTTAAACGAGCTTTTAGAGCTCATAATTAAGTAAATTCTTAGAAAAGAATGGTTATAAGAGAGGAAGCATAGATAACACACTATTCACTAAGAACAATGATCAAGATTTGATTATCGTTCAAATTTATGTGAATGATATAATATTTGGTTCTACAAACCCCGCTCAGTGTTTGCTAGTGTAATGAAGAATGAGTTTTAAATGAGTTCCATGGGTGAACTCACATTCTTCCTTGGACTTCAAGTAACACACATAGAAAATGGCAAATTCATAAATCAGTCCAAATACATTAAGGGTTTGTTTAAAAGATTCAAGATAAAAATCTTAAGTTAGTTAGCGCACCCATGAGTTCATCCTTGAAACTTGACTCTGACAACTCCGGTAGGGCCATAAATAAAAAAATCTATAGAATCATGAAAGGATCCCTACTATACCTTTCAGCCAGTAGAGTGGATATAATGTTCTCGGTATGCCTATGTTCTAAATATCAATCCAATCCTAGAGAATCTCACTTAGTGGCAATAAAAAGAATTTTCCATTATCTACTTGGGACACCCAACTTAGGTCTTTAGTACTCAAACTCTTCAGCCATTAATCTAGTTAGTTACTCAGATGCTGATTTTGTTGGTTGCAAATTTGATGGAAAGAGTACTAGTTGTAGTTGCCAATTATATGGAAATATGCTTGTCTTTTAGTTTTCCATGAAACAACATTTAGTTTTACTATCCACTACTGAAGCTGATATATAGCGTGTGGAAAGATGTTGTGCTCAACTTCTTTGGATGAAACAACAACTAGATGATTACAACTTAAAGAAAAGAAAATTTTAGTCCATTGTGACAACATGAGTGCCATAAGTCTAAGTAAGAGCACGGTTCACCACTCTCGATCAAAACACATAAAAATTAGACATTATTTTATCAGACAGCTGGTTCAAACCAAGGTTATTAAAATTGTGTTTGTCCCTACCAAAAATTATTTAGCAGATATTTTTACTAAGTCATTAGGACTTTATCCCACCTTGATTCACTTAGGCTGAGAATTTTGACCTCAAAAAACACATCCCATTATTTTAGTGCCAATAGAGAGAACTAGAAATAAAAAGATTAATTTTCAGTCACTTTGCTAAGGTCATTGATTGATCGATCAACTTTAGCGATTGATCGATCAATCAAAACATAATGATTGATCATTCACAGCACGAATAGAGAAGATGAAGAGTCAAATTCAAAATTTTAACCCATCTTTTCAAATCAAATCATTTCAAAACTCATTCCAACGATTTTCCAAAGCTCCAGTGACCCCAAATCTCTATTCAATCTTCATTTTTGGGAGATTTTCCATAAAATCCATGGATGAGACTCTCATTTACACATCTTTTTCTAAAAAAAAATCGATCAAAATGGTTAGGACAAAGGTCATTGGGAATAATAAGACTCCAAAGAAGGAGAACAATGCTTGCGATGAAATGCCCAATAGGAGGGAACATTTCTGAACATGGACTCAAAGAGATGAGTATCTCCAACACTTGACCTCAAAGAGCATAGTTGAGCCAAGTATGATCGATATCTCCTTTTTCGAAAGAGAGATTTTTTATTTTAATAGAATGTTTTGATCTTACAAGGGGTATCGAAGGGTGAAGAAGAAATTTACCCACTTTTGGTAAAAATATCCTACACAAACCTTGAGGTAGAAGAACTCTCTTATTGCAATTTATGGCTCGCAAGCTACGTCAAAAACACAAGCATATCAATTATGACTAGTTAGCTCAGTGCATGACTTGGAACATCTTCTATGGGATTAACATGATTTATTAAGGAGAGCTGGCCTATGGACTTCAATAGAGATTGCCCTCAAAACATCCAAGAAGCCATTCAAGTGTCATTTGGGCAAACGTGTGGAAGCTCCTATGATGTGAAGATCAAGGAATTAAGTATGGATTATCAGATCTTTATGGAAATTGTGACACATTTCCTCAATCCAAGGAAAGACACCTTCTCTCACCTCACTACTGTCGATATCATATGGTTTTGAGCCATTATCAATAGAATTCACGCTTGACTACGGATATATTATGACATGTCGCAAGCTGAACATAGCCACCGGTACTCTAGTTGATAACCTTCCTTTCTCTAGAGAGGTCATCACCATCCTACATCTGAGCGGTGTCAACCTATCAAATGAGGTATATGTGGACATGATGAATTAGAGAAATCAAAGTAGGAAATTTTGGGTTCACCAAATGGCGAGGACAATGGATACAAAAAGAGAAGATACCAAAGGAGTCTATGTCGCAGCCTATCGCTTCCATAGATGAGCTTAGTTTGGAGCCTCCCATGGATGACTTTGAGTTTGTGAAGAGGAGAAGAATGAAAGAAGGTGGTCCATCATCCACAGATCGGATCTTTGCTCTAGAAGACACCGTAGATTATGTTCGGGCTACTCATCCAGTAGTCATATCCACTTTGGATGACTTGAAGGCGCCTGCAGAGGATCGAGCACCACTTCGATACCATCCTCACTTGGCTCCCGCCTCCAGCTTAGTTGACCTTAGGATCCACCCATTCACTTTTTGACTCCCAGTTGTTAGAAGAGGGCTCAAGCCCACACATCCAAGAAAAGTGTTAGAAGAATGGCATCAAGCCCACATGTCCAAGAAAAGAAAGCCCACACATCTAAGAGGTGGCATAAGGGTAAATAAGAAGACTTCTCATAAAGATGGCATGAAGTTGTAATTATTTGTCTTTTTATGTCTCTTCTCTTATAATGTTGTAGCCCTAAAAGGGCATTGTAAAAGCTATAAATAGAGGCCTTGGCTAAGAGGTAGAGCATTCAAGCTCTCTCCTCGTTTTCCCAAAAATTCGTCCAAGCTCTCTCACTTGGTAGCCGCTCTCCCTCTTCTCCTCCATCCAAGCTCTCTCCCTAGGTGATTGATCTCTTATCTCTCTCTTCTCCTTCTTCTTCTTAGTTTGGTTGAAGTTCTTATCATGGGATCCTAAATTCTATATTGTATCAGAGCATAGAGTTTAGGATCCCCTTTGATGAAGTATACAAAAAAAATATTATGAAGATCTGGCCATGAAATTACTCATGAAGGAAGGAGTCTAACCATAAGAGATAAGTTATTTCTGGTTATTATTTACAAATTTTCCTTGCTATTTGATCTCTGGATTACTTCAAGACAAGATGATCTTCATATGAGAAGTTGTGAGGAATAATTCCTTGTGATTAAGAAGATGTTATCATCCTAGTCTTCTTGTAGCTAAATTAAAAGGTTGATCAAGATTGGTTGTTACAAGTTGTTTTATCAAGATTGATGATTTGAGATTCAGTTATGTACATGTGACTTGGATCAATTTTCTATGAGCTAGAATTCCAACACATGTTGTTGCAAGGCCTCTCACACTTGGTGCTGCTCATGTGTTCTATTTATTTAGTTGGTGAATCAACATATGTTTAAATCCCAGCATGATGAAATTTCGTCTACGTGCCTCTACTATTTTGCTGCCCTCTCTACTCTCTTGAACTCCAACACTTGGTTATTTGAAAGTTGGATTGTCCCTATGAGTTGAGATTTATAAGAGACCTTATTTGCTACAAAGGATCTGAAAGAAAGAAAATTGTGGTTCCCTAAATAAAGCTTAAGATGGCGGATTAGGCATTGAAGCTCACAACCCAAATCCTACTCTCTTCTCAACCTTTGCTCTCCTCCTCTCTTTTCCTAACCCAACCATCCACTTCTCTTCTCTCCTTATTCTTTTCTCTTATCTTCTCTGTTGAATTTATGGACAAGAGAAATACTTCATTGACTTATTATGATCAGAGTACATGAACCTCTATTTATCACAGAGGAAGGTAGTAGAGTCCAACTACAATAAAACTACCTTTGTCCCAATTACGACCAAACTCTAACTCTTAAAGATAAGTCCTAGCATAATTAAATAATTTAACATAAATAAAATAAAAACATAACTCAAACAAGAACTCTTCATTGACGTGACCATAAGACAAAAATGTCAGTTCGTGGTTATCTTTGTGAGTCCTTCTTGATCTTCCAACTTATGTGATAAGGATGCCAACTCGTTATAATCATGGTGGGTCCTACTTACATGCTTGGACTCATCTTACAATATTCTTAGATATGTGGGCCTTCCTTGGTCATGTGGCCCATCTTACAATACTCCTAGATATGTGGGTCTTCCTTGGTCGTGTGGGCTGGAGCGCATCTTCCAACACTCCCCCTCAAGCTGGGGGTGAGAAAACATCATGAATTCCCAACTTGCTGCAAATGGAGTGTAAAATCTTTTTTGTATAAAATGGCAGTCCTCCACATCTTCCATGAGTCCCAGCTGGCCAATTCAGGGGGGAGGGGGGGAGGGGGAGGGGTATAACATATTTTTGACGGGGTATCAAGTTCCTCCATCACAGTATCCCAACCATTGATATTTTTAAGTTCCTCCGTCATGGAATCCCAACCATTGATATTTTTGATATTTTTGACATGGCATTAAGTTCCTCCTTCATGGAATCCCAACCGTTGATATTTTTGACGGGGTATTAAGTTCCTTCATCATAAAATCCCAACCATTGATATTTTTGACGGGTTATTAAGTTCCTCCTTCATGGAATCCCAAACGTTGATATTTTTTAAGGGGTATTAAGTTCCTCCGTCATGGAATCCCAACCGTTGATATTTTTTTTGGGGTCAAATAAATGATGGTATGAGAAATGACACTGAGGCCACCTCTTTTTCAATAATAATGTCTCATCCGAAGAGACATAATAGCTGCAATTGAATATAACATGACCATCTTCCAAAACATATAACATGAACCAAAATAATAAACCTTGCAAAAGAACCCATGAAATAATTTGATATTAAATTTTCCTCTTAGATGCACAATCTTCATTTGTGCTCCCCCTTTCTTGAATATTTTGGTCACATAAGCTTTATCCACAACATATGGAATAAAATACCTTTTTCTTGTACTTCTTGTACTTCTCCCCCTCATGTTGGGAAGTAATGGCAGTAATCACAGCTTGGACCAAATATCATAGATGTAGAAATAAGCCCAAATAACAGAGATATAGTAATAAGCCCTCAAACCAGGGAGAAGTGAAATATTTTCTTGATATAGTGAGAAGTGAGATATAGTGACGCAAAAAAATTGGCTTACATTCGGATTTTTCAATGCAACAGGGTACCAACATGACCTTTGACTCTTGCAATGAGAATATATCTTTAAATATAGATCAGATTGGCATTAAATTTATCCTTTTGAAACTAGATTTAAATAAATTTCATCCAAGTATAAATTTTCTTCATAAAATATAATTATCAGAAGATAAATAATCTGATAGACTTCGGTCTCTGTCATCTGGCCGAACTAAGAACTGTTTCTCCTTTTTTTTTCCAGCGTGACCATTGAATTTTCCAAAATCAATATCTCCTTATAAAAAATTCAGATCGAGAATTGGATGAATAGGTAAGAAAATATACTTATAGATATTTATTTATATATATAATTCTCCATATAAATTCTAATTTTTTATATCATAAAATACCTCAGAAGTTAAAGCTTTCTGTTGATGCTTGAACCTTTTTTTCAATCTAACCTTTGGTGCTTCAAATATCGATTTCTCTTTGTAGATAAATCCGATTGAAAATTGGTTGAATAGGTAAGAGAATAGACTTACAGGTATTTATCTATATATATATATATATATATATAGATAGATAGATAGATAGTTATATATCCTTATAAAGTCTTGTTATTGATAGCATAAAATACCTCGAAAGTTGAAGTTTTCTGCTACTACTCAAACCTCTTTTGTAATCTGACCTTCGCTCATTCAAATATCGGTTTCTATTTGTAGATAACTCCGATTGGAAAAAATCGTTGTTCCTTGGGAATTAGACTCAAATATATTTTCGTCAATATATAATTTTCAATATGAAAATCTCAATATAGAGGTGAAAAACGCAAAAAAAAGTATGGGTGTAGGAACTGAAAAGAAAAACTACGAACCTTAACTTAGGGTTTAGGGTTTAGAGAAAATGATGTCATTATCTCTGTGGGTTGACCAAGTCAATTCACAGAACCTGCTCTGATACCATGTTGAATTTATGGAAAAGAGAAATACTTCATGATGTTATTATAATCAGACTATGTGAACCTCTATTTATAATAGAGGAAGGTAGTAGAGTCCAATGTCCCAATTACACCCAAACTCTAACTCTTAAAGAAAAGTCTTAGCATAATTAACTAATTCAATATAAATAAAAGACAAACATAACTCAAACTAGAACTCTTCATTGACGTGACCATAAGATAAAGATGCCAGTTCGTGGTTATCTTTGCAAGTCCTTCTTGATCTTCCAACTTATGTGATAAGGATGCCAACTATGTGGTAATCATGGTAGTTCTTACTTCTTATGTGCTTGGCGTCTTCTTAAAATACTCTTTGATATGTGGGTCTTCCTTGGTAGTGTGGTCCTTCTTACAATACTCTTAGATATGTGGGTCTTCCTTGGTCGTGTGGGTTGGAGCTCATCTTCCAACATTCTTGTTTTTCCTTCCTTCTTTTCACTACTGAAACTTGAAGATATTAACACCATGGAATCCTGAAAATAACAATTTTTATGTCAAATTGGGTATCAAATTAAATCACTTTGATTCTAGTTTTTTTAGCAACAAACTATTTTTTATTCAAGCTATATTTTGGGAGATATTGATATCAAAAGTATCAATGTCAGTTTTGCCAAAAATATTTGCTTTTCCTATTTTCTCTCCTATTACCTCTCCATGCATTAATGTGAATTAAGTTTTCTTTTCTCCTAGAGTCCTACTTTTGTTAGGAAAATTTCCCTTGTAATCAGTGAGTTTTGGTTAGATTAAATCAGTCCATGATGTGTTTTTCCAAGGTAGGTGATATCTTGCTTGGATGTTGTTTCCAATTTCTTCTTTTTTATTACTTGATTGTGTATCTTCAACATCGTCATCTAAAAAATTATGCTCACCCCAAAAAAAGTATCTTTGAGGTCATACTTGGTCCAACTTGGCTTTATGTTTACAGTTCTTCAGTTACACTCTCTCCTACATTTTACCAGAAAAGAAGGTCACAATCATTAGTGATTTGATAAGCAAGTTCTTGTTATTTTCTTTAGAAACTTGATTTGAAGTATGTCTATTGTGTAGTCTCCTCCTTATTATTAAAATTTTTTTTTCTCTAGTTCTTCTTCAATTTATCATCTTTTTGTTTTCATCACTTCAGAGCAATGACCCACTCCTTAAAAAGTATATGGGCGTGCCTAACTTCCAAATTGAGTCAAGTCTTTTTATTCTTCACCCAAGAGGTATTTTTTAGTTACTCTTAAAAAGTGAGTAGCCTCTTAGTTGTGCCCTAAAATTGGATCATTTTTCCACCTTTGAAATTGAGTGGATTGTGTTTGAAACTATTACCATTTTGATTGGTGTATGAAGCTTTGTCATATGGCTAGGAGTCATTTTTTTCTCCCATGTTGTGTTTTATCCTAGCTGGATCTCTATGTCCATTTTATCCCTAGCTTGAGGGGGAGAAGTAGAAGAAGAAGTAAGAGAAATTGGTTTTTTATTCCACTTGATGCGGTAATTTTTATGTAACCAAAGTATTCAAGAAAGTGGGAGAACCTAAGATAAAGAATTGACATCTACGAAGATTTTTTCAGCCAAAGAAGATTGAAGACCAATAATCTTTTTCTTTGTAATATGAAGTAATAAATTCCAACTTGAGGACGAGTGTTGAAGAGCAGGTATGGGAGAGTCTTAAATGACCCTCATAGAAAGAAGCCTCATAGAGTAATTTCAATTTCATGGGAGGATGTCTCATAGAAGTATTTTAGTTAAAAGGGATTTTAGTTATTTCAGTCTTCTATTTATGTTCATTTGTTTAATTATATTACGACTTATCTTTAAGTGTTAGACTTTGTGTTTAACTGGGACAAAGGGTAGTTTAATTGAAATTGGATTCTACTTGTTTCCTCTATTATAAATAGAAGCTCATTGTACTCAAGTTATAATAAGTCAGTTAAATATTTCTCTTTTCCAAAAATTTATCACTTAAAAAATAAGAAAAACTTAAGTAATCCAAAATAATTGCTTCTAACTCTCATGGCTACCACTCTTTTGATCGTGACATCTGGGTAAGCTCCTTAATCAAGAAAGTCTGTGTTGGAAGATATAGTGGACTGCCATTTTATACGAGAAGATCCTATACACCATTTGTAGCAAGGTGGGTGTTTATGATGTTTTTTCACCCCCAACTTGAGGGGGAGTGTTGGAAGTTGGGCCCAAGCCCACATGATCACGGAAGACCCACACATCCAAGTGTGTTAGAAGATGGACTAAGCCCATAAGACCAAGAAAGGCACACACATCCAAAAGATGTGATAGATGAGCTCAAGGCCCATAGACCAAGGAGAAGGCCCATAGGCCCATATAATGATGGGGAGATGGTAAATAAAGAGTCATCTCACAGAGATGGCATTGATGTAATTAGTTTAAGTTCTAGGAGCATAATTATAATATTATAGTTTTATCAATCTATAAATTGAGCTTCAGGGTGAGGATTAGGACATAACTCCATGACCTCTTCTTCCTCCTGTTTTCTCCAAATGAGTCCCTCTCTCTTTTCTCCTTGAGCTAAATCCATGGATTCCTGAAAATCAATAGTTTGTGTTGAATTTATGGAAACGAGAAAAACTTCATTGATTTTATGTAATCAGAGTACATGAACCCCTATTTATAATAGAGGAAAATAGTAGAGTCCAATTACAAATAAACTACCCTTGCCCCAATTGCACCCAAACTCTAACACTTAAAGATAAGTTCTAGCATAATTAAATAACTCAATATAAATAGAAGACTAACATAGCTAAAACGCCTTTAAACTGAAACTCTTCTATGATATCTCCTTTCTTAATAATTTTGGCTTTGTAAGACTTCTTATTGTGAGAGTCATGCAAGAGGTTTCCATTTCTTCTCTTCAACAGTTTGCAAAAGAATTCAAGTGCTCACCTAAATCGTTAATAATTCTATCTCAAATACACAGTTGTAATTGTCACAATTGAGTCAACTTGAAGGATTTTTTTTTTCACCAAGCTTGTGAATTCAACTCTACTTGTCGAGTCAATTAGAGAGAGTCTTGAGGGGAAACAATGTTGATTCTTCCTTTATCTTCTTGCTCTAGGGTTTATTCTTTGTTCAATCCTTGCCTAATTAATCAAGATCTTCTGTGTTAAGTCCAAGGCAGTCAATTTCTAAAAACTATTATTGATTACTCGTTGTCATTGTTGTTTGTCCTATGACTTATGATTGAGCTTTTCCCATCCACAAAATGTTGATCATAGGTTGACTCCTTTCTTTTGATGATAACAAAACATAATAGAGTTGACAAATTGTAAATTAAGTATTTCATATACTTTACCTTCAAGAGACATATATTTCAATGTCTAAAGCTTTAAACAAATCAAGCCTACTCAAGATTTCAAGCAACATGGAAAGTCAACTCTTGAAGAAGCACCCTTGGAAGAAGAAGGCAAAGTGAAGACTAGAGTTTACGATTTAATTCTACATGAGAAAATTTAATCTATGTAAAAGAAGAGTTGTCCAAACTCCTTCAAATTTGAGGTATAATAAAAATTTAAGCTTTAGGACATACATTGCATTCATACATGTTTTAAAATATCATATACATCTTTTCAAACATGTTAGAGTACTTAGGATCATTCATTCTCATACTTTTAAAAGTCAAATTAATGATTGATGAACCTCTGCCAATGATCAATCTTCCAAAAGTGCATAAGCCAAGATTGTAAAGCATGATTGATCAACCTAAGTCGATTGATCGATCATCTAGAACACGACCATTTTGTGTTATAAAGCATGATCAATAATCCCATTTGTACTGATCAATCAATGGTGTCCAGGCAAGTGAATTTTACATTGAATGATTGATCATCCTACATGACTGATTGATCAAATAGAATCATGCTAGTCAAGGACATAAAGCATGATTGATCATGGGGAGTTCATTGGTCAATCATACTTGCATTGCACTGCTAGAGGGAACTCTAATTGATTGATCATACCTTGGCAATGATTAATCAACTTAAAATGTCAGACCCAATGGAAAGATATTGATCGATTGTACCATCGATCAATAAGACACATTTTGACAGAAAAATAGTTATTACTCATGATTGATTGATCAGTCACTTTACACTGATTGATCAGTGTAAACATTGATTTTTACAAACAGGCAAAAAACTGTGAGTTTGGCTTGGGGAACTTATTGTAAGAGAAGAAGTTAATGAGAATTTATTGGCATATCCTTGAACATTTATTCTCAAAGTCTTAAAATTACTTCTCAAAGTGCTTTTGAGTGAAAGAGAGCTATTCCCTTACTAATTTCCAAACTCTTTCCTCTACCTCTTCTTGCATCTGCATTAGACAACCTCCCATTCATTCCATTGTGTTGCAACATTGGATGCTTGAATTTCTCAAAGAGAAAGTACTCTCCAAGTGAAAGGGTGCAAGTGTTTTACCTTTCTTTTGATTTTTCTTTTGTGAAAGGTTCATCCAACTCCTATTGCAATCTAGATAGAAAGGGCATAACTAGAGCTATGTTAAGGAATAGTCCTACATGGTTACTGAGTACAAAGATATTGAGTTTATTAGTTCGGAAAGAGGCTTCCTAAGTGGGCTAGTCATTTTGGGATAGGCCTTGGACCCAACTTCACAAACTAGAATCTAGCTAATCTCTTGAGGAGATTGTTTGTAAAATCTTGTACTTGAGCTAAATGTTGCTTAAAGAGAGTCGAAATCTCTTTGATGTCCATTGCAATTATTAGAGCTAAAATAGTAAAAATTTCTCTTTGATGTCCATTGCAATTATTAGAGCTAAAATAGTAAAAATTTCCCAAGCACGGGTTCTTGGGTAGTGATTTGATGGGAACATCGATAACAAAAATTCTTGCGAATGTCTTTACATTGGAATTGCATGATTGTATATTTTATGTATCCATGCCTTAGTTAATTTGTAACTTATAAATGTCAATTCACCCCCCACTTGAGAAGCCACCTGGGCCAACACAAAATGTCCTCTTTTTTTTTTTTTTCTGCTCGTGACAATGGCCTTCAAGAATGTGTTATTTATCTTCTCACTCCTAAATGACTAGAGAAAATGTAAAGTAATAGGAAGTGAAAAATCAAGTGATGAGAGTAAATTTTTTTTGTGTGGCCTTCCCTCGTTGGTTATGTCAATGTTGACACCACCTATCCCCCTCTCTTTCAACTATTATGGTTTTGTTTGAAAGAACAAAGGTAGTTTGCTTGACAAGAGGAGAGGATTTTTTCTCCCCATGTGTATGAGAGGGAGGAATGAGATTTTTCATCGCTTGCAAGAGATTGAAAGTTCAAGTTCTCATTAGGGGGAAAGCCAAATAACCAAGAGGGAGCAATTGTCCTCCTAAAATTTTGGAAGCCACTGTATTAGCTTCTTTCAGTCATGATTGCCCCCTCACCTCGAAATTTATGCCCCTTTCATTACTTCTCTTATTTTTCCCCTTTATCCCTTCTATGATTTTTCCTCTCTTTCAAAACTTTATGGCTCTACCACTTCTCATTATTTAAGGAGTAGTTGATAATAGTAGGTGAGAAGAAAAGCAAGAATGATGAAAGGGCAAGATTTTGGTGTAACAAAACAAAGAAGGGACTAGAGAGAGATTAGCCCAGAGATGAATATGGGTGGGGAACGAAGAGATTAGGAATCAGTGAGAGAGAGAATTAGACAAAATGTGAAGGTTTTAAGGACAAATATTTCTACTTGCATTCATTAAGAAATCCTTCCAATTTGTAGATTTCTTTTAAGCCTCACTTATTGCTTGCCATAAATGCCAAAACTACCCTTTTCTTAGTCGTCCTCTACTCTAACCTCCTAGTTTTATAAAACTCTCTCTTACCACCAAATTTATGTATGGGCTATCTTATTAAGTCCAAACTTGATAAAAATGATCTTCTCTTCTTATGACTCTACTATAATGACATTGTTTCTAACATATTAAGTAGCTATACGAGGGGAGTGGGGGGGAGGGGGGGGGGGGGGGGGGGGGGGGGGGGGGGGGGGGCGAATTTTCTCAATTCACAAAACTTTGCAAATGAGGAAATTTAAGGAAAAGCTTTCATTTCAATTGTTCTCCAAAAAATAAATTTGAGTTATCTTTAAAATAGATAAATGAATATGAACTTTCATAAATTTCAAGATTTTACAATGTCGAAGTATTACTCTTTGCAAAAATTCCTCCTATGCTACACAACCCTATTTTAAGACCACTCCTTAATGGCAAGTCCTTCTCTCTCAAGATATGGTCGAGTACTTTTCATAGATTAGTGTGACCTTATATATAGCCCAAGAACTTATCAGATCCAATAATGATTCTTTCAATGTACATCTAATCTCACTCAAACTCTAGTCATATGAGGCATCCCGAAATGGGGTTTCCTAACATGACACAGTAAGTTTAATTACCATATACAGTTAAATCAAAACTATTTTTAAAAAGTTACATCATAAAATTTATTAAATATTCATTTACAATGGGTAATAAATATCCATACTTGTGTATAATGAAACTTTTTTGGATTAATGAGTTCTAACAAAAGTATGCTTTTGCTCATTTGACAATTGTACCTAGGAATAAAACCTTCCAGTTATATTAAAAATACAAAATCTCCAAAGTGGCTAGAAGCATAAGATAATCTATTTTTGTTTTTTTTTTCCAGAATTACATCTCACACAAAATTCAGTTCAATTTGAAGTACAAATAGAAGGTCTTATGCTTGGATCTGATTATTGTTCAAGTACGAAGCTACACCATTGAAAGTTGAGTGCTTCAAGAACCAATGCAAGCTACCCCGAATCTAAGTGAGAGAAGAAGATGAGTTGCAGGTTCATAGGTTGAAGGCCCAACTATCCAGGTCAAGTGAATCACAATCCTTAGTGTTTCACACACAATATTGTAAGATATTGGGACATGTTGTTAATGTATGGTCCAACATCCAATACCCTATATGTAGTCATCTCTTATACAAAGATCTAAGTGAATGATAGATGCCAAATTCTGACATGAGAACTAGGTTAATTAAAATAGAATAGCCCTTATAATTGTGTTATAGGTGGTTATTTACCAGTTTTCAAATGAAATGTCCATTTATTGAATTTGGCATTAATCACTGCTTATATTGCATATTTTTCTCTCCTGAATTATATTTCATTGCTTTTAGGGTTTATTTTATTTCTTTTAATGATTTTTATGGATTTAATTATGGAATTTCAGGAGAATTTTGTGTGGAGAAGGAGATATTTACAAAAATGCCATTAGTGAAAGGGATAGGTGAATTTTAATAAAAAATCGATTTGAGACCCAGGGAGGAGGGGGAGGAGAAAGAGGGAGCTCGAGAGAGTCTCTCAACCTACAGCTGACCGGTCGAAGGGAAGACCCAAGAGGGCTCCCTCCAGCCGTCGTCTGCTACGTGCCACCTTCGTCCACCGCCGTCCAACAACCAAGAACAGGCCCGAGGAGACCTTGAGAGAGTCTCCGTCGCGGTGAGTTCGACACTACCATTTTCAGCTCGCTAGGCCGAGAGGTGACCCGAGAGGGCTCCTCCTGCGCCGATTTCAGATACTGACCACCCTCCTGTGTCGATTCCGCACTTCCGACCAAGACTCGAGAGAGCCGGTCAGAGGATTTCAACTCCATTCCATCTTTCGTCGCACCACCTCCCTCGGTGGATTTTTATTCTTCTTCTTCGGCATCGTCTCCACCTCCGACTGCTCGCTCTTGCAATCCAAAGCCCTCAATTTCTGGAAATCGCAACAACTGTGAGAATGAAATTTCTGCCTGAGCGAAAGGAAGAAAAAGGGGAGTAATTCATCATTTTATAATTTAATTTGTTTCCTATAATTTGAACTTAGGTTTTGAATGCTTATAAAATTTGATTTGAGAATGGATTTTTATTGAATATTTGTTTTTCGAATTTTTGAGTAATTAACTAGCTAGGGCAGGATTATAATTTAGCTTGGATTATGGAATCTTAAATCCAATCTCTTATCCATGATTTAAATTAAGAGAATGATTTGTTGCGGGAATGTTTGGATTAAAGTTTTAAGTGAATTGAATAGGAAACCTAAATTAAATGTCTACCCTATTTTGTAATTTTACCATCATCACAATAGGAAATTGATTCTCTACATTCTATTGTAATCTGATCTCTGTCATTAACTCTAGGCGCCCGAGAGGCGCTAGACGCAAGGATTGAGAATCCGGACTCGTGGTTACGTGGCGCTCGACAGAGGCACGAATCATGGTAAAATCCAGAGTTGATGCTTCCTGTTGTGAAAGTAGTTAATTAGATTATTGCTCGATAATTTAGGATATAATCAGTGTTTAGTTCAAATTAATTCATCATATTTGGTTAGGCTAGTTGACTGAAGAATACACTAAATTCAGTCCTCCCTGTGGATATGACCCTCGCTTACTGCTAGATTACATGAACGATTCGTACGCTTACGAGGTATTAAAGTCGGCGTAATTAAATTTCACAACAAGTTTTTGGCTCCGTTGTCGGGGATCAAACCCGGGTCACCCGCATGATAGGCGGGAATACTCACCACTAGCAAGCCAAAGCCATAACCACCCTTAGGAGTGGTCGTGAGTTGAACAATGGGGTAGGGACCACTAAGTCTAAGGAGTCAAAGGATGACAATGGGGACACATCATTGAGTGAAGAACCTCCAAGTTCTCCACCAACAGCTAGGCAGATCCCTAACCAAGTCCCACCAGCTCCTTATCCATAGAGGTTATCGGGCCCACCTAGGAAAGGAGATAGCATGCATGAAACGTTGGAACTGTTTAGTAAGGTTCACATTAACATTCCACTTCTTGATGCTATTAGGCAAGTCCCTATTAGGCAAGTCCCTGCTTATGCCCGATTTTTGAAAGACCTTTATACACAGAAGAGAAAACAACATGTTAACAAAAAAGTCTTTCTTACTGAGAATGTAAGGACAATTCTGAAGCACAACACTCCTCCTAAAGTTAAAGATCCTAGATGCCCCACAATTTCATGTGTCATTGGTGAACACACCATCCAGAGAGTTCTTCTTGACTTAGGGGCAAGTGTGAATTTGCTTCCTTTCTCTATGTACCAGTAATTAGGTTTGGGGGAATTGAAGCCTAGCCCCATCACACTTCAACTAGTTGACCGTTCTGTCAAGATACCATGAGGAATAGTTGAAGATGTTATGATAAAAGTGGACAAATTTCTATTCCCGGTTGATTTCATTGTTGTTGATACAGAACCAGTAGTCAATGTGACCAACCAAATTACTGTCATCCTAGGATGTCCCTTCTTAGCCACATCTAATGTTGTCATTCATTGTAAAATTAATGAGTTGGAGTTGTCTTTTGGAAATTTTAAGGTCACGTTGATGTGTTTAATGTCGGGCACCATCCACTTGAGTCTGATGATCTGAGTCTTGCATTTAAGATAGAGACTGTTATGCTTGATGATGAATCCACTCTTGAATCTTATGAGTCTTACATAACATCTTTAGACATGGACTATTTTGATGAGGAAGCATATTTTCGAGAGGTTGACTCTTTACTCAATTCTGTACCTCTGTTGGAGGAAGCTTATGAGGTTGTCACAACTGATCATCCACATGATCTTCATCTTGACTTGGACAAACCTCTTGAAACTCCCAAGCTAGATCTTAAGCCACTTCCACGTTGAAGTATGCGTTCTTGGGGCCCATGAACTTCTTTCCCGTCATTATTGCCTCTGATTTGAGTACTGAGCAGGAGGAACAACTAACTGAAGTTTTACAAGCACACAGAGATGCATTGGGCTAGACTCTTGATGACATAAAAGGGATTAGCCCCTCCATATGCATGCATCGTATTCATTTGGAGGAGGGGACTAAAGCCTCATGTGAGATGCAACATAGGTTAAATCCCCATATGCAGGAGGTTGTGAGAGAAGAAGTCATCAAGTTGCTTGTGTCAGACATCATTTACCTAAGTGAGTCCAATTCAAGTTCTCCCTAAGAAAGGGGGGATAACGATAATAAAAAATGAGAGTGGTTAATTGATTCCCACAAGAACTACTACCAAGTGGCGTGTCTGCATTGACTATAGTAAACTTAATTCCGCCACTAGGAAGAATCACTTCCCACTACCTTTCATTGATCAGATGCTAGAGCGATTGGCCGGCCACAGTTTTTATTGCTTCTTAGATGGATACCTCGGTTAAAATCAAATTCCCATTGCTCCAGAAGACCAAGAAAAGACCACATTCACGTGTCCGTTTGGCACCTTTGCTTACAGACGCATGCCTTTTGGTTTCTGCAATGTGCCCGCCACTTTCCAATGGTGCATGATGAGTATCTTTTCTTACATGATTGGTGACTTTGTAGAGGTCTTTATGGATGAATTTTTTGTGTTTGGCTCTAGCTTTGAGACATGTCTGCACAATCTTTCACTCGTAATGTCCCGTTGCATTAAGTCCAATTTAGTCTTGAATTGGGAGAAATGCCACTGCATGGTAAAAGAATGAATTGTTTTAGGACATGTAGTGTCTGAGCGGGGTATAGAAGTGGACAAAGCCAAGGTTGACCTAATTGCCAATCTGTCACCACCTATTTTTGTGAAGGGGATACGTTCTTTCCTTGGCCATGCTGGGTTCTATAGGCGCTTCATTAAGAACTTTAGCAAAATTTCTTGTCCTTTGATGAATTTGCTTGCTCAAGATGTTGCTTTTGCCATTGATAATGCATGTATTCAAGCTTTTGAGACACTGAAGAAATGTTTGTCCACTGCACCCATTGTCCAACCCCCTACTTGGTCTTTGCCTTTTGAGTTGATGTGTGATGCCTCTAATTATGCATTGGGGGCTGTTTTTGGGGCAAAAGGCAAATAAAATTCCCTATGTTATTCAGCATGCTAGTCGCACTCTTCAGGATGCTTAATTGAATTACACTACCACTGAGAAGGAGTTGCTAGCTATTGTGTTTACCATGAACAAATTAAGATCATATTTGTTAGGGTCAAAGGTTCTAGTGTTCACTAATCATTCTACTTTGAAGTACTTATTATCCATCAAGGACACTAAACCTCGCTTGGTTAGATGGATCTTGCAATTGTAAGAATTTGACCTTGAGATTCGAGATAAGAAGGGTTGTGAGAATGTTGTTGCTGATCATCTATCTAGGATCTGTGTAGCACCTCAGGAAGGATCCCTTCCTTTAAATGATTCCTTCCCTGATGAACAACTTCCAAGTATCCCAATTGCCTTGGTTTGCTGACATAGTCAATTATCTTGTAACTCGTAAGATTCCTGATTATTGGAGTAAACAAGATCGGTTGAAATTCTTTTCCCAAGTCAAACATATTTTTAGGGATGACCCTTATTTGTTCAAGGTGTGTCCAGACGAAGTCATTAGGCGTTGTGTACCTGAGCAAGACTTTGCCAACATTCTTGAATTTTGTCATTCCCACGCATGTGGTGGACATTTTGGTTCTAGAAAGACCGCGGCTAAAGTCTTGCAATGTGGTTTCTATTGGCCTTCATTATTTAGAGATGCCCATGAGTTTTGTCTTGTGTGTGATAGATGCCAACAGACTGGTTGTTTGTCTAGGAAGAACATGATGCCTCTTAACCCCATTCTTATTGTTGAATTGTTTGATGTGTGGGGTATTGACTTCATGGGTCCTTTTCCTGTCTCGTTTGGCTATCAATACATCCTTGTTGCTGTTGAATATGTCTCTAGATAGATTGAAGCTATTGCATGTAAAACAAATGATCACAAAGTGGTGGTAAAGTTTTTAAAAGAAAACATCTTTAATCGGTTTGGTATCCCGAGAGCGATCATCAATGATGGGGGATCTCATTTTTGTAACAGAGCATTTGAGACCTTGTTGAAGAAATACTCCATCACTCATCGGGTGTCCACTCTGTACCACCCGCAAACTTGTGGCCAAGTGGAAATCTCTAATAGGGAGATCAAACGAATTTTGGAGAAGTCGGTTCACTTTGATAGGAAAGATTGGTCCACTCGATTGGACGATGCTTTATGGGCCTATCGAACCGCTTATAAGACTCCTATTGGGATGTCTCCATTTCGCCTAGTGTTCGGCAAAGCATGTCATCTACCTGTTGAGCTTGAGCATAAAGCTTATTGGGCCATTAAGGCTTTGAATTTTGATTTGGCTCAAGCGGGTGAGGAGAGGAAATTGCAATTGAATGAGTTGCAGGAGATACATCATGATGCTTATGAGAATGCCAAACTGTATAAGGAGCAAACAAAGCTTTTACATGATAAATCTATTTTTCGCAAGTCTTTTACTATTGGGTAGAATGTTTTACTTTATAACTCACGATTGCATTTGTTTCCAGGGAAGCTGAGATCCAGGTGGTCAGGTCCATTTGAGGTTACACAGGTGTTTCCTCATGGCGCTGTTGAGATCCGCAATCACAGAGACGGGTCGGTTTGCAAAGTTAACGGTCAGAGGCTCAAATCGTATCCTGAGAATATCCCAACACCGGAGGAGGTGATGGTGATTCTCTTGGAGGAACCCGTCCACTCATCTTGACTGCATCAGAGTCTTGCTTAAGGCTATAAACTTAGCACATTGTGGGTAATCCCCACGTTTCTATCCCTTTGTACATTACAATTTTTATTTTTGGTTTATTCATTCTTGCTTGTGTTGATTTTAGTGATTGTTAGTTGGTTTGTTTGATGATGTGTCATGCTCTAGGTTTGGGGGTGTTTGCTAATATCTCTTTTCCTTACACTGTTTTGGCTTTGCTTTACTTCTTGGGTTGTCAATGGAGCATGTGGTTTCCATGAATTTTATTATTCTTTAGTTTTTATTCCTTTTTGTTGTCGTTCTAGTGTTTTAACTTTTCCCCATTGAGGACAATGTCAGGTTTAGGTTTGGGGGGGGGGGGGGGGGGGGGGGGGGTGGGGAATGGCTCTTTTAGGTCTTAGCAATGATTTTATTTTGATTTTTGTTTGTGGTTTTCAAATTACTCCTCTCAGTATGTGGTTAACTTTAGTAGAGTTAAAATTAGTTGCTCAAATGTGTTTCAAATTTTTTTGTAAAACTGTGTAGAATATGCATATTAGAATTCTGATATCATTTGTTGTGATCCATGAGAATTCAGTGGGATAAATTACTATTGCATTAGACTTGGAACTCGGTTGCAAAAGAGAACATGTAAATCTAGTGTGTATCTATGTGAGTTTGAATAGTCTTGTATGGTCTTGTATGCCTATTTGATCTTATTCTTTTTTTTTATCTCAGTGAAATTCTTTGTTATAATGTATGAATGCAAATGGATATGATCTTGCTTGCAAAAGACAAATAACCTCAGAAACAGCTTGGGCAAACCCAGGGACATGCACCGGAACAGTCGGTTACTTAAAAAATTAGTGCATGTGCAGTGAGGACGAATACAAAATGGTGGTAATACCAAAAGTATTCAGTGAAAAAAAATTTATGCTGGTAATAGTGAAAAATGGGTTTAAATTTGGAAGCAATGAGTTTCCTTAACTTTGATGATGAATTGTAAGTTGAAAGAAGTTGTAGGTTGAAATATAAATACTTATTTTGTGAGATTGTCAGACAACAGGCTTACTTTACTATTCTCTCTTAATTGTGATGTGACCAAGATTTTATTGTTATCTGTTGCCTCTTTGTTCTGTTGAAGTAATTGCTTATGGGTTACATTGGTTCAAGTGGAGAAACAATGAGTGTATTTGGATTGATAATGTGTTATATTTTACATAGGTTTTCAAATTGAGCAGGGTTTCAAAGGATTTTTAGATATTTTACGATACTAAGTGTTAGTTATATGCTAATGAGGAGTAGATTTTCTTCAGTTTTCTTTTTATATTGTTGATTTAGATGAATTTTGTGGGTAAATTCCAAGCAAACCCTCACGAGACACAACTCGTCCACTACCGTAAAGTAGGGGTTTAACGACTTGTTGCATACGCTAAATGCAATCATGTTCCCTATGAAAGTGGCATTTTGTTTTCCTAGGCTTAATTTTGGTTCTGTTGTTGTGCGGCTAGGGACTAGCAAAGACTTAGGTTTGGGGGTGTGATGGATGCCAAATTCTGACATGAGAACTAGGTTAATTAAAATAGAATAACCCTTATAATTGAGTTATAGGTGGTTATTTATCGGTTTTCAAATGAAATGTGCATTTATTGAATTTGGCATTAATCACTGCTTATATTGCATATTTTTCTCTCCTGAATTATATTTTATTGCTTTTAGGGTTTATTTCATTGCTTTTAATGATTTTTATGGATTTAATTATGGAAATTAAGGAGAATTTTGTGTGGAGAAGGAGATATTTAAAGAAATGCCATAAGTGAAAGGGGTAGGTGAATTTTAAGGAAAAATCAATTTGAGACCAGGGAGGAGGGGGAGGAGAAAGAGGGAGCTCGAGAGAGTCTCTCAAGCTACCGCCGACCGGTCGAAGGGAAGACCCGAGAGGCCTCCCTCCAACCGTCGTCCGCCGTGCGCCACCTTTGTCCACCGCCGTCCGGCAACTGAGAACAGACCCGAGGAGACCTCGAGAGAGTCTCTGTCGTGGCGAGTTCGACACTGCCGTTTTCTGCTGGCCAGGCCGAGAGGTGACCCGAGAGGGATCCTCCTGCACCGATTCTAGATTCCGACCAGGACTCGAGAGAGCCGGTTAGAGGATTTCGACTTCATTCCATCTTTCGCCGCACCACCTCCCTCGGTGGATTTCTATTCTTCTTCGCCGGCATCGTCTCCACCTCCGGGCACTCGCTCTTGCAATCTGAAGCCCGCAATTTCTGGAAATCGCAGCAACCGTGAGAACGAAATTGCTGCCCGAGCGAAAGGAAGAAGAAGGGGAGTAATCTGTCATTTTATAATTTAATTAGTTTCCTATAGTTTGAACTTAGGTTTTGAATGCTTATTAAATTTGGTTTGAGAATGGTTGTTTATTGAATATTTGTTTTCTGAATTTTGAGTAATTAGCTAGTTAGGGCAGGATTATAATTTAGGTTGGTTTCTGGAATCTTAAATCCAATCTCTTATCCATGATTTAAATTAAGAGAATGATTTGTTGTGGGAATGTTTGGATTAAAGTTTTAAGTGAATTGAATAGGAAACCTGAATTACACGTCTGCCCTATTTTGTAATTTTAGCATCATCACAATAAGAAATTGATTATCTGCATTCTGTTGTAATCCGATCTCTGTCATTAACTCTAGGCGCCCGAGAAGGGCTAGACGGAAGGATTGAGATTCCATACTCGTGGTTACGTGGCGCTCGAGAGAGGCACGAATCACAGTAAAATCCAGAGTTGATGTTTCCTGTTGTGCAAGTAGTTAATTAGACCATTACTTGATAATTTAGGATATAATCAGTGTTTAATTCAAATTAATTCATCATATTTGGTTAGGCTAGTTGACTGAAGAATACACAAAATTAAATCCTCCCTATGGATATGACCCTCGCTTACTGCTAGATTACATGAACGATTCATACGCTTGCGAGGTATAAAAACCGACGTAATTAAATGTCACAACAGTGAACTACCCCAAATTTTATTATTATTGATCAAAATAAAATTTTAAGTTCTAACAAAAGTATGCTTTCATATGATTCCCTCTTAGCATATGATCATAGTCAAATGGATAATTTCCATGAAATAATATAAATCTAAGCATAAAATATAATATTAAAATCATAATAATACAAATTAGTATTGTAAGCAGGACCCCACATCAGTTCAACATGAAATTGAATTAAGATTTTTAATTCATGTAGTCGCACATGAATGAACCATCCTGATGAAGTCATTTTCTTGGTGGTTCCACCCGTCAACCGATGATCTCAAAACCATTAAAAAAAGAAGCATTTGCCTACAGAGGTTAGAATGAGGAAGAAAAATCAAACGACGACAGTTGTGTTTCCCTTGACTGCTATTATGCTATAATAGTCTCTGTGTAGTTTAGTCTCATACATGTGAAAAGACGATTGCATTATTCATGCAATAATACGCATTTAAAGTCATTTTCTATAATAAATTCAAACCAGTTTAGGTTAAAAAAGGGTAGAAATTCTTTACGTGTTTATGAATTTATTGGACGAGGCCACAATCCAATTTTCGATGGGAAAGATGCTTTGAGTAATGATCCACGTCAACGCAAATTTAAAACTCCTTGCTTTGTTCAAGGGCAAACTATTTGAAGATTCAGGATCCTCAAAATTGTTGTTTTTTTATAAACGAAAAGCAAAAGTTAGATCTAGTGAAGAATTTGCAGATACCCCAACACAACCTATGAACTCCAATTCAGTTCGGTTCAAGTTGAATGAAACAAAAAAGTTAAGAAAGACATTTACAATCTTTTGTATTAGCCTGTCAACTCAGTGGAGTGGGTTCATCATCAATCGCCGCTCGTTTGAAACCTGCCGGAATGCGGGGAGGGAACCAACCCCGGAAGCTGCTCTACCACTGTGGCCGCTCTACAGAGGGGGCAGCTGGAGTGCGAGTAAAGCCACATATCAATACATGGAACGTGAAAACAGTGCAGACACTCCGGCAACAAGCGCACGTCTTCTCCTTCTTTGAACTCGCACAGGCAGACTGCACAAGTCTTGTCTGCTCCGAGCACCGCCGGAGCAACTTCTTTGCTGCTGTATCTGTATGCCGGGATCAATTGCAAGGCAGAGAGTTGGACGTCACCCGTCGTTTCTTCGCCGTCCTGAGATGAGTCGGGAGGGGGATGAGGCGGTTGGGGCTGCCCGCACCGTCCGGCGGCGATCCACTGGTAGATGGTGAGGATGACGGCTGCTGAAACGAACCCGACGAGAGCGATGAAGAACGGGGAGATGTTGTTGGAGCCTTCTTCATCCATGTCGAAGGAACGAGCCAGAGCATGGCGAGATGATTATTTCGAAGATTGGCGACCTAGCTTATGCTTGGAGGAGCATATTTTTCTACTTCAAAATAAACGAAATTGTCCGATGGATGAGAATACTTCAACTTTCAAAGGAAAAAGGGTGCAGCTTTCTTGTCACGTTTCGGGAAGCTTGTACAATTCAACAAATGATCTCTAACATTATTTAATCCACAATGATTAGGCATTCAATTTGTATTTACGAAACAGTACGTGTGTTAGTTACCGTACAAATATGCCAAAAGGTTCGATGTCTTGGACGGCAAAAACTTAGGCTGGCCCAATAGGCACAAAAGTATACATGGTCTTACATAGTCTTTTCTATTAAGACTTTTGAATTGGAGGAAGAAATCTTTATTCACCGTTTTATAAGGTTCTTTGGCACGAGGTAGTTTCTTTGTTTGGAACCCATAGAAAATAAAAGAAAAGGGGAAAGAAACTTATTTTCTGAGAGAAACATTGAGAAAAAAAAATAAGAGAGAAAATCATTTTTTCTCAATAAATTTTCTCTCACAAAATAATGGAATTTTGGGAGAAAAGAACATCTAATGGAGACTTGAGAGAAAATTTTAATCATAAAAAATTTAAAATATTGTTAATTTAATTTTCTTTTTCATTTTTCACTTATATCCAAACAAGGGAAACTATATTTCTCTTCCATTTTCGCTCTCATTTTTCATGGGCATTCAAATAAGAGAAAATAAACTTCTTATCTCTTTTTCTTTCTTTTCTTTTATCTCGACTTTCTGTGTTCCAAACACAGCCTTAGTAACTCTCTTATTTCTGAACTTGGTGGATAACATTTTTTTATAGGTTGTCTTCCAAAAAAATTACATGAGAAGTGAGGTTCTATGAAGACCATTCAAACAATCCACATACGTTCTAACAACTCATTTCATAATTGTTGTAGGTAAAGATTCAGAACCTTGATTCAACCACTATAGCTCTCAAAAAATTTCAAGTGGCCTTCCATTGTGATCCATAACTCGATCCCATTGATAATATTAAATAATTTTTTGTGATTTTTTGGCATCAAGTTGATTAATTTCTACTAAAGGACGAATGTCCAATTAATCAAGCTCTATTTTAGCAATTTTGCATCCCCAAACTTTTTGTCACAGATTTCTTGTGGTTAGAGGTTTCTTAGCTTAACTACATTCTTAATACTTCGAAATCAATTGTCCTAGTTTCACTCGACTTTTGGTTGTGAGTCTTTCAAATTATACTCTTAATTTTGGTGTATTTTATAATAGTTTTTCAAAAAATCTTGTCTTGATTTTAATCTCATTGTGTTTTTACTTTTAAATCATATGATATTGGTGTGTTGTGGTAGAAACACCTAGGACTAGGGTGTGTTCTTTATTGATCTTAAAATCACAAAATCAGCCTAATTAGAGGCTTTTTGTGCTATAGCTTTAAAGGAAGCAATCCTTGTTTTTTTCAATCCCATCAATTAAGCTTGGATAAGTGGATTGGAAGTAAAAAATCCCTTTATACTAGGGGTGAGTGCCAATTGTTGATCATTAGTACCAAGTGTGGGCAGGTATTGTAATTTAGATTTTAGAGATTTTTTGTTATAGATGTCATCTTGCTATTGAGTATAGTGAATTAACTTTTGAGGTACAAAAATCTTGGGAGTGCATTAGCAATTTAAGATAAGATTGTGAACTATTATAAAATTGCAATGCACTTGTGTTTGCAAGATTTGATTTCTTGATTGATACATATCAGCTTCCAGAGCCAAAATTGAAAAGCAGCCATCAAGTTTAATAAACCTATTCATGCACCCCCTCTAGGATTATCTTTGTCTGACCTATGAAATATTATGAGAGCAAGTATACTCTAAGACCAAGTTTAAATTTCAAATTAAGTATAGAAGATCCATGTATGGCTAGCTCTAGTTCCTCCCAAGTTATTGCCATTGGCATATCAGCCACCAAATCCCCATTGTTTGACTAAAACAATTATACACATTGGAAATATTGGATGAAACATTTTCTCAAAGGCTGTGACTTTGATCTTCCGTATATCAACACTCAAGGACCATTTGTCCCAATGAAAAAAAAGAGACAAGGAAACAGACAATCCAAAAAGAATATACTAATGAGAAGAAAAAAGTGTCACTAAACCGTAACTCCAAAAAATTTGATATCTACTAGTCATTTTTTTTTTGGCAAATTTCATTGGCTAGTTTTTTCTAGTAGAGAGTTCTACCAATGAAATTCGTAATTCACTGGTCAAATTTTCTACCAACGAAATTGATAATTCATTGGGAAAGATCTCTTCCTATGAACTATCAATTTTATTGGTAGAGACAAATGCCAACAAAAAGTTAATTTCATTGCAAAGACATATGATAGTGGAATTATGAATTTCGTTGGCATAGACATATGGTAGAAAATTCAGAAATTCGTTAGAGGATTTGTATTTGAATCATATTATTGAATTTATGGAAAAGAGAAATAATTCATTGACTTATCGTAATCAGAGTACATGAACCTCTATTTATAATAGAGGAAGGTAGTAGAATCCCATTATAATAAAACTACCATTGTCCCAATTACACCCAAGCTCTAACACTTAAAGATAAGTCCTAGCATAATTAAATAAACCAATATAAATAAAAGACCAACAACGTCATAAACTTTCTCCAAAGTACTTTGGGCCTCTCTGTATTATTCGGCGAATTGGGTAAGTCGCCTATCAATTGTAACTTCCCACAATGGCTAAACTTCATAATGTATTCCATGTTTCCTTATTTAAACCCTTTAAGGGTCCACCTCCTTCGTCAATCCTATCCCTTCCTCCGGTGGACAATGGACGGGTTATTCTTACTCTAGTGACGGTATTGCGTGCCCATCATATTAATGACCAGTGGGAGATTCTAGTACATTGGAAGGACACCGAACCAGAGGATGCTACATGGGAACAGCTGGCCAACTTCAAATAGGTCTACCATCTTACAAGCTTGAGGACAAACTCTTTCTCCATGGGGAGGGGGGCAGATGATGAGGACTCAATAGCACACTGAGTCACCGAAAGGAGGCGGAGTTAATTACTTTTAAAGTTCATATTTTATATTACTTCAAGTATATTGTTTCATTAATTATGTAAGGATCCAGGTCGCAGGGCCAAAATTGTCAATTTAAGCCCTAAAACTCTAATGGCGTCAAACCCTATTTAAAGGATAAATAAATAAAAGAAAGCCATGCATGGAATTAGGTTAAACAGGGTTTGGAGTTATCCTGGATGAGCTCTAGGGTTTGGGAGGTCACCTTGACGAGCTCCAGGTATAGTTCTCTCTTGAATTTGGGTTTATTCTTTATCTTTTGAATTCTGGTTTACATTGATCTTACCGTAGCCAAGGGGAAAGGATTGATTTACTGTTTCTGAGTTCAATTAGAGGTTGTAGCCTCTCCTACGTTCACAGCAACAAGAGGGAGCTTTTCTTCTTCATTTCGAGCAAGAGATTGGGGTTCCCCAATCCCCAAACCGAGCAGAAACCTCTAAAAGAGGTGCCTTTAGAATCGAGCAAGGCAGGATTAGGAACTCCTAAACTCTCCTACGTGAACAGAAGCACCTTGCCAAGAGGGTCCTTACCCTCTCAGCCGTGAGCAGCCAAGGGTTGAACCCCTTCCTGGCCTAGAACAATAAGGGTTCTCATCCCTTACCCTAGAAAGTCAAGAAAAGGAAACTTCTTTTCAATCTTACCAAGAATAGTCAAGAAAAGGAAACTCCTTTTCATCCTTACCGAGAGCAGTAGCTTTATTACAGTGCTGGATTCACAATTCCCACGCTGAGTTACTCGATCCATGGCTAGGGACCATAGCATCCATCCACAAAAATTTGAAGCCCTCACTACGATATCAAAATGGTTTCAAAGGGGTAACTTTAAAATTTGAGATTGGAGTCTCAATTCAATCTTTGAGCTAAGTATTTTGGAATTTGATTTTGTTATCTCTTTGATACTATCTCAAAGTTATCTAAAGTTTTTTTTATTATCTTATTGATCTTTCATTTTAAATTCAAAACTTCTATTTTGATTAACATTGATTTTTTATAGGTGCAAGAGTGCTGCTAATCATTTTGATAGTTTCACATAGGATGCTTTGTGTAATTTTAGCACTATTTTGAAATTGTATAATTGCCTTTTTTAGAAGGTGTTGCAAAGCAAGATCTTCTTTCCCTCAAGTTAATTCTTTCCCTCAAGCTAATTAGTGTAGACCGACTTTCTGTTTTGCTATAAAACCTTTTTTGGATCTAGGTAGTTTTAGTTTGAGCTGTTGGCCTTAAGTCCCAAATTGTGTTGCTTAGGAGTTGTAAAAGAACTAGTGAGGTTCATAGGTGTAGATGTCATTGGGCTTATCATAGTAGATCATTTAGCCAAACAGATCATAGTTGTCTAGGGCAAGAGATCTCTAGGAATGTAGTAGCAATCTGAGATTGTGATTGTGAAACACTATAAAAATCATGGTGTAGTGATGTGTGCATTAATTTTATTAAATTCTGAAAAAATTAAGTAAATCTATCCACCCCCACCCTCAAGGTTTACTTGAACAAAATCCTTTCACTATAAATAATGTTTATTTTTTGAAGGCCTCAACTAAAACACATCGAGAATAAGTAAATCACGTGACAAGGGATTCAAGGTTATATTTGGACTGAATGAATGTCAAGTATTTTAAAAATTTAAACAATTTTTTATGCACATAAGGAAGGAAATATGTATATTCTAAGTCTAGATGATTTGTTGAAAATATAATAATATAGTTAATGGCTGATTGTGTAGACACAACCTTATGGTATAGAAGATTAGGACATGTTAGTATAAAACTTTTGAAAAACTTTTTTTTTTAAAATGTAATGTTTAAGGGTTGCCTAAAATTAGTTTTGAAAATAAATTCAGGGTGATACATGTAAGAGAGGCAAATACATAAAAGTACATTCGAACCCAAGAAAGTAATTTCCACCTTAATAAAAATCATTCATATGGATCTATATTGGAACATTAGAACAACTAGCCGAGGTGGTAAACATTATGTCTTTGTGAGAGTAAATGATTACTCTAGATATAATGGGACCCTATTTCTTGTTCGTAAAAGTCATGCTCTTAGGGAATTTATGAAATGGGCTACCTTGGTTGAAAAAGGAGGTGGTTGTAAAATGATTGAAATTAGGAGTGATAGATAAAGAGACTTTCTAGGAGAATTTGAAAAGTATTGTGATAGTAAAATTTATAGGCTTGAGTCTTCAACCCCTACAAAACCTCCTCAAAATGGGGTAACTGAGAGGGGAAAAAACCCTTATAGAGATGTATAAGATAATGTCAAATGAGTATAAACTACGTAAGAATTTTTTGAGGAAGCGGTGAGTACAAGTTGTTATATTATTAATTGAGTTCACCTAACACCCAGTTTAGGTAAAACCTATTGACTCTGGTGGTTTCTCAATGTGAAATTGAAAATTAAAACTAAAAAATGAAGTGTTGACTATGCAAATAAAATTTGAAACTTTTGTGAGTAAATGCACACCACAAGAGGCCAAGACTTTTTTCTTGATGTCCCCCTAGTGGTAACCACCACTTAAGAACCCCTATGTTCGTGAAAAAAAATCACAAATAAACTATATTAGCTGAAATTACAAGAAAGAGATTTTGGCTCTCTTTAAGCCAAGTGTAATAAACAATTATACTATCCCAAATCTCCCCTACAGAGATTGAATACAACTAGATTCTAGCTCTAGTAGCTAATTTCCCTTCTAGACTTAGTGGTTCTAGAAAATCCCTTTATAGAAAGTGAAAACACAAAAGAGAAATGTAAAACTTACACTTTCATTGGATAGAGCGTCTCTCAGAGTGTCTCCAAGCTTCCAGCACGTTAGGCACAAATGAGAATTTTTTTTTGGAGCTTTAAGGAACTATTAGCGCTAAGAAAAAGCAAGAGATTTGAAGAAATGGAATGAAAAATGGATTTTTTCTTGCAAATGGGTAAAATTGGAAGATTACACTTGAAAATGATCTTTGAGTGAGTATGTTTCATAATAAATGCTCTTTAATTAATAAGGGACGACTTGGAGTCCCTCTTTATAAGTTTTTTTTTGGCAAAACTAGTCATTTTAGACCATTGTCCAAAAAGTAACACAAGTATTTGATCGATCAATGCCACAAGTTGATTGATCATGCTTTATATGAGTTGATAAATCAAACTTTACTGCTTCAACTAGCAACATTGTGGTTGATTAATCATGCAATTAGTGGTTGATTGATCAAACTTTATGACTTGGCCTATTAGAATTCTATTCGATCGATCATGACTACCGAGGTTGATCAATTAGGCTTGTATACAGAAGGCTTCTTGCCAATGTATGATCCACCAAACCCATTACAGGTTGGTCCGTCATGCTTTTTGCAATGTGTAAATTTAAATGCAACTCATGATTAAAGCTAAAGTTAAGTTGATGAAAGTTCCAAAACATTTGTATGAACTTGTAAAATATGGTTTTTGAAATAGTTTGCTGGTCGTAAGCTCCAAAAGCAAATTTGTGCCTAAGATTGAGAAATTGGATGACTAACCTCTTTAGAAGGAAATAATTCTTGAGAATTACTACTTTGCCTAAGCTTTAGGTCTTCAAGTATTTGTTCTTTTCCAAGATGCTTCTTTAATGTGATTGTGTCTTCACTTGAGGTTGTGTCAGATTTGTCAATTCTTCTTCATAGACCTTCCAACCGAGTCACTTGAAGGAAATACATCTAAAATGATATTAATAGCAAATTTTTTAGCTTGCTTAATTTAAATTTAATATCATAAAATTTTGAAAATGAGTCAACTTGGGTCAAGAATCTCCCATTTTTATGATGACAAAACCTATTTTTGTGAATAATAAAAAAATTATCCCCGTAAGATAAAACATGCATGGGTTTTATATTCTCCCTCTCAATTTGTGCATGAATGAGTGATTTTGTTTAGAATTTTTCATTTTAACTCAGATTTTAAATTTAGTTCAAAATTTCAAATTTTCTCCCCTTTAATGTGTGCTTACTATCTCTCTCCCTTTTGTTTTTCTTACTTCACAAAAATACAAAGAATTTCACACAAAGAGATAAGAGATGACATTTTCATTGATTTTAAAATGTGAATACATACAGAAAAAAGACATAAAGTACGTGACTAGGAAATATAAAGCCTAGGTCAAATGCTAAGGAGCCTAGAGATCTACTCAAGTGTGGTTGGTGACACCTGTGACACTCAAGATAGATATTGTATAGAAAATCTTCCTTTCTAGCTTGAGTTGTCAAAATCTCCTTCGGAGTCTCTTTTATCTCAGTCATATCATCTTCTACGAAGAGCCTTCACCTAATGGCATGGTTGGCCCATGGGCTCGCCTCATCACTCAAAACTTCTTTTGTGTGCGGCTCCTTACCCTGGACTGCTTGGGAATCTTCTGAAAAAAAAATTTCTAACTTTCACCTTACCAATTGTCAACTTCTTCGGGACCACTAATGTATGCTCAAGGGCAAGATCCACTCCCCTTTGCAACAAGGTCAACGTGATGATTTGCCCAAAGGGCAAACCGTTGGTTGGCAGATTGCTGGCCATGTCCATCGTCCAATGTAGGACAAAGTAGGCTTAATCTCGCAGCACAATGAAGGACAGAGCCCACATCTAAAACACATCGGTGGTGGTGAGACGAGAGAAATTACCCTTGCATGGGTTGAGGAAGTTCCTCATGATTTCCATGAACAACTTCCACAACATGCTCGGTCTTGATGTGAATGTCATCAAGCTACCGGCTTGGTACCAGCAAAACTCATAGCAGCTCAGATCGTTGGATGGTGTGCCTAGGAGCAAGATAAAGCTCACTCACGGTCATTGAGTACCCTTGCATGGGTTGAGGAAGTTCCTCATCATCTCCATGCACGACCTCCACAATCACGTCTTGATGTGAATGTCATAAAAGCTACCAGCTTGTTATGAACAAAAGTCATAGATGGCATTTTGGATGTTTTGAGGATTGACTATCGTCATGGTTCATCGACTAGCTCTCCTTGATGTAGCAGCTCAGTTTCTTGGATGGTGTGCCAAGGAGTGAGTTAAGATCATTCACGGTCATTGAGATCTCAACCCGCTTCATGCAGGAGGTAAATGACAACTCCTTGTGCTCTTATTCTACTTGATTGAGATTGGAGTAGAAAGATTTTACCAAATTTGGAAAAACCTCCTCTTCCAATCTGAGTAGCTTCTCATAGGGAATGAAAATGTCTTCAAATTTGGGGGAACTCCTTTTGGAAGAAGTGTAGGTCCAATATACATGGCTCCACCATGCTTTACTTAGAGAGTAATTCCATGTAACGGCGGCTTTGTGCGACTTTCATGTGGAAGTTCCCCTTTCCAATCTGAATTTTTTGGAGGGTCTGTTAGAAAAACTTTAATCGTAAATCCTAATCAATAATTTACATCATGCCTGAATATTAGGATTTGGGAAAAATACCTGGATCCATTCCAAACGATCACCTACTGTTGCGGAATTCTACGACAATCGATACGAACAAATTCTTGGTTTTGTGATCTTCCTCAACTAAATCTCCTTAGTTCTTCAATGGGACCTTCGTCTCTCTTCTGAATGGGGAGAAGGACAACTGTGTGTGATTTAGTATCTTGGGGACCATAACCATAATGTGTCTCCTTATATAGGGTTCTAATAATTTTCTATGGTATCTACTCAATTGGCCCATATTCATGACCCATATTCCTTAATGGGCTTAACAAAATTAGACCACTTAATTTTGGCCCATTTTATTAAATAAAAAATATAATTGAATAATAAATATGTTGCCCTCACGTTTCCTAACAATCTCCCACTTGGGTTACATATCATCCCTGAAACAATTATATCACAAATTCTTTAGGCGCATATCTGTATACTATTAATAATGGAACCATCTTATATATTAATAATAAAACCACCACGACTTTCATCACATTACAGTTGTGACTAAACCACGATGATTACCATACTAATGCACTCAATGACATAGATCAAATATTGATGAGTAGCATGGAAATTACATGCAATGTGATCTTGTACATGCTTATTTCTAACTGGTCCTTCTTTAGTCTTTAGTGAGATCTTTCCAAAGTCCTTAATGCAATATGAACATTGCACATAGAAAAACACAAACAAGTTCAGAAATAGAATAAGAACCAATCAATTTTATTATGTAAAAAATTAAATAACTCAATGTCTAAAGCAAATATATAGTACAGAAATGACTCCCACTAAACCAAGGTATCATCAGAAATAATGCCCATATGAGCAGTGTGCTCATGAAAGACCTTAGGCGTTAAACCCTTGGTTAATGGGTTTGCTTGCATAGAGTTCGTCCTTGTATGTTCTATAGAATTTGTTTATTCTGAACTCTCTCCTTAACAACTAGAAACTTGATGTCGATAAACATCGACTTCGTCGAGCTCCTGTTGTTATTGGAATAAAGTATTGCCGAGTTATTGCTGCAATAAATCTTTACTGGCCTGTCAATACCATCTACCACTTGCAGCCCAGTGACAAAGTTTCACAACCATTTCCCATGGTTGGACGCCTAAAAGTAAGCAATGAACTCTGCAACCATTGTTGAAGAAGCTATGAGAGTCTGCTTAGTAGACTTCCATGAGATAACTCTTTCACCCAACATAAATATGTAACCTAATGTGGAGTGTATGCTATCTTGTCATCTAGCAAAGTCAGAGTCAGAGAACCCAACAATTTCTAAACTATCTGATCTCCAATAAGTGAGCATGTAGTCTTTTGTTATCCTCTCATAATGCATCACGTGTTTGGCTGCCTTCCAATGTTGCATACCTGGATTACTCAAATATCTGCCAAGAATTCTTACTATAAATGCTATGTCAGGATGAGTACAAACTTGAGCGTACATGTGACTCTCTACTATTGATGCATAGGGAATTTTTTGCATCTCTTTTCTTTCAAAATCATTATTAGGGCACTGTTTGAGACTAAACTTGTCTCCTTTAGCGACAGGTGTGTCTCCTGGTTTATTATCTTTCATGCCAAATTTTCTCAAAGCCTTATTGATATAGCTCTTTTGTAACAACCTAAGGATACCACAAGAACGATCTCTAAGTATCTTAATACCTAATACAAAATAGGCATCACCAAGATCTTTCATCTCGAATTTCTTCATCAGAAATTTCTTGGTTTCGTGCAGTAAGCCTATGTCGTTACTAGCGAGCAGAATGTCATCGACTTATAATATCAAGAAGATGTATTTACTCCCAATGAACTTATGATGTCTACAGTCATCAACAACATTCACCTCAAAACCGTACGAGGTGATGACTTGATGGAACTTGTGATACCATTGACAGGAAACCTATTTGAGACCATAAACGGATTTATTCAATTGGCAGACCATAGACTTTGGATCACCAGATACAAAGTTTTCTGGCTGTCCCATATAAATCGTCTTGTCAATGTCTCCATTGAGAAATGCAGTTTTGACATCCATTTTATGTAGCTCTAGATCTAGATTAGCCACTAGTGCCATTATTGTTCTAAAAGAGTCTTTCGATGATACTAAAGAGAAAGTCTCTTTATAATCTATGCCTTCCCTTTGAGTAAAGCCTTAAGGACTAGACGGGCCTTATATCTCTCGATGTTGCCCTTTGAAACTCTCTTGGTTTTAAATATCCATTTACAACCAATGGGCTTCACACATATAGGCAACTAGATGATATCCCAAATGTCATTGTCATTCATAGACTTCATCTCATCCTTAATGGCATCAATCCACTTTTGAGAGTTAGAACTGCGCAAGGCTTGAAAAAAGTTAATCGGGTCATCTTCTGTCAATCTGATGCTATCCTCATGTTCTTGGAGAAATATCATATAATCATCTGGAACTGCATCTCTCCTCTCCCTAGTAGATCTCCTTAATGGCACTTCTTGAGGTGGTTGAGTTTTTTCTAAGGTGGTGCAAGAGGAAGAATCTCATTGTTGTCTTGATCTGGAACAATGTCTGGAATAGGAACCTGAACATTGTCCTCTAGTGCCTGAATTGTGTCTTGAACAATAATAGGTATGGAGACCTGATCAATGTAAATAACAAATTCTTCTTCAAAAACAACATTCCTTATGTTTTCTTCCCCTCCAAACTCAATATCCTCAAGGAATCTCGTATTTCCCATTTCAAAGAAGGATCTTGATGTGGGATTGTAAAACTTATAGCCTTGAGAGCGTTCAATGTAACCAACAAAATAACAGTTAACCGTCCTTGTGTCCAGTATTTTTTTCATGTGGCCTATTATTATGGACTCCATAGCATCATGAGTTATCCATAGGCATAGGAATTAAATTATGTCAATTTACTTTTCATGTAATTTCAATTCGGTTTGGTTTTCTTTATTTGGTTTGGTTTACTTTGGGTTGGTTCAGTGTAATGTGGCGTGAACCACTTGACCTATGGGTCATCTTTGTATTTTCGTCCTCAACCCTATTTAGGGGGACGTGAAGGAAAAGAGAGGCAAGTATTGAGAAAATTATATTTTACAGGTCTGATTATCCCTCAGTGGTCTAGGTCGGATTCTCCCTTTGAGGTCCAAGGTTGAGCTTCCTCCAAAGCTCCTTCGTTCTAATTGAGTTCCACCATTACTCATTCAAGAAACAAGAATTCTCTTCCAACGTCAAGATCATCCATGGAGGGAAGAGAGGAAAGAAGGGTGACTTGATCCATGGCAAGGGAAGAACCTAACATCTTGGTATCAGACAGGTCCACCCTTGGGGATTCCTCTTCCCCTGACGATTTGAGACAGTTAGTGGAAGATACTAGACAGAGGATAGGCAACCAGGCTCATGCCCTGGAAGAGGTGCGTCAAACAACCTCTGATTTGCGTGAGGCAATAAAATCAATAGATGCTGCCATCCAAACTCTCCTCCGGCGACAAGAGGACCATGATACACGAGCCCAACCTCCAGCTGCCTACTCTCCAGCGGCCAACTACCATCCATTCCACCCACCACCTCCCCCACAACCACCAATGCGTCAACACCATCCCCATCCGGGGCCTGCCATTCAAGGACCAAACATTGTGCCCAGGTATTTAAAACTTGACTTTCCTACGTACGATGGGTCTAAGGACCCTTTGATTTGGTTAGCCAAGTGTGATCAGTTCTTTTATCATCAAACAACACCTGCGGATGAGAAAGTGTATTTGGCCGCCTACCACATGCTCGATGAAGCGCTTCTATGGTACCACCAATTCCGAAATGACCAAGTGGTTCAGGATTGGGCAACTTTTAGACAGTCTTGCTTGATGAGATTTGGTCCTCCAGCTAGTAGCAATCCATTGGGAGAATTAATCAATTACAAACAAACTGGAACACTAAAGGTGTACCAAAAGACCTTCTAGGAAAGGTTAGCCCGAGCAAACCAGTTTGTTAGCCACACACAGTATGTTCATATTTTTACTGCTGGTTTGACAGAAGCTCGGCGTTTAGAAGTTGAATTACATGCTCCTACAGATTTAGACCACGCTATGAATTTAGCCAAGGCAATTGAGCACAAGCAGTGTGTTCTAAAGGAGTCACTGGTCAGAAAACCAGCTTGGCCAGGGAGGCACAATGCCTCAGCGCCAAACCCTTCCTCTGGCCCTCCAAGATATAGAGACAGTGCAGCCCCACGCCCAGACATCACTAATTTGGCTCCACCTGCTCCTTATTTCAAAAAAGCTGACTAGACAGGAAATGGACCAAAGAAAGGCCAAGGGCCTCTGTTTTAACTGTGATGAACAGTATGTCATTGGACACCATTGCAAATGATTATTTAGTATATGTCTGTGGGAGGATGGAGAAGAAATACCACCAGAGGAGGAAATTGTGGAAACTGACCAAGAAGATCCAGAGATTTCCCTTCATGCTATGACTGGTCTACACAGTGCAAGCACAATGCAAGTTAAAGCCCAAATACATCATTTACAGTTACTGGCTTTAGTTGACTCGGGTAGTACACATAATTTCATCAGTCAGCAGGCGGCAGAACAACTTGGGTTAGTAGTACAGCAACAGACTGGTCTTTCTGTATTAGTAGCCAATGGGGCTAAAATTACTAGTGTAGGCATATCACTAGCCACACACTTTGATATTGAGGGATATGCATTTGTTGCAGATTTTTTGGTGATTCCACTATCAGGATTCGATTTGGTGCTAAGAATTAAATGGCTACAATAGTTGGGACCAATACTATGGGATTTCCAAGCTCTAACCATGTCTTCTATAGAGGACCAACATCAGATTATATTGCATGGCACACAAGCACCACTCACTTGCGTACTACAGGTTGCCCAGGTCCAGTCCACAAACGCATGTAAGTTATGTCACTTACTTACAAAATTTGAAGATATCTTTCAGGACCCTACTGCCTTACCACCACTTAGGCACTGTGATCACCGTATCCGTTTGAAAACGGGTACCGAGCCGGTAGTGGTGCGTCCATATCGTTACCCTCACTTACAGAAGGATGAGATTGAAAGGTAGTGCCAGTAGATGTTAGCACAGGGTATTATTCAGCCCAGCAGGTCTCCTTTTTCTTCACCGGTATTACTAGTCCGCAAGCATGATAAGTCATGGAGGTTCTGTGTGGATTACCGACAACTCAATGCCCATACGATTAAAGATAAATTTCCTATTCTAGTGGTGGACGAGCTGTTAGACGAGCTACATGGAGCTACTATTTTTACTAATCTCGATTTGAAATCTGGCTATCATCAAATCCGAGTTCATCCATCAGATGTAGAGAAAACAGCTTTCCGCACGCATCACAGCCATTTTGAATTCCTCATAATGCCATTTGGTCTGTCAAATGCGCCTTCCACCTTCCAGGCCCTCATGAATGAGGTATTTTCTTCTCTCTTGAGAAAATATGTATTGGTATTTTTTGACGATATTTTGGTCTATAGCAACAGCTGGGAAGAACATCTTCAGCACCATCACCAGGTATTTTCTCTTATATGTTCACATCATTTGGTTTTAAATCGGTCAAAATGTTCTATGGGCACATCAGAAGTGGCATATTTGGGCCACGTTATTTCAGCATCGGGGGTGAAGGTTGACCAGAGTAAGATACAGGCGGTCACAGATTGACCTATTCCTACATCTATTACAGCCTTAAGAGGATTTTTGGGCCTAGCCGGATATTATAGAAAATTTATTCGTAGCTATGGTCAACTTGCAGCTCCGCTTAACAATCTCCCCAAGAAAAATGCTTTTACCTGGTCAGAGACAGCAACTCATTCCTTTTAGCAATTGAAAGACGCCTTATCATCAGCCCCAGTTTTGCAGCTCCCCGACTTTGAGGAGTCCTTTGTAGTGGAATGTGATGCTTCGGGGGGCGGTATTGGCGCAGTGTTGCACCAACAGGGCCACCCGATTGCTTATTTTAGCCGTCAACTGGGCCAATACCACCACAAGTTGGCAGCTTATGAGAGGGAATTGATCGGATTGGTGAAAGTTATACAGCATTGGCGCCCTTATCTATGGGGATGTTCTTTTTTTATTCGCACTGATCATTGCAGCCTCAAGTATCTTCTTGAGCAGCGTCTCACTACTTCACCACAACAGCATTGGTTAAGTAAGCTTATGGGGTTTGACTTTTTTGTCGAGTATAAACCTGGAAGTTTGAATGTAGGGGCTGATGCCTTATCTCGCCGGGACGTTCCAGAGCCGCAATTAAACGCCATCGGTCAGCCCAGAGCTCTCTTGTTGGATTCTATACGGGAAGAGGCACAACAGTACTCAGATATTATCTCCTTATGCCAGGATATCCAGCAGGGGACAGCGGCACCACATTGGAGGGTTCAGGACAATCTCGCCCTCTAAAAAAACAGAATTTTTCTACACCACACATCCCCTCTGATTAATAGCATTTTAGCCTCCTTCCATGACAGTACACAGGGCCGATAGAAAACATATTTTTGGAATTTTATTGGAGGGGCATGAAGAGCAGTATTGCTGATTATGTGGTGGCTTGTCAGACTTGTCAACGGAATAAAGCTGAAACATTAAGTCTAGCGGGGTTGCTCCAACCACTTTAGCTTCCATCACAGGTCTAGTCTGATATTTCTATGGACTTCATAGATGGACTTCCCTCTTCGTTGGGTAAATCTGTTATCTTTGTAGTGGTGGATCGTTTCTCTAAATATGGGCATTTCATTCCTCTGGCGCATCCTTACACTACAACTCAGGTCGCTCAACTTTTTATGGATAACAATGTCCGCTTACATGGGATGCCTAATTCAATTACCAGTGATAGGGATGCAATCTTTACAAATACCTTCTGGAAAGAACTCTTCAAGTTACAGGGCACAACGTTAGCCTTTTCTTCAGCCTACCATCCGCAGACTGATGGTCAGACAGAGGTCGTCAACAGAACCATTGAAATGTATCTCCGCTGTTTCGTGGGGGACTCACCTAAGAGGTGGGTTAAGTGGCTCGCCTGGGCTGAGTTCTGTTACAACACCTACCACAGCACACTCGACACAACCCCATTCAAGGTGGTATATGGTAGAGAACCTCCCCATCTTTTAGCCTATGAACCAGGGGCCTCTAAAGTCGTCACTTTGGACCAAGCATTAGCTGAAAGAGACACATTCATCACTGAGGTGCGCACTCATCTACAGGAGGCACAACATTCTATGAAAAAGTATTATGACAAGAAGCACCGGGAAGTCTTCTTTTCTCCTGGAGATTATGTTTGGTTGCGTCTCCAACACTACAGGCAGCTGTCGTTGACAGCCTCCATACATCACAAGCTCTCTCCAAAATATTATGGTCCCTTTCAGGTGATGGACCGCATTGGGACAGTGGCCTATAGATTGCAGCTTCTGCCAAAGGCCAGAATTCACAATATCTTTCATGTCTCACAATTAAAGGCCTTCCAAGGTGATTCGCCTTTGCTTCACACCTCGCTGCCCCCACTCCATGAGGGACGTGTACTTTCTACCCCGGCACAGGTATTACAAACTTGTTGTATTCAAGGTGATTGGGAGATCTTAGTGCAATGGGCAGATGCTGACCCCAGTGACACAACATGAAAGCCATTAGCGACGTTTCGCACCCTCTACCCATACTTCGAGCTTGAGGACAAGCTCTTTCTCCAGGGGGGTGATGTTATGGACTCCATACAATCATGAGTTATCCATAGGCATAGGAATTAAATTATGTCAATTTACTTTTCATATAATTTCAATTCGGTTTGGTTTACCTTATTTGGTTTGGTTTACTTTGGGTTGGTTCAGTGTAATGTGGCGTGAACCACTTGACCTATGGGTCATCTTTGTATTTTCGTCCTCTACCCTATTTAGGGGGACGTGAAGGAAAAGAGAGGCAAGTATTGAGAAAATTATATTTTACAAGTCTGATTCTCCCTCAGAGGTCTAGGTCGGATTCTCCCTTTGAGGTCCAAGGTTGAGCTTCCTCCAAAGCTCCTTCGTTCTAATTGAGTTCCACCATTACTCGTTCAAGAAACAAGAATTCTCTTCCAACGTCAAGATCATCCATGGAGGGAAGAGAGGAAAGAAGGGTGACTCGATCCATGGCAAGGGAAGAACCTAACACCTATATGGCCGTGCCTCAGCTGGGCAACCCCAAATGTGCAAGTGCCTAATGCTAGGCTTCTTGCCTGTCCAAAGCTCATAGGGGGTTTTGGCAACTGCTTTACTTGGTACCCTGTTAAGTTTGTACACTGCGGTCTTTAAAACTTCTCCCCAAAGTGACTCTGGCAAGGAGGAATGATTGATCATACTCCTTACCATATCCTTAAGAGTTTGGTTTCATCGCTCTACAACACCGTTCATGCTAGGTCAGCCTGACATGGTGTATTGCAAAGTAATTCCACACTCTTTGAGGAAAATCGACAAGGGTCCTTGACGTTGTTCTCCTGATCCATCATACCTTCCATAGTATTCACCACCACGGTCGGATTTGACAGCCTTTATTCTTATTATAAGAAATCCTTCCACATCATCTTTACCTCTCTTCTTCTTCTTCTTGTTTTGAGAGGTTGAGGCCCAATGAGCACTTCCAATCTTATCCCGCTACTGCCTCTCTTCCTCTTGCACACAATGAGATATAAGCTCATTTAGGGGTCATTTGTCCTTCTGAGTGTTATAACTCACTTTGAATTGCCCAAAGTGTGCTGGAAAAGATATCAAAACCAAGTGCACGAGCAAGTCCTCAGACAACTCCATCTTAAATGACTTTGATTTTTGATGCGAATGAGACATCTCCAAGATGAACTCCCTTATATTCCCTTTGTCCTTATACTTCATCGAAATGAGTGTAGCCAAAAGGCTACTTGCCTCCAACTTTTTATTCTTTGAAAAATATTGCTCAATTTCCTCCAAGTACTTTTTGGCGCTCTTGCTCTCAGTCATAAAACTCCAAAACACCTATGGAATGGAGCATTTCATGATCATCAAGCACATTCGCTTGGAGTGCTCCCACTTCTCAATTTTAACCTCATTGAGGTTTTCTGGAGTAGAAGTGGGTTGTTCCGCCTGAAGTGAAAGATCCAAATCCATACAACTGAGGACAATTTCCACGGTATCTTTCTATGCCTTAAAGTTTGTCCCGCTCAGCATTGGAATGTTTCTTACTTGAGAAGTAACATTCGTACCAGTAGCAACAAAAACTGTATATAGAACAAAATAAACAAGCATACTCACATTAACTAGCATGTCATATAAAGAAAAACAAGACATGTACAAATAATTCAAATTGGGGACCCATCACAAGATACTTAGTACAACATTAATTCCTAGTCTTTGGCCAGAGAAATTAACTGTAAGTGGTACTCTCAGTGCAATGATCAAATATTGACAATCAGTTTTGTCAAACAATAACCTTTCTTTGGACCAACTATTGTTCACATGAAAAGTCATTATAATTGTAACACATTTATCATCACAGGCAGGTTGTTGATTTGGCTAAAATGTGTCTTCCGGTTGGTCGAGCACAATTTGCATAAATAACTCCACACAAACATATATGTATTTTTAGTCATATTAATCTACAATACAGAGGTTACACTGGCAACATGTAGCATCAATCAATTTGATTAAAATACTAGAGCAATTGCATAAAAACAATAGGAATTTTCACAATGTACAACATTAATTCCTAGTCTTTGGACAAAGAAATTAATTGTAAGTGGTACTCTCAGTGCAATGATCAAATATTGACAATCAGTTCTGTCAAACAACAACATTTCTTTGGACCGACTATTGTTCACATGAAAAGTCTTTATAATTGTCACACATTTATCATCATAGGCCTGTTGTTGATTTGGCCAAACTGTGTCTTCCTTTGGGTCGAGCACAGTTTGCATAAATAACTACTCACAATTATCTATGTATTTTTAGTCAAATTAATTTACACTATAGAGGTTACTTTGGCAACATGTAGCTTCAATCAATTTGACTAAAATACTAGACCAATTTCATAAAAATAATAGGAATTTTTATAATTGAAAAATCAACTTAAATATGCATGCATAAATATTCATATGAATGAAAATTGCACAAAAAAAAAAAAACTGATTCTTCAATTTCTGAAATTTAATATATATATATATATATATAATATTGTTTATCCAAATAGAACACACAAAAGCGTGCTGGCATACTGGTTATTTGCCCTAAACATGGAAAATTTTGCGCGGGTACGAATCCTTGTGGGTGCAAAATTTGGATTTTGAAAAGCGAGTCAGCTCGGTCCTCTCTCAGGCAACCCGGCTTAGCCTGTCTGAGTCTACCCAAACCGCCCGATTCGACCCTTGACATCCAAGTCGCACCAACCCATCCGTCTCGTCTCAATCCCCGACGAATCATCCCAACCGGTCTGAGTTGACTCAGCCGAGTCAACCCGTTATTCAAATCAAACAAAACCTTAGTAGATTGCAGCAAATCATCAAATCTCGCTTCAAAGGTTAGAGAGATCACACAATTATGGATTTGACATCTAACCTAGCAGTAGATTGCAACGAGTAATAAACTAGTAGGCCTCCTAGTGATTAAATGACATAGTCATGAAAGAAAATTTCTGATGAACATCGGATACTCAAAACATAAATTGAACGATGAAATTAAATCAGATCTCATAGTTGTATTGATACCGAGGCTTTAGTTTCCTTTGACCAAGTCTGAAAGTTTAGCCACGCAGGGCCATGAAGAAATCTAAAGAAAAAACTAGAGAAAAGAAAGAGGAAAAGCTGGAGAATAGAAAATTAGGTCAGAGGCGCCAAACTTCTTTTCTCCTTTTTATTCCCCTTCTTTCTCCCGGTTTAGGGTTTTTCTTTTCGTGCATCCAGTTTGGGTCACAGTGCACATGCCATGACTTCAAGCCCGGTTTCGACCTGGATGTATCCCGTATTGCTCAAAATTAAAAACTAAAAAGTTGTAGAACGTTTTTTGGGAATTCCATATCATCTTGAATCATCTCCATCAGAGCTCGGATGAGAGAGTTATTCCCATATTACGAAGCAATGTTGAAACTATCCAGTATCGCCCAATTAACTTCGTTTTGCACTTAACACTTCCATTCGCATCCTAAATCAAAATATAAAAATAATGAGTATATTTAAGCACCAAAATAACTATAAAAGCCTAATCATTAATGATAAAAATATGACATTTTGCATTCTCAACAAATTCCCCCACACTTAGCTTTTGCTCGCCCTAGGGCAAATCTCAAATTCGCTTTCCGAAAAATACCAAGGTTGTAGCGCCATCAACAAAAAACAAAAAAAGCTCTTCAAAACTCACAACATATCATGAACAAAAATTCTTAAACAACTTACAATTAATTAGTAAGCATTTTCATTCAAAGATGGAGTAAACTAAATAGGTAGACCCTCACAAAAATAAACACTCAACTCTCATGTGTTTGAAGGGTATGTGTTTCTCTCAAATTCATTCCAATGAAAATTATCTACCATAGTCTTGCATATCTTCCCATTCTCCACCACTCAGATCACATGCATAACACAAATCATAAGGACTTTTCAAGGCTTGTAACGGGGTTTAGGATCAAGGTGGGAAATATATGGGAATGTAGCTCAAAAGCCGTAGAAACTAGTGGGGCAAAAATGAATCAACTCAAGCTCGAATATATAAGACATGTAAAACCAATCACTCCACTCAGCATCTTCTTCAACTTGTATCTATCTCGTATAAATCAACTTGTATCTATCACGTATCCTCTTTCTTGGAATTTTAGGAAGAATTATGAACATGAACAGTTTGTAACTTTAAAGGCCATTCCCTCCATCACTTCCTTTGTTCTTTTCTTTTTCTCTTCACCATATTTTTTTTTTTACTAACAATGGAACTCATGAATTTAGGATGAAAACATGTTCCATTTCACCAGTCATAGCCATACCACAAATCCAGACACCCCCACACTCACACCCATACAAACCATAATGATGAACAATGCTCCACTAACTCTACGGCTTGGGTAAAGTTTTTTTTCTTTTTTTCTCTGGCTTAAAGCTAGTAACGTGGGTTCACACAAAAAAACAAAAACCAATAAATCTCAAAGGGGTTCAACAAAAGGAAAAGAAATTAATTACAAGGTAGGCTATTTGGCTTATGTAGCTTATAACAAAGAGGGCCTTAATCAAGTTCATGCATGCATGTGTCAATGTGACCTCAAAGAGAATCAAGGCAAGTTCTAAATAAACAAATTCATGGTAGATTATCTCTCATGAAATAAAATAGTGACACTGATATGGATGTGTCAGTCTAAAGGCTCAAAATCTCACTGGCTTTTGTTTAGAAAATTTAGTCACTACCATCCTCAAAGAAAATAACCAGACTAATTCATTATCAGTTGGAAGATTACTTATTCAATCATGTTATGAATCTTTCAAGAGCCTAATTTACTCTTGCTCATGACATACACAACCAAAAATCATTAAAAACCACAAAAACAAAGAATTTTTTTTTGTAATTAGTTTTTATCTTTTTTATTTTTAAACAAGATTGGAACACAACCTAAATCCCTCCCCCCACACTTAGAACTTACATTGTCCCCAATGTAAGGTGAAATGTAAAGAGAAGGCACAAATAACCAAAATATAAATGTGGAAATAAAGAGAAAAAGGAACGAACTCCCCTTGGGTTGCCTCCCAAGCAGCACCTTTGTTTATTGTCATTGGCTCGATTCAATGCTTCCGTAATTATGGGCCATCCCACACATCGTATTTGGTATCACTCTTGACCTTATCTCTTTGAGCCCTAGACAAACCAGGAGGTAACATATTAATAACAAAATAATTTATAATATTCGCATACCAAGGTAATGTCACACTCGCAGCGAGCAATTTCTCATCAAGGAACGTTTCTTGAAAATGAAGTTCAACCTTCACATGCTCTTTTTCTTGTAGTCCACTAAGTTTACTGAAGATGATCACTGGTAATATTCTCCATCTCCAATGAACACATAGTTGAGGTGACTTTGGAGAGGCTACAAATCTGGAGTGGGAGCCTGCAAAACAGAGGGTAAAGGCCTCTCATTAGAAACTTGTAACGCAATATGAAGAATGTTACCTGACTATTGTAACTGTGGAATATCATTCAATGCTGCAACATTTCCCTACAAATCAGAACTCAAGGCTAACTCCTCATTCTCTTTCTCAAGATGCTTACTAATTGCAACTTCTAATTCATCTTTTCCATCAAGTTCAAAAACTTCCTGTGTGAAAGAATCAATCACATCAATAGTATAAACATGATTATCATCACCAAGATATTTCATGGCATCATAAAAGTTAAACTTAACAATTTCACCATCAAATTCCATGGTAAGTGTGCCACTATGAACATCTATCTTAATCTTGGATGCCTTTAAGAATGGTCTTCCTAAAAAAATAGGAGCAATTTGGTCACCATTTTCCATATCAAGCACATAGAAATCAGCCGGGAAAATCAAATCATTAACTTGTACAAGAACATCCTCAACTACACCCTTAGGATAGGCATTAGATCTATTAGCCAATTGAATCACAACACCAATTTTATTCAAAGGTCCAAGTTTCAAAGAAGCATATATAGAATATAACATGACATTAATCGAAGCTCCTAAATCTGTCATGGCCTTCTCAAATCTGGTGTTACCTAATGTACTGTTAGGTTCTTCCCTTGATGTTATGGACTCCATAGCATCACGAGTTATCCATAGGCATAGGAATTAAATTATGTCAATTTACTTTTCATGTAATTTCAATTCGGTTTGGTTTACTTTATTTGGTTTGGTTTAATTTGGGTTGGTTCAGTGTAATGTGGCGTGAACCACTTGACCTAATCGGTCATCTTTGTATTTTCGTCCTCAACCCTATTTAGGGGACGTGAAGGAAAAGAGAGGCAAGTATTGAGAAAATTATATTTTACAGGTCTGATTCTCCCTCAGAGGTCAAGGTCGGATTCTCCCTTTGAGGTCCAAGGTTGAGCTTCCTCCAAAGCTCCTTCATTCTAAATTGAGTTCCACCATTACTCGTTCAAGAAACAAGGTTTCTCTTCCAACGTCAAGATCAACCATGGAGGGAAGAGAGGAAAGAAGGGTGACTTGATCCATGGCAAGGGAAGAACCTAACATCTTGGTATCAGACAGGTCCACCCTTGGGGGATTCCTCTTCCCCTAAGGATTTGAGACAGTTAGTGGAAGATAATAGGCAAAGGATAGATAACCAGGGTCATGCCCTGGAAGAGGTGCGTCAAACAACCTCTGATTTGCGTGAGGCAATAAAATCAATGGATGCTGCCATCCAAGCTCTCCTCCGGCGACAAGAGGACCATGATACACGAGCCCAACCTCCAGCTGCCTACTCTCCACCGACTGAACACCATCCATTCCACCCACCACCTCCCCCACAACCACCAATGCGTCAACACCATTCCCATCTGGGGCCTGCCGTTCAAGGACCAAACACTGTGCCCAGGTATTTAAAACTTGACTTTCCTACGTACGATGGGTCTAAGGACCCTTTGATTTGGTTAGCCAAGTGTGATCAGTTCTTTTACCATAAAAAAACACCTACGGATGAGAAAGTGTATTTGGCCGCCTACCACATGCTCGATGAAGCGCTTCTATGGTACCACCAATTCCGAAATGACCAAGTGGTTCAGGATTGGGCAAATTTTAGACAGCCTAGCATGAGGAGATTTGGTCCTCCTGCTAGTAGCAATCCATTGGGTGAATTAATCAATTACAAACAAACTGGAACACTAGAGGTGTACCAAAAGACCTTCCAGGAAAGGTTAGCCCGAGCAAACCAGTTTGTTAGCCACACACAGTATGTTCATATTTTTACTGCTGGTTTGACAGAAGCTCTGCATTTAGAAGTTGAATTACATGCTCCTACAGATTTAGACCACGCTATGAATTTAGCCAGAGCAATTGAGTACAAGCAGCGTGTTCTAAAGGAGTCACTGGTCAGAAAACCAGCTTGGCCAGGAAGGCCCAATGCCTCTGTGCCAAACCATTCCTATGGACTTCCAAGATTTAGAGACAGTGCAGCCCCACGCCCAGACATCTCTAATTCAGCTCCACCTGCTCCTTACTTCAAAAAACATACTAGACAGGAAATGGAGCAGAGAAAGGCCAAGGGCCTCTGTTTTAATTGTGATGAACAGTATGTTTTCGGTCACCACTGCAAATGATTATTCAGTATATGTCTATGGGAGGATGGAGACGAAATACCACAAGAGGAAGAAATTGTGGAAACTGACCACGAAGATCCAGAGATTTCCCTTCATGCTATGACTGGTCTACGCAATGCAAGCACAATGCAGGTTAAAGCCCAATTACATCATTTACAGTTACTGGCTTTAGTTGACTCGGGTAGTACACATAATTTCATCAGTCAGTAGGCGGCAGAACAACTTGGGTTAGTAGTACAGCAACAGAATGGTCTTTCTGTATCAGTAGCAAATGGGGCTAAAATTACTAGTGTAGGCATATCACCAGCCACACACTTTGATATTGAGGGATATAAATTTGTTGCAGATTTTCTGGTGATTCCACTATCAGGATTCGATTTGGTGTTAGGAATTAAATGGCTACAATTGTTGGGACCAATACTATGGGATTTCCAAGCTCTAACCATGTCTTTTATAGAGGACCAACATCAGATTATATTGCATGGCACACAAGCACCACTAACCTGCGCACTACAGGTTGCCCAGGTCCAGTCCACAAATACATGCCAGTTATCTCACTTACTTACAAAATTTGAGGATATCTTTCAAGACCCTACTGCCTTACCGCCACTTAGGCACTGTGATCACCGTATCCATTTGAAAACGGGGACCGAGCCGGTAGTGGTACGTCCTTATCGTTACCCTCACTTACAAAAGGATGAGATTGAAAGGCAGTGCCAACAGATGTTAGCACAGGGTATTATTCAGCCCAGCAGGTCTCCTTTTTCTTCACCTGTATTACAAGTCCGCAAGCATGATAAGTCATGGAGGTTCTGTGTGGATTACCAACAACTCAATGCCCATCCAATTAAAGATAAATTTCCTATTCCAGTGGTGGATGAACTGTTAGATGAGCTACATGGAGCTACTATATTTACTAAACTCGATTTGAAATCTGGCTATCATCAAATCCGAGTTCATCCATCAGATGTGGAGAAAACAGCGTTCCGCACACATCACGACCATTTTGAATTCCTCGTAATGCCATTTGGTCTATCAAATGTACCTTCCACCTTCCAGGCCCTCATGAATGAGGTATTTTCCCCTCTCTTGATAAAATATGTATTGGTCTTTTTCGACGATATTTTGGTCTACAGAAACAACTGGGAAGAACATCTTCAGCACCTTCACCAGGTATTTTCTCTTATACGTTCACATCATTTGGTTTTAAATCGGTCAAAATGTTCTATGGGCACATAAGAAGTGGCATATTTGGGTCACGTTATTTCAGCATCAGGGGTGAAGGTAGACCAGAGTAAGATACAAGCGGTCACAGATTGGCCTATTCCTACATCTATTACAGCCTTAAGAGGATTTTTGGGCCTAGCTGGATATTATAGAAAATTTATTCGTAGCTATGGCCAGCTTGCTGCTCCGCTCAATAATCTCCTCAAGAAAAATGCTTTTACCTGGTCAGAGACAGCAGCTCATTCCTTTCAGCAATTGAAAGACGCCTTATCATCAGCCCCAGTTTTGCAGCTCCCCGATTTTGAGGAGTCCTTTGTAGTGGAATGTGATGCTTCAGGGGGTGGTATTGGCACAGTGTTGCACCAATAGGGCCACCCGATTACTTATTTTAGCCGTCAACTGGGCCAACACCACCACAAGTTGGCAGCTTATGAGAGGGAATTGATTGGATTGGCGAAAGCTATACAACATTGGCGCCCTTATCTTTGGGGACGTTGTTTTTTGATTCGCACTGATCATTGCAGCCTCAAGTATCTTCTTGAGCAGCGTCTCACTACTTCACCACAACAGCATTGGTTAAGTAAGTTTATGGGGTTTGACTTTTCTGTCGAGTATAAACCGGGAAGTTTGAATGTAGGGGCTGATGCCTTATCTCGCCGGGACGTTCCAGAGCCGCAATTAAACGCCATCAGTTAGCCCAGAGCTCTCTTGTTGGATTCTATACAGGAAGAGACACAACAGTACCCAGATATTATCTCCTTATGCAAGGATATCCTGCAGGGCACAGCGGCACCACATTAGACGGTTCAGGACAATCTCATCCTCTACAAAAGCAGAATTTTTCTACACCACACATCCCCTCTGATTAACAGCATTTTGGCCTCCTTCCATGACAGTACACATGAGGGCCGACAAAAAACATATTTTCGAATCAGTAGGGAATTTTATTGAAGGGGCATGAAGCGCAGTATAGCTGATTATGTGGCGGCTTGTCAGACTTGTCAACAGAATGAAGTTGAAACATTAAGTCCAGCGGGGTTGCTCCAACCACTTCAGCTTCCGTCACAGGTCTAGTCTGATATTTCTATGGACTTCATAGATGGACTTCCCTCTGTTATCCTGGTAGTGGTGGATCATTTCTCTAAATATGGGCATTTCATTCCTCTGGCACATCCTTACACTGCAACGCAGGTAGCTCAAATTTTTATGGATAACATTGTATGATTACATGGGATGCCTAATTCAATTACTAGTGATAGGGATGCAATCTTTACAAGTACCTTCTGGAAAGAACTCTTCAAGTTACAAGGCACAATGTTAGCCTTTTCTTCAGCCTACCATCCATAGACTGATGGTCAGACAGAGGTCGTCAACAGAACCATTGAAATGTATCTCCGCTGTTTCGTGGGGGACTCACCTAAGAGGTGGGTTAAGTGGCTCGCCCGGGCTGAGTTCTGTTACAACACCTCCTACCATAGTGCTCTCGGCACAACCCATTCAAGGTGGTATATGGTAGAGAACCTCCCCGTCTTTTAGCCTATGAACCAGGGGCCTCTAAAGTCGCAACTCTGGACCAAGCATTGGCTGAAAGAGACACATTCATCACAGAGGTGCGCACTCATCTACAGAAGGCACAAAATTCTATGAAACAATATTATGACAAGAAGCACCGGGAAGTCTTCTTTTCTCCTGGAGATTATGTTTGGTTGCGTCTCCAACACTACAGGTAGCTGTCATTGACAGCCTCCAAACATCACAAGCTCTCTCCAAAATATTATGGTCCCTTTCAGGTGATGGACCGCATTGGGACAGTGGCCTACAGATTACAGCTTCCACCAAAGGCCAGAATTCACAATGTCTTTCATGTCTCACAATTAAAGGCCTTCCACGGTGATTCGCCCATGCTGTACACCCCGCTGCCACCACTTCATGAGGGATGTGTACTTTCTACCCCGGCACAGGTATTACAAACTCGTCGTATTCACGGTGATTGGGAGATCTTAGTGCAATGGGATGATGCTGACCTTAGTGACACGACATGGGAGCCATTAGCGGCGTTTCACACCCTCTACCCATACTTTGAGCTTGAGGACAAGCTCTTTCTCCAAGGGGGGGGGGGGGGGGGGGGGGGGGGGGGGGGGTTGATGTTATGGACTCCATAGCATCACGAGTTATCCATAGGCATAGGAATTAAATTATGTCAATTTACTTTTCATGTAATTTCAATTCGGTTTGGTTTACTTTATTTGGTTTGGTTTAATTTGGGTTGGTTCAGTGTAATGTGGCGTGAACCACTTGACCTAATGGGTCATCTTTGTATTTTCGTCCTCAACCTTATTTAGGGGGATGTGAAGGAAAAGAGAGGCAAGTATTGAGAAAATTATATTTTACAGGTCTGATTCTCCCTCAGAGGTCAAGGTCGGATTCTCCCTTTGAGGTCCAAGGTTGAGCTTCCTCCAAAGCTCCTTCATTCTAAATTGAGTTCCACCATTACTCGTTCAAGAAACAAGGTTTCTCTGCCAACGTCTAGATCAACCATGGAGGGAAGAGAGGAAAGAAGGGTGGCTCGATCCATGGCAAGGGAAGAACCTAACACCAATGCGGGTATCTCTACAGCCACACCATTTTGTATTGAGGGATACTCCTTTGTAGCCGAATTTTTGGTCATTCCACTGGCGGGGTTTGACTTGGTACTCGGAATTAAATGGCTCCAAATGTTGGGGCCTATCTTGTCGGATTTCAAATCACTTACCATGACGTTTACAGCTGCCCAGCGTTAGATTACCCTTCATGGCAGACATGCTACTGCGCCCAACACTCTTTAGGAAATTCAGGTCCAAAGCAGTGAGCACTGTAAGTTAACTACTTTACTTATAGAATTTGGTGATTTGTTTAAGTCCCCTACTGCCCTCCCACCTATTCGCCATTGTGATCACCACATAAGGCTGAAATTGGGGACTAAACCAGTGGTGGTCAGGCCTTAACGTTACCCCCACTTACAAAAGGATGAAATTGAGCACCAATGCCAAACTATGTTCACCCAAGAAATTATTCAGCCCAGCAGGTCTCCCTTTTCATCCCCCGTGTTACTGGTCAAGAAACATGACAGGTCTTGGCGGTTTTGTGTTGACTACAGGGAGCTCAACGCTCATACAATTAAAGATAAATTTCCTATACCAGTGGTTGATGAGTTATTAGATGAATTACATGGAGCTACCTTATTTACAAAGTTGGATCTGAAGTTAGGTTATCATCAGATTCGGATTCATCATTCCGATGTGGAGAAGACGACATTTAGGACGCACCATGGGCATTTCGAGTTTCTAGTCATGCCATTTGGTCTATCTAACGCCCCTTCCACTTTCCAGGCCCTCATGAATGAGGTATTTAATTCTCTCCTGAGGAAGTTTGTTCTTTTATTTTTTTATGATATCCTGGTATATAGCAAAAATTGGGACGAGCACCTTCATCATCTTCACCAAGTTTTTACTATCTTACGTTCCCATCATTTGGTTTTGAACCAATCCAAGTGTTCTATGGCCACATTCGAAGTGGCATATTTGGGGCACGTATATCAATAGAGGGTGTGAAGGTCGACCAGAGTAAAATATAGGCAGTCACCAAATGGCCTCTTCCCACTTCCATCTCAACATTAAGGGGTTTTTTGGGGCTCGCTAGTTATTACAGAAAATTCATCTATAACTACGGACAGATTGTTGCTCCACTCAACAATCTCCTTAAGAAAAATGCATTTCTCCTTTTCTTGCTTTGATGATACAGGGGTTGCCTTTATCAGAATCTCAACCTCTTTACCACTTCTCAAAAAGATTGCGCTTGCATTTTCTCTTGGATTTACTACCGTTTGAGAGGGTAGTTTCCCCAAACTTTGTGCCTCTAGCCGACTAATTGCGGTTGCCATCTGACCCATTTGATTGTCCAAACTTTGAATACTGGCCCTTGTCTCCTATTGAAATTTCAAATTATTAGTGGCAAAGAGATTTAACAATATCTTCAAGGACATGCCAAAATTGGGGGATATGGCTGCCTATATTACTGGTAACTTTGGTGATTTTGAGTCGTGGGCTGATTAACTTGTGGATTCCAATAGCTAAGGATGGGATGATCTCTCCATCCCATGTTATACGTGTTCGAATAGGGATCATACTTCCTTTGCGGTTGTCCAGGAAAACCACCCGCCACATTCACTTGCTCAGTGGGCTCCTCTGAGTTGGGCACATATCGGTTGGATGCCCTACTACTAAACAAATCCCACAAGCCTTCATTGTTTGTGTATTACCTACAACCATTTTATGAACAAGAGAAGTTAGACTTGCGATTTTTTGTTCAAGGGAGGAAATATTTACCTCATTAACATTCTTAGATGGAAGGTCACGCCTAGTGCCAAATTGTTGAGAATTGGCCGCCATATTTGCATTCAAATTTCACACGGCCTCGGGAGTTTTATCCACCAAAGCTCCTCCACTAGCAGCATCAATCATGTTCCTATCAGTGGGTAGAAGGCCCTCATATAAATACTGGATAAGAAATTGCTCGCTAATTTGATGATGGGGATAGCTTGCACATAATTTCTTGAAACATTCCCAATATTCGTGGAGGGACTCTCCGTTATGCTGCCTTACACCACAAATTTCTTTCCGAATGTTGGCCGCCCTTGAAGCTGGGAAATATTTCTCCAAAAACAATCTCTTCATCTCATCCCATGTGGTAATACTCTCGGAGGGTAGATAATAGAGCCAATCCTTAGCCGAATCCTTCAAAGAAAACGAAAAGGCTCATAATTAATTTGCTCTTCAGTTACCCCATGGGTTTCATACTTGTGCATACCACATGAAACTCCTTTAGATGCTTGTGAGGATCTTCACCTGCAAGACCATGAAAAGTGGGCAAAAGTGTATTAGTCTAGATTTTAATTCTAATGTATTAGTAGCATTTAAAGTGGGGAACATTATGCATAAGGATTGTTGATTCAAATCAGGGGCTGCAAGCTCTTTCAAAGTTCAATTTCCAGCCATGACTTCCTCCTCCTCTAAATCAGGTTCGATATCAAATGGAGAATCAAGAGCTAGATCATTCTCTTCAGAATTCCTTTGAGCTTCTCTCCTTAACCTGCTCAAAGTTCTCTCTATTTCTGGATCGCTCTACAAATCACCTTGATTAGAAGATCGAGATACAATCATAAACAATCAAAGGAACTCTAATAAAACATGTAAAAAATATTAGGAAAAAACTAGAATAACGAAAACAAATAAAAATTCTAAAAATCCTAGAAAAGAGTGAAATTTGGCTTCAGAGTCAGAATTCTGCCAAAATCATAACAAGGAAAAACTAACGATTTTTTTTCTCAAAAATTTTTTAGAACGAAATAATGGTCACAAGAAGCACAAAAATCAACTAGTATCACTCCCCAGCAACGGAGCCAAAATTTGGTGTGCTATCATAGGCAACCAAAAATAAAACCTCTACACCTAACAATATATGTAGTAGTGTAGTAGTGCGAGTAAGGATCGATCCCATAAAGAGTGATTAGTCTACTTTTATGCTCCGTGAACAAGGAAGGTGGGGGGGGGGGGGGGGGGTGGAATTTGTGGATAACGAAAACACTTTAAAAAAAAACTTAGAAACAATTCAAATTAAAAGAATCGAAATCAATAAAAAAAAACCTTGGTTTAAGTTAACATCCACCATCAGAATTTCACAACTGATCATCGATGCAAGCATATATCAATTCGCACTTGAATATTTACCGTTGGAACTATCTTCCTATCTCTCCTTTTGTAGTTAATTAGAAAATAAGAGATCCAATTAACCCTAACTACTAAAAAACCCAAGACAAGTGCTAAAGGTTTAATCTAGCAGTAGACTAAAGAATTAGAGAGATCGATGACGCTAAACAACACAAGCACATGCGGCTGCATTTAATTTAGTCCGGCATTCTTCTCAAGATCTAATAATTCCTGATGCAGCAAATCATCAAATCTCGATTGCTTCACAGGTTAGAGAGATCAAACAATTACGGATTTGACAGGTAACCTAGTAGTAGATTGCAACGAGTAATAAACTAGTAGGCCTCTGAGTAATAAAATGAGACAATCATGACAGAAAATTTCAGAAGAACATTGGATACTTAAAACATAAATTGAATGGTGAAAATAAATCAAATCTCACTGTTGTATTGATACCGAGCATTCAATTTCCTTTGACCAAGTCCGAAAGTTTAGCCACGCAGAGCCATGAAGAAATATGAAGAAAAAACTAGAGAAAAGAGAGAAGAAAGTTTGGAGAAGAGAAAATGAGGTCAGGGGCGCCAAACTTCTTTTCTCCTTTTTATTCCCGTTCTTTCTCTCGGTTTAGGGTTTTTCTTTTCATGCATCCAGTCTGGGTCACAGTGCACGTACCGTGACTTCAAGCCTGGTTTCTACCTGGGTGTAGCCCGTATTGCTCAAAATTTGAAACATAAAAGTTGTAGAAAGTTTTCTTTTAATTCCATGTTGGAAGATAAGTTCAAGCCCACACGACCAAGGCCCACATATCTAATATTATTATACAATGGGCCACACGACCAAGGAAGACCCGCAAGATGGGTCTAAGCTCATAAAAAGAATGACCCACAATGATTACCATGAGCTGACATCCTTATCACATCAGTTGGAAGATCAAGAAGGACTCACAAAAGTATCTTATCTTATGGTCACATCAAATAAGAGTTTTAGTTTTAGTTATATTTGTCTTTTATCTATATTGACTATATTGAGTTTTTTAATTATGTTAGGACTTATCTTTAAGTGTTAGAGTTTGGATATAATTGGGACAAGTGTAGTTTTATTGTAATTGGACTCTACTACCTTCCTCTATTATAAATAGAGGTTCATATACTCTGATTACAACAAATTATTGATGTCAATGAAGTTCACTTTTTCATAAATTCAACATGGTATAAGAACAGGTTCTGTGAGTTGACTTAGTCAACTCACGGAGGTAATGTGATCCTTTTCTCTAAACCCTAAACCCTAGGTCTAGGTTCGTAGTTATGTTTTTTAATCCCTACACCCATAGTTTTCTTTGCGTTTTTTACCTCTAAACGTAGTTTTTTATATTACAAATTATATATTGACGGAAAGATATTTGAGTTTAATTTTCATAGAAAACATATTTGTTTCAATCGGAGAGATATCGATATTTTAATGAGAAAAGGTCAGATTACAAAAAGGTTCGAGCAGCAGCAGCAATCTTTAGATTTCGAGGTATTTTTTTACTATCAAGAACTAGACTTTATATGGAGAAATATATATATAAAGAAATATCTGTAAGTCTATTCTTTTACCTATTCAACCATCTTTTTATCTAATTTATCTACAAAGATAAATCAATATTTTAATAAAAAAAGGTCAGATTGAAAAAGAGGTTCGATCGGTTTATATGGAGAATTATATATCAAAAGAAAAATAATTAAGTCTATTTTATTACCTATTCAACCAATTCTCCGTATGATTGTTTTATAAGGAGATATTGTTCTTGGAAGAGTCGATGGTCATTCTGGGAAAAAAGGAGAAACAGTACTAAGTTCGGCCAGATGACAGAGACCGAAATCTATCAGATTATTTATCTTCTGATAATTATATTTTATGAAGAGAAGTTATACTTGAATTAAATTTATTTAAGTCTAATTTCATAATGAGAAAATTTCATGTTAATCTGATCTATATTTAAATAATATTCGCATTGGAAGAATCAAAGGTCATGCTGGTATTCTATTACATTGAAAATCCGAATTTAAGCCGATTGTGTTGTTTCATTTTTTGAGTTGATATATTAGGAAAATATCTCACTTTTCCTTGGTTTGAGGGCTTATTTATACATCTCTGTTATTTAGGCCTATTGCTACATCTATGATATTTGGTTCAAGCTGGGATCACTGCCATTACTTCCCAGCTTGAGGGGGAGAAGTACAAGCAGTACAAGAAAGAGGTATTTATTCCTTATGTTGTGGACAAGTTTATGTGACCAAAATATTCAAGAAAGGGGGTACACAAAAGATGAAGCTTGTGCATCTAATAAAAAATATTTATATCGGATTATGATACAAGGTTTATTATTTTGGTTCATGTTATATGTGTTGGAAGATGGTCGTGTTATATTCAACTGCAACTATTATGTCTCTTTGGGAACATTATTATTGAAGAAGAGGTGGCCTCATGTCGACATTTATTTTATCCCATCAAAAAGATCAAAATTATTTGTGGTTGGGAGTCCATCACAGAGGAACTTCATCCCCATCAAAAAGATCAAAATTATTTGTGGTTGGAAGTCCATGACGGAGGAACTTCATCCCTTTCAAAAAGATCAAAATTATTTGTGGTTGGAAATCCATGACGAGGAACTTATTATTACATCTATGTTATCCCCCCTCCCCCCTCCCCCTGTAATGGCTTTTATGACTCCTACCACTTGAGAGTCGTTGTCCTGTGGAGGGACACGGTGGTGGACACTTCAAAGCAATGCCAATAGACACACTACCGATAGAAGACGGAGTCTGCCCTACATCCAACATTAGGACTGGAGTATGAAACAATGGCTTACCAGTTAGGAGTGACTTTTACTCTCACTTGTGCCACAGGGCCTCATGGAAGGACGCAACAGCGTGAGGGGGAATGTTGGAAGATGAAGGCATATTGGAAGATGTGCCATTTTATACAAAAATATTTTATACATCATTTGCAGCAATCTGGGAGTTCATGTTATTCTTTCACCCCCAGCTTGAGGGGGAGTGTTGGAAGATAAGCTCAAGCCCACACGACCAAGGAAGGCCCACAAGATGGGTCTTAGCCCATAAGAAGAAGGACCCACAATGATTACCATGAGCTGGCATCCTGATCACTTCAATTGGAAGATCAAGAAGGACTCACAACACAAAAGTATCTTATCTTATGGTCACGTCAAAGAAGAGTTTTAGTTTTAGTTATGTTTGTCTTTTATCTATATTGAGTTATTTAATTATGTTAGGACTTATCTTTAAGTGTTAGAGTTTGGGTGTAATTGGGACAATGGTAGTTTTATTGTAATTGGACTCTACTACCTTCCTCTATTATAAATAGAGGTTCATGTACTCCGATTACAAGAAGTTATTGATTTCAATGAATTATTTCACTTTTCATAAATTCAAAATTCCATATCATCTTGGATAATCTCTATCAGAGCTCGGATGAGAGAGTTATGCCCAGATTATGAAGCAATGTCGAAACTGTTCAGAATCGCCCAATTAACTTCGTTTTGCACTTAACGCTTCCATTCACATCCTAAGTCAAAATATAAGAATAATGAGTATATTTAGGCACCAAATAATTATAAAAGCCTAATCATTAAGGGATAAAAATATGACATTTTGCATTCTCATCACCGGTTCTGCAAAGCATCGGTGCTCTCTGCATCGCTATCCACGGAATTAGTCTACAAATCCTAATAATCTAACAATAACGTATTGCTCTGATACCACTTGTTAGAAAAACTTTAATCTTAAATCCTAATCCATAATTTAATTTTTGCCAGAATATTAGGATTCAGGATAAATACCTGGATCTTTTCCAAACTATCACCTACTATTGCAGAATTCTGCGGTAATCGATACGAACAAATTCTTGGTTTTGTGATTTTTCTTAACTAAATCTCCTTAGTTCCTCAATGGGACCTTCATCTCTCTTCCGGATGGGGAGAAGGGTAACTGTGTGTGATTTAGTATCTTGGGAACCATAACCATAATGTGTCTCCTTTTATAGGGTTTCCATAATTCCCTATGGTATCTACTCAAGTGGCCCATATTCCTTAATGGGCTTAACAAAATTAAACCACTTAATTTCGGCCTATTCCATTAAATAGAAAAAATAATTGAATAGTAAATATGTTTCCCAAACTAGAATAGGAAACGTGAGTTTCCTAACAAGGTCACTTTGGATTTCTCTGCGTGCGGTCCTCTTTGTTCTCAACATGGTCAATAATTTCAATTTTGGGATGGGAGCACGTCAAATGAGGAAGGTAAACCAAGATATAGGTGGGAGAACAAAGGTTGATTGGGTTAGGGTTTTGGAGAGCTTAGGAGGATCAAATCCGCCAAGAATCTCACCAAAAACCACTAGTTGAGGCTTAGGGAGGCTAAGGGCAATTTCGGGTTTGAAGGCCTTGAATTTTGAATGATTTCAAATGACTAAAATGAAGCCTGGTTATGTTTAAATACCCTCTATGGTGATGTTGATCAAACAATCAGAAGAGGATTGATCGATCATCCCAAGCGTCATCGATCAATTAGTGTAAAGGTTGATCCATCAACTAAGGCATGATCAACCATGTCGTATTAGCATTGATTTATCAAGTCTGGCTATAATTTGCAAATATAAACAAGGGAGAACTTTAAATTTCACTTATCTTGACCTAGCGAGATGGAGGGTTGCTCATGTTTTATTCTCTACTAAGCTTCATGAATTGATCAAATCCTAAAGGATTGGTAAAAATTTCAACTAACTGGTTTTTGGATGGAATTAATTCAATTTTAATTTTTTGTTGTGAAGCTCTCAAATAAAGTGGTGTCTGATCTTAATTTGCTTTGATTGAGAGTGATGAATTGGATTTCTTTCCTAGACTAATAGTGCTCATGTTATCATAATAGAGAGGCATTTTAACTTGATTTAAGCCATAATCTTCTATTTGTAGTTTTATCCATAAGAGTTGTGCGCAACAACTCTCGATGGCTATATATTTAGCTTCAATGGTAGATAATGCTATGAAATGTCGTCTTTTGGACAACCAAGAAATGAGCTTGTTACCTAGCAAATTACAACTACCATTAGTATTTCTCCTTTTGATTTTACATCTGGCAAAATCAACATCAGAGTAACTATGTTAGTCTATGGTTGAGGTGTTTGAGTACCAAATACCTAAGTTGGGTGTTCCAAAAAAGTATCTAAAGATTCTTTTTACAACTAGTATGTGTGATTTGCCGGCCCATGTGGCTTCTCAAGAGGAGGGTGATTTGAGATTCAAAGTTAAAAAATTATTTTTTAAATGTTAAAATTAAGTCAAGGCAAGTAATAAAAGCTCACACCATAAAGAAGACAGATTTTTTGTTCCTTATGTTCCCCTATTGGTAGTCACTGCCCAATAACTCTTTCTCGGGAAAATTTCAATAATAAGCTCTATTAGCTGGAATTTTACAATTAAAAGAGATTTAGGTTATATTTAAGCCTAGAATAATTACTATTACATAAGTCAATCTCTTCCAGAGATTATACAACATGATTATAGCTCTAGTAACTAGAACACCTTTCAAAGAGTAAATAAAAAATAAACAAAAGAAAGAACAACTTACACCCTTTTGAAATGGAGATTCAAATGAATAGGATTTTTGAGTGTGCTCAATTGCCAATAAATTCTTACCCAACGCTTCGCAAAGAGTTTAGGGGTCCTATTTATAAGTTTCTCAACAAAACTAGCAGTTATTTGTCCATTTAAAAAACTACAAAAAGTGTCAATCGATAACTAGAAAGATATGATTGATCAACCATGAGTAATTGCTATATTCCTTAGTTTCCGTAAGCTTGTTGATTGATCAGGGCAACAATCAATGAGTGTTCAACTTTTCAAAAAAGATATTGTTCGATCAACATATTTCTATTGATCGATCATGCTCTATAAGACTGGTTGTGCAATACAAAGGGATGATTGATCATGCAATAGAGTATGCTCAATTTTGTATAAGTATATGATTGACCATGCTTTATAAAATTATTTGGCAATATTTTGTATGATCGATCATGCAGTAGTTTATAATTAACTAAGTTTTATATACTTATAGGAAGCATTGTGTATGCTCCATCATGCCTTACTAGATGAACAATAATGCTTTATAAGCTTTGCCATACTGCATTTGGGATGATCAATCAATCCAATGTAGGTTGATTGATTATGCTTTACACTAGAGTTTAAATTTAAGTCTTAAAAGGAAACAAGACTAAGGATTTTAGAAATTTTAAATTGGTTTTATGCATCGTTAATTATGATTTTGAGAAACTTGATGCCCTAAACCTCCAATGCTCTTGTGTAGCTTAGGATTGAACTTTGGTGACTATCCTTTTACATGGCTAGAGTTCTTGAGATATTTCTAAATGACTTTAAGTCTAGTCTTCAAATCTTCAAGTTTTACGCATAGGTGCTTCTTTAGGATGACTAGACACATCGTATAACTCGAAATCTTGTATTCAATTTCCCGATTCTTTTGTATACCTTGATCATGTGTCTCTTGAAGCAAATGGATCTGAAATGCTTGAGTTGCAAATATTGGCACAATTATGATAGATTTTGTAATCATCAAAATATGTATGAAGATTAAGCTAGGTTGACATGATTCTCTGGGATTAGATTGGAATCAAGAACTTACACAACCCATAATATTATGCATGGTTAACTACTTGCCATGTATAGTCGAGACCCAATCATACCTCTATATAAACTTTTATTTGTGGGTCCACTAAAGTCCTCCAAACCTAATTTCAAGGACGTACTCATAGGTGTGCTAATTGGTTTTAGGTTTTTAGTACTGAATACTTAAGTATACCAAACGTATATTTGGACTAATTTATAAATGTTCCTTTTTCAGTTTGAATAAATTGAAGTCCAAGGACAAAATATAAGTTCAGCCATTAAATTCATTTCAAATTCATTTCAAATTCATTCTTCATTACTTTAGCAAATTCTTCACAGAGGAAGGTGTTAGTAGAGTGCAAAATGATGTCATCCACATAAATTTGGATAATAATTAATTTTTTAACATGACTCTTAGTAAATAATGTAATATCCACACTAGTTCTCTTATAACGATTTTCTCTTAGAACTCACTAGGTCTTTCATACCAAGCTCTAGGTGCTAGTTTCAAAACATATAATGCTTTATGCAATATATGTTATGTAGTTTATTTACTAATATCCTCAAAGCCTTCATGTTACTTTACATAAACTTCCTCTTGTACGTACCCATTTAAAAATACACTTTTGGCATCCATCTAGTACAATTTAAAATTTTTATGGTAAGCATACAGTAAGAATATCTTGATTACTTCTAGCCTACCTATGGGTGTCTATGTGTCTTCAAAGTCAATTCCTTCTGCTTGGTTGTAACCTTTGGTTGTTGACTTGAATTTCTTTCTCACAATCCTATTTGCTTCATTAGACTTGTTCGTGAAGATCCATTTTCTTCCAAGTACTTATTGATTTTGGAGTTTAGGTACTAGAGTCCAAAGTTGGTTTCTTTCAAATTCGTTTAGCTCCTTTTGCATCCATTTTCCATAACTCATTTTTTTCACCTTTAACAAAGATTCTTTGGTTTTAATTGAGAAATAAAAACACTATTTTCCATGTGTTCATGAGTTGATCTTCCTATGCTAATTTTAGCCATTGGATCCTGTTGAATTTAGGATCCCTTTTCTGAAATCATGAGCAAGAACAAAGAGGGAGAAAAAAGAAAGAGGAGAGAGAGTGCTCTCAGCTAAGGAGGAGAAGAGAGAAAATGGAAAAAGAAAAGAGAGAGATTATGCAAGAGAAGAGTTTTTCACGTGAAAGAGAAAAACTTAAACTGTCTTTCTTAATTATAATATGTGTACAAGTTCCTCTATTTATAGTAGAGGGTGTGATAGAGTCCATGTATAATTACACTTCATTCTCCTAATTACATTTAATCTCTAACTCGTAAATAAGCCTATAATGATAAGATAACTCAACATAAACTAGAAATCTAACATAACTTAAATACTAACTTCTTATGAAGACGTGACCTTTAAGATAAGAAGCCAACTTGTGGCTATCTTGTGGGTCCCACTAGACCTTCTAACCAGATCAAGACTCTCCTTAGGAATCATTCTTGATCTTCCAACCAGCTTGTGTGAGTCCCAGTTAATCTTCCAACTGATGGGATAAGACAGCCAGCTTGTGGTAGTCCTACTTGATCTTAAACTCTTCCAACTGATGCCAGCTTGTGTGATGAATCATCAAGTCATCCCTCGTCCTCATGGTGGGTCCCACCACCTCATGCAAGCTTGGTGGAACCTACCTTGTAACACTCCCCCTCAAGCTGGGGGTGAGAAAACATCATAAATGCCCAACTTACTGCAGATGGTGGACAAAATTTTATGAGTAACTAGTTTGGTGAGAATGTCTGCAACTAGGGGTGGCATCGAGCCAAGTCGAGCCCGAACCTGCCTATGATCAAACCAAGCTTGATTTAAATATTTTTAGCAGAGCTTCAAGCCGAACCTCGTCTCGAGCCTAAAATTTTTATCGAGCTCGAGCCCAAAAATTTCAACCGAGTTCGACCCGAGCTTCGAGCCTAGCTCGAGCTTCAACATACAGTTAAAACTTCTCAAAAATATATATTTAAAATAAATTGTATAAAAAATTATGCATATATTTTACATAAAATTGGGTATGACTTCTACATAAAATTGGGCATAACCTATATATATAATACATGTATAAGATTGGGTATGACCTACTTAAAATTGAGCATAATCTATGTATATAATACTTATATAAAATTCGGCATGAGCTCTACTTAAAATTGGACATAATCTATATACATAATACCTGCATAAACACTCCATAAACACTCCATAAAATTGTCTATACATTCCATAAACACTCCATGAAATTTTTAGTCTAAACACTCCATACAATACATAACATTATGAATAAACTCCATGCAATAATCAAACACAATAAAATTGAATGAAATATCACTATCAATTTACAATCACCCAAATAAAAACTATAAATCCTTTAAATAAAATCCTATTACTATTAGAGACTTACTAGAAAATTACAAGAAATATTTTAAATTTTTCATAGGAAAGTTAAATGGACCTCTTATTACCTTTTCTAAGGAAATAAATAATAATTAATAATTAATCTAATATATTATTATACTTATCGATAAATTTTTAATCAAATAAAATGTCAAACACAAAATTGCTATGAAAATTGCCTCATGCTAAAAGGATTATATCATCAACTGTCAAATACGTATTCAAAATTTTTCTATACGGTTTTCTAGCCCATCTTGGCAAGAAAATCTTACTTAGAAAATTATATGATTTTTAACAAGAATTTATAATTAGAAAAATATTTTCAAAAAATGAGGCACTAATTGTCCATAACTAAAAATGTCTTTTCAACATATATTGGAAAAACCACTAATAGTCTCTAGAAACATATTTCTACTAAAATATCTTTTCAATTTCTTCAAGAGCCATGAGGAAGGGACAAAGAGTTTTTTTTCCCTTGTTTATGATCTCGCACGTAGGGGTGGCTTCGAATAAATTATATATAAAATTATGTATACATTTAGAAAAAATAATGATCGGGGAGGTTCAGGATTGAATTTCAATAATGAATTACAATGCACCAATATTAATCTTTTTTACTCCAATTGTTGTCAAGCTTGTTTTGTAATTTTTTAATCTGGCCATAAATTTACTATGGCCTCCGTAGTGCCCCTAGATGAAAATTTATATTCTAGGAAAAACTAGAAATATTTTTCCTATGATACATATTCCAAAAAAAAACCTTTAAATAAAATCCTATTACTATTAGTGACTTATTATAAAATTACAAAAAATATTTTAAAATTTTCTTAGGAAAGTTAAATGGACCTTTTATTGCCTCTTCTAGGGATATAAATAAAAATTAATAATCAATCTAATATATTATTATACTTATCGATAAATTTTTAATCAAATAAAATGTCAAACACAAAATTGCAATGAAAATTGCTTCATGCTAAAAGTATTACAGCATCAACTGTTAATATACTTATTCAAAAATTTTCTATACAGTTTTTTACCCCATCTTGGTAGGGAAATCTTACATAGAAAATTATATGATTTTTAATAAGAATTTTCAATTAGAAAAATGTTTAAAAAAACATGAGACACTAATAGATCATAGAAACTTATTTCGATAAAATGTATTTTTTATTTTTTTCAAGAGCTATGAGGAAGGAGAGTTTAAGGAATTTTTTTTTTAACTTTATGATCTCGCACGTGTGAAATCATCTTCGCGCAGGGGGAGGGGGGAGATTATTTCTCCCCTAATTTCTCCCCTGAACTTACTGGTTCAGGTTTTCCGCTGAGACGAAGTGGAGGGAAGGGGGTTACGACGCCGGGGAGGACCTATCGTCAGGGATGACGGCGGCGACGGAAGCGGCGACGATGGAAACAGAGGTGACGGCAAGGAGAGGAAGAAATTGAACGGACTGCCACAGAGGCGGCCGGCGAGCAGCTGTCGACGGCGGTAGAGGTGGCGACAACAGCCGACAGGAGGGGCTCGGTGGTGACGAGGGGATGAAAATCCCCCCCCCCGGTCTCGCTCACACTCACGCTCCCGCTCTCGAACCGATACCGATCCCGACTCAACTCGAGCCGGCTCACGAGCCGATGAACCGAACTTGGCTTCGGTCGAGCTCGGCTCGTTAGGTAAATGACCCGATTTCAGAGCTCGGGCTCGATAGACAACAAATCGAACCGAGCCGAACTCGAGCTGCTCGGTTCGAAGCCACCCCTATTTGCAGCCTGACTTTGTGATGATATATGTTTAAGAGATAATATGCTTGTTTGAAAATTTTCTCGTATGAAGTGGCAGTCTATTTCAATGTGTTTTGTCTTCTCATGGAAGACCGTATTTGATGTGATATGTATAACTGCTTGATTATCACAATATAGATCTGGTACAATGCGGGACCCACCATGAGGATGTGGGACACCAAGAAGAGTCCTCACCCAAGCTAGCACGAGGTAATGAGTTAAGAAGCACGAACTGAAATGAGTTAGGAGTATTAAAGATCAAGTGACACCCACAAAGATACCACGAGCTGGCAACCTTATCAATATGAACTAGAAGATAATGTGGGGCCCACAAGGATAAGGCCACGAGATGGCCTCCTCCCAAATTAGTTCATCTCAAATTAGTCTTCTAGTAAATTGTGTTGATAGGCTTATCTTAGAGAGTTAGAGTTGGAATGTAATTAGGAAATTGAAAGGTTAATTGTTTAAAAATTCTATCTCTTCCTCTACTATATATAGAGGTGTTGTAATTCGGAATGAATCAAGCTACACATCTCCTTCTTGAGTTAATCTCTCTCTCTCTTGGTGCCACCTCTTTTCTTTTTTCTTTTTTCTTTTTTCTTCTCTCTACCTGAAAGCTCTTCCTCCCTTTTCTTCTTTTTCTTTCTTCTTTCTCTTGCTGCGGCATTATGGAAAAGGGATCCCAAATTCAACATGGTATCAGAGCATTAAATTTAGGATCCCTTGTCACAAGGAATACTCTAAATAAGTGATGATCAACACCACTCAAAGAAGGTTCTTTTGTGAAGGAAGATCACAAACCGTGAGATAAATGCTTAAATTTTGTTTTTCCTTCATGTTACTGGTTTCTGAATTTAGAAGATGATTTAAAGATGAGTACGTGAATGCTTTCATCTTATAATATTGTGGATATGCATGTATCTCTATCTAGAAGAAGCTATCAAAATAGTTTTGTCGGTTTAGAAATTCTGTTAACCAAGACCAATCCATGATCAGATTGTTGGAATATTTTTTTTCGTGGGAACAAGAATCCTCTCATATAGAAGATTGTTATTGAGTCTCTTATGAGTGGTATTAGAGAAAAAAAATCAGAATAATAACTTTGCATCAATGCTAAAGTTCCCCCATACATCGACTTGTTTCAGGAGTACTACTTGGTGTTATTGTTAGAATTTTTTTGAAGAAGGGCCTATCATGGCTGAAGAGAATATGAATATTAAAAGTGATATACTGAGAATTACCACCATACCCTTACGTGGGGTATCAAATTTTATGAGTTGGTTCACATCGGTTTGGAGGTTCCTTATAACAAAAGATCTACTTGGTCACTTCACTACCCAAGGACCACCTAAGGACCACCTATTGATGAAGATGATATTTTTTATAGCAAATGGTTGAAAAATTATACTTTGGTGATTAGTTGGCTAATCAATTACATGGAAAAACATGTCTCCAACACTGTTATTCATCTTGACACTGCTAAACAACTAGGGAGACATGGGCTAAACTGTACTCTTGCCCGGATACTCTACATAGACCATATGATATTCTCCAAAGAATATTGAATACTAAACAAGGAGAAAATATCCATGAGTACTTTGCCCGCTTTAGAAGCTTGCTTCAAGAGTGGAAGTTAGCTCAGCCTTCAACCACAAATATTTCTATCCAAGACAAGCAGAAGGAAACCTTAATTACTTCTATTTGCTTTGCAAATATTAAACCCCATCTTGAGATTGTCAAGAGTCAACTTCTGAGTGCTTCTGCTGTCCCCAAGGTTGATGATGTATGTGCAATACTACTTCGTAGTACAAACACTTCTCCTCCACTACTGAAGTATCATCCGCTATGTATTCTGATCATAGAGGATCATCATCTGATCACGGCCGAGGCTGAGGTTAGAGAGGAGGCAAAGGAAAGGTGGAAGGACTAGTACTGGCAGAGCATATGGGAAAGAATGTACTCTATTGGAAGACAGGGCCCAAACCCACATGACCAAGGAAGGCCCACATATCAAAGTGTATAAGAAGATGGGCCTAAACCCATAAGACCAAGGAAGACCCATGAATCCAAGAGTTGTAGAAGATGGAATCAAGGCCCACAAATCAACGAGAAGACCCATAGGCCCACATACATTGATGGCAAGATGGTAAATAAAGGGTCATTTCATAGAGATGGCATTGACGTAATTAAGCTAAAATTTCAGGGTTAAAACCCTAAACCCTAAGGGTTCGGAAGCCAGAAAGACGACCAGCCGTTGCTGAAGAAGACGACGGTCGCTCTGTTCAGAGCCGCACGGGGACCACTCTGGTCGGCGCCATGCGTCTCTGGACTGTCTCCGCCGAGAGTCCTTCCGCGCCGAGAAAGACTCACTGTAGCTGTCGGAAAGTTCCCTTCAGCTGGCTTCATTGCTGCTATTTTTACGAAAATCACAGAGCTGACTATGCCGCTCATCCCGCACTGCTCGGAAATCACTGGGTTGCCGTTTTTGTCAGCTCTTCTCCGTGATCTCAAGCCATGTTGCCGTTTCGAAAGAAGAGATATACGTTGACGTTTCGGAAGCTGCTCTCGGCTAATCTATTCCGGAAAGTTTCCCGTTGTTGTTCCGCTCCTTTCGAAAGTCGGGATCGTCGTTCTTTCCGTTTTCGTTTACCTTCAGAGAATCCAGAATCCAGATATTTTTTTGAACAGAACAGCGCTCTGTTCGGCGCCGAAGTGGGGAAGAAGACTATTCATATATTTCATGTTTCCTTATTAGCAAACATGAAATGAATAGCCGGGCCCGCTCCAGTTCTAAGGAGACCCGGGCGCCTGATTCCACTCAGCGAGCATAGTCTCGCGCCAGACCGGGCCGAATTAACCGAGGATGCTATGGTTTTGCCGAGTCAACCCAGACCAGCAAGACCGAGTCAACCTGACTCAAGCCACTTAATTTTTGCCTCGATAAATGTGCCCAAGATTTCGGCGCGTCTCGGTAAATTTTTTATCTAGCTAGATTATTATTTTTGAAGCATTGACAGATTATTCATTGGTTAGCACATTATTTAGAACAGATATGTGCATTGGATTATTTCATGGGTCATTTTACAAGGATTATTGTGGGTCATGTTAAATAGGCCCAAGCAAAGCACATTTAAACTGCTGCTATTATGTCTCTTTTGATGAGACATTATTATTGAAAAATTGGTAGTCTCATACTATAATTTATTGTCAACCTCATAAAAAATATCAATTTTTTTTGGATGGGAGTCCATGACGGAGGAACTTCATTCCCGTAAAAAATATCAAATTTATTTGTGGTTGGGAGTCCATGACAGAGGAACTTTATCCCCGTCAAAAATATCAAATTTATTTATGGTTGGAGTCCATGACGGAGGAACTTCATCCCCGTAAAAAATATCAAATTTATTTATGGTTGGAGTCCATGACGAAGGAACTTCATCCCCGTAAAAAATATCAAATTTATTTGTGGTTGGGAGTTCATGACGGAGGAACTTCATCCCTATCAAAAATATCAAATTTTTGTAGTTGGATGTCCCTAACGGAGGAACTTCATTCCCGTAAAAAATATCAATTTTTTGTGGTTGGAAGTCCATGACGGAGGAACTTCATCCCCGTAAAAAATATCACATTTTTTTGTGGTTGGAAGTCCATGACAGAGGAACTTATTGTTATATTTATGTTACTTCCCCCCATTAATATCATATATTACTCTACCACTTGAGAGTCGTTGTCTTGTGGAGGGACACGGTGATGGAAGTGGACACTTCGAAGCAATGACTTAGCGGCTAGGAGTAATTTACTCTCACTGATATTATATCAGCTAGGCCTCATGAACGAGAGCACCAGTGTGAGGGGGAATGTTGAAAGATGAAAGCATATTATACAAAAAAGATTTATACATTATATGCAGCAAGCTAGGAGTTCATGTTGTTCTCTCGCCCCCAGCTTGAGGGGGAGTGTTAGAGGACAAGGCCCAAACCCACACGACCAAAGAAGGCCCACATATCAAAGTGTATAAGAAGATGGGCCCAAACCCATAAGACCAGGAATACCCATGGATCCAAGAGATGTAGAAGATGGGCTCAAGGCCTACATATCAAGAAGAAGGCCCATAGGCCGACATACATTGATGGCAGGATGGTAAATAAATGGTCATCTCATAGAGATGGTATTGATGTAATTAAGCTAAAGTTCCAGGGTTAAAACCCTAAACCCTAAACCTAAGTTCATGGGTATTATTTTAATATTATAGTTTCATAAATCTATAAATAGAGCTTCAGGGGGAGGGTAAGAAATAATCACTTCCATAACCCTTCTTCCTTGAGTTTTCTCCCAATGGGTTTCTTTTCCTTTTTCTCCATGAACTAAATTCATGGAGTCCTCAAAATCAACACTCATTGTAAGAAATTTGGCCACACTATAGATCAATGCTATTACAAGGATTCCAAGACATGTAGTTATTGTGGACAATATGACCATTATAAAGAAATATGTTATAAAGCCAACGGACAATTAGAATTGACAAGGGCTAATCAAGCCTTTGTAAGTGATACAAAAGAAGAACAACCCACAAAATCAAAAGCACAAAAAAAATTTACTGATGAAGAATATGAGCTATTTCAAAAACTAAAGACAATGTTGGGTTCTTCTCCTAGTTCCTCCGCAACTACTGCTGCCACTACTGCTTCAGGTATGTTATCTGCCTCATCTTCATTCTGGATAATTGACTCAGGAGCCTCCGAGCATCTTACAGGTAACCAAAATTTATTACATTCTCTATCTCCGAGTCTTTCACACAAGTTTGTTACCATAGTTGATGGTTCTCAAACCAAAGTCCAAGAGAAAGGTTCCACTTCTATCACACCATCACTTCTACTCACTGATATTCTTTTTGTTACTACTTTCCCTTTGAATCTATAATCTGTTAGTCAGCTGACAAAATATTTTAATTGCTTTGTTACCTTCTCACCCACTTCATGTGTCTTTCAGGATCTTATAACGAATCAGGTGATTGGTGGAGGCCATGAACAAGGGGGGTTTTATTACTTGGAGATGCCAAAAATGAATATAGGTTCCACTACTAAAAATGAGACACGGTTATGGCACAATCGGTTGAGATATCCTTCTGCACAGTCTCTTCATTATATGTTCCCTTCTCTTAAAGTAAGGTAAGAATTTCATTGCGAGGTTTGTCAATTGAGTAAACATCAAAGGAATACATATTCTCCTCGTCCAGAAGTCAAAAGTGTTACTCCATTTTCTTTAATTCATATTGATGTTTGGGGGCCCTTGGGTGTCTCCAACATTTCTCAAGCAAAATATTTTATTACATTTATTGATGATTTCACTCGCACAACTTAGTTATTTATATTTAAGGAGCATTCTGAGATACCATTTATTTTTAAGTCATTTCATGTTATGGTACTCACACAATTTGGTCATAAAATAAAAATTCTCCGATCTAATAATGCCAAAGAATACGTTTCCAAAGACCTTGACTCTTTTTGTAAAGAAAATGGCATTATCCATCAAACATCATGTGTCTATACTCCTCAATAAAATGGTGTTGCCCAAAAAAACAATCGTCATATTCTTGAGGTAGCTCGAGGTTTATTATATGCCATAAAAGTTTGATACTTTTATTGGCCTCGTGCAGTCCTTACGACTTGCTTTCATAAAAATCGTCTACCATCTTCTGTTCTTGGTAATAAATCTCCTTACCCTAGATGATTACCAAATGATGATCCATTTTCACTACCTTTGAAAGTCTTCGGATGTCAATGTTTTGTTCATAATTCATTTCCTAGACACAGTAAACTTGATCCTAAATCTTTCAAGTGTATCTTCTTGGGATACTCTCGCACACAAAAGGGTTATATTTTTTATAATCCCACTCTTCAACGTTTATTTGTGTCCAGGGATGTAACATTAGTTTAAGACTCCTCATTTGATTCTGATAGTGCTCCTCATGGTCTGTCTTTAGTACCAGGTTCCCCTCGACCAGTTGTGCCTCGTGATATAGAGATTATTCAACCCCCAAAGCAAGTGGTCGACACAATAACTACCGACTTAACAAATCTAACAGAGGTAAGTCCTTCCTCCCAATGATTTTTGGCCCTCAATATGATACTCGACCTATTGCTATAAGGAAAGAACCTAGATCATGCACTAGACTTTCTACTTCTCATCTCATTTCAAATTTTGTGTCTCATCATCGCCTCTCACCTTTATGTTTTCAGTTTCTTTTTTCTATTTTCTCCATATCTATTCCACCGTCCTATTAGGAGGCTCTACAACATCTAGGGTGGAAGGCATCAATGGATAAAGAAATGAAAGCATCTAATGACAATCAGACATGGTCATTGGTTCCTCTTTCAACAGATAAAAAACCCGTTGGTTGTAAGTGGGTTTATACTGTCAAACATAATCCGGATGGGTCAATTACATGACTGAAGGCTCGACTGGTTGCCAAAGGTTATACTTAGTGTTATGGAATTGATTATGATGAAATCGTCTCTCTAGTGGCAAAAATGAACTCGGTACGTATATTATAATCTCTAGCGGCCATTTCATTATGGCCGATATATCAACTTGATGTGAAAAATACATTTCTGAATTGGGATATTAAAGAAGAAATTTATATGCAACAACCACCTGGGTATGTGGTTGAGGGGGAGTCAGTATGCCACCTAAAAAAATCTTTGTCTGGTCTAAAGCAGTCCCCTCGGGCATGGTTTGAGAAATTTAGTCAATCCTTCATTTGGGCCGGCTTTTACAGATGCTCTGAAGATCACTCAGTATTTATTGAAAACACACTGAGAGGTAAGTTTGCAGAGGAACTAGTAGAAGAACCTAGCATTGTCTTCATTTTTTGAAATAGCTCGTACTCTTCATCAGTAAAAATTTTCTATGGTGCTGATTTTGTGGGCTGTTCTTCTTTTGTATCACTTATAAAGGTTTGATTAGCCCTTGTCAATTCTAATTGTCCATTAGCTTTATAATATATATTTTTTATAATGGCCATATTGTCCATAGTAAGTGCATGCCTTGGAATCCTTGTAATGGTATTGATCTATAGTGTGACCAAATTTTTTACAATGAGTACATTCTTTCCCATCTGTTCTATTAGCACCAGTCCTTCCACCTCTTCCTCTGCCTCCTCTATAACCTCTGCCTCGGCCTCGCCTGTGGTCAGATGATGATCCTCTATGATTGGAATATATAGCGGACGATACTTCAGTAGTGGAGGAAGAAGTGTTTGGAATACGTAGTGTTGCGCATACATCATCAAACTTGGGGATAACAGAAGCACTCAAAAGTTGACTCTTGGCAATCTCAAGATGGGGTTTAACATTTTCAAAACAAATAGCAGTAATTAAGGCTTCCTTCTGTTTGTCTTGGATAAAAATATTTGTGGTTGAAGGCTGATCAAACTTCCACTCTTGAAGAAAGCCTCTAAAGTGGGCCACGTACTCATGGATATTTTCTCCTTGTTTACTATTCAACATTCTTTGGAGCATGTCATATGGTCTATGTAGAGTATCCGGGCGGGAGTACAGTTTAGCACATGTCTCCCAAATTTGTTTAGCAGTGTCAAGATGAATGACATTGTTGGAGATATGTTCTTCTATGATATTGATTGCCAAATAATCACCAAAGTATCATTTTTCAACCATTCGTTATAAAAAATATCATCTTCATCAATAGGTGGTCCTTGGGTGGTGAGGTGACCAAGAAAGTCTTTTGTTATAAGAAACCTCCAAACCGATGTGGACCAACTCATAAAATTTGATACCCCACGTAAGGGGATGTTGTTAATTCTTAGTATATTACTTTTGATATTCATATTCTCTTCAGCCATGATAGGCCCTTCTTCAAAAAAATTATAGTAATAACACCAATTAGTACTCTTCAAACAACTCGATGTATGGGGAATTTTAGCATTGATGCTAAATTATCATTCTGATTTTTTTTTCTCTAATACCACTTATAAGATACTCAATAACAATCTTTTATATCAGGGGACTCTTGTTCCCATGAAAATAAATTCCAACAATCTAATCATGGACTGGTCTCGATTAACAGAATTTCCAAAATGACAAAACTGCTTTGATAGCTTCTTCTAGATAGAGAGGCATGCATATCCATAATATAATAAGATGAAAGAATTCACATACTCATCCTTAAATCACCTTGTAAAATTCAGAAACCAGCAACATGAAAAAAAAAATTTGAACACTTATCTCTCGGCTTGTGTTCTTCCTTCTCAAAAGATCCTTCTTTGAGTGGTGTTGATCATCACTTCTTTAGAGCATTCCTTTGACGAGGGATCCTAAATTTAATGCTCTGATAACATCTTGAATTTAGGATCTCTTTTCCATAATTCTGAGCAAGATAAAGAAGAAAGGATAAAGAAGAAAAGGGAAGAAGAACTCTCGGGTAGAGAGAAGAAAATATAAAAGAAAAAAGAGAGGTGGCGCCAAGCATAGAGAGAGAGAGAGAGAGAGAGAGAGATTAACTCAAGAAGGAGATGTGTAACTTGATTAATTCCGAATTACAACACCTCTATTTGTAGTAGAGGAAAAGGTAGAGTCCTTATACAATTAGCCTTTCAATCCTAATTACAGTCCAACTCTAACTCTCTAAGATAAGTCTATTCAAACCAATCTACTAGAAGACTAATATGAGTTGAACTAGAACTCTTTCTTCATTCATGTAAATATAAGGGAGGGAGCCAGCTCGTGGCCTTATCCTTGTGGGTCCCTCATGATCTTCCAGCTCATCTTGATAAGGTTGCCAGCTTATGAGATATTTGTGGGTCCCACTTGATCTTCAAGACTTCTAACTCATTTCAGCTTGTGCTTCTTAATTCCTTAACTCGTGCTTGCTTGGGGTGAGGATTCTTCTTAGTGGGTCCCACCAACTCAATCACCATGGTGGGTCCCACATTGTAACATTATATATAGACAGAAAGATATTTGAGTTAAATTTCCAAGTAAAAATGATTTTTTCCAATCAAAGTTATCTAAAGAGAGATATTAATATTTGAATGAACAAAGGTTAGATTGCAAAAAGGTTCGAGCAACAGTAGAAAGCTTCAACTTCGGAGGTATTTTATGCTATCAAGAACTAGACTTTATATAGAGAAATATATATCAAAATAAATATCTATAAGTCTATTCATTGTACTATTCAACCTATTTTTTATCTGAATTATCTACAAAGAGGAATCTATATTCGAAACAGAAAATATCAGATTGCAAAAGAGGTTCGATCAGCAGTAGAAAGCTTCAACTTCCAACGTATTTTATGCTACCAAGAAAGAGACTTTATACAAGGAGAATTATATATCCAAAGAAATATATGTAAGTTTATTTTCTTACCTATTCAACCAATTATCGGTATGATTTTTTTATAAGAAGATATTGATCTTGGAAGAATCAATGGTCATTTTGCAAAACAAGGAGAAACAATACTTAGTTCGGCCAGATGACAGAGACCGAAATCTATCAGATTATTTATCTTATGATAATTTTATTTTATGAAGAGAAGTTATACTTGGATGAAAGGTATTTAATTCTAGTTTTATATGGATAAATTTTCATGTCAATCTGATCTATATTTAAAGATATATTTATTCGCATTAGAAGAATCACAGGTCATGCTGGTATTTTGTTGTATTGAAAAATTTGAATTTATGCCCATTGTTATCCGTCACTTTTGAGTTGATATATCAGGAAAATATCTCACTTCTCCCTGGTTTGAGGGCTTATTTATAAATCTCTGTTATTTGGGCTTACTGCTACATCTATGATATTTGGTTCAAGTTGGGATCACTGCCATTACTTCCCAGCTTGAGGGGAAGAAGTACAAGAAGTACAAGAAAGAGGTATTTTATTCCATATGTTGTGGATAAGTTTATGTGACCAAATATTCAAGAAAGGGGGAGCACAAAGGATGAAGTTTATCCATCTAAAAAAATATTGATATCAGATTATGATTATTTCATGGGTCCTTCTACAAGGTTTATTATTTCTGTTCATGTTATATGTGTTGGAAGATGGTCGTATTAAATTACAGCTGCTACTATTATGTCTCTTTGGATGAGACATTATTATTGGAGAAGAGGTGGCCTTAGTACTTTTTCTCATACCATCATTTATTTGACTCTCAAAAATATCACAGTTGGGACACCAAGAGAGTCGGTGCCCGTATTGGGACACCATGATAAATTTAACTCTCAAAAATATCACGGTTGGGATACCATGAGAGCCGGTGTCCAGATTTGGACACCATTATAAATAAACCCCCCTGTAATAGCTTTTATTACTCTTACCACTTGAGAGTTGTTGTCCTGTGGAGGGACACGGTATTGGACACTTCAGAGCAATGCCAATAGTCACACTACCTACAAAAGACATGGAAGGACGCAACATCATGAGGGGGAGTGTTTGAAGATGAAGACATATTGGAAGATGTGCCATTTTATTCAAAAAGATTATATACATCATTTGCAGCAAGTTGGGAGTTCATGTTGTTATCTCACCCCCAGCTTGACGGGGAGTGTTGGAAGATAGGCCCAAGCCCACACGACCAAGGAAGACCCACATATCTTAGAGTATTATAAGATGGGCTACACGACCAAAGAAGGCCCACAAGATGGGCCCAAGCACATAAGAAGCAGGATCCACCATGATTACCACAAGCTGGCATCCTTATCACATAAGTTGGAAGATCAAGAAGGACTCACAAAGCCATCTTTATCTTATGGTCACGTCCTAGAAGAGTTATAGTTTGAGTTATGTTTGTCTTTTATCTATATCGAGTTATTTAATTATGCTAGGGCTTGTCTATATAAGTGTTAGAGTTTGGATGTAATTGGGACAATGGTAGTTTTATTGTAATTGGACTCTACTACCTTCTTCTATTATAAATAGAGGTTCATGTACTCTGATTATAATAAGTTAATGAAGTCAATGAAGTATTTCTCTTTCCATAAATTCAATAGAAGTTATACTTGGATGAAAGGTATTTAAATCTAGTTTCAGAAAGAGAAAATTTCATGTCAATCTGATCTATATTTAAAGATATATTCGCATTGGAAGAACCAAAGGACTGGCTGGTATTCTGTTACATTGAAAAATCCGAATTTAAACCCATTGTTTTGCGCCACTTTTTGAGTTGATATATCAGGAAAATATCTCACTTCTCCTTGGTTTGAGGGCTTATTTATACATCTATGTTATTTGGGTTTATTGCTACTTCTATGATATTTGGTTCAAGCTGGGCTCATTGCCATTACCTCCCAGCTTGAGGGGGAGAAGTAGAAGTAGTACAAGATGTTGAATTTAAAAGGAGACATTTACCTCCCTCATGCAAGCTATGCAAAGGGGGACATCCCCATGCATGTATGAATCCCAACCACCTCAAGGATCCTCTAGAACAATTTCTCCTACAATCACTCACATGAGGGACCCACCACAAACTTCATTAGCTATTCAAGATTCTCCTACAAATCCTACTCAATCAATCCAAATCATTCAAGGACAATTATCCTCACAAATCACTCTATCAAAAGACAAATCAATCACTAAGGAGAAGAGGATCAAGATCCAAGAATCATGGAAGGGGAATGGAAGGAACAACCCATTGATTTGTACAAATTTGTAAACACACGTAGGAGCTGTTAGAATGTAGGGAAAGCGATGAAAGATTTGGTTTCTCTAGAGAAAGTGGCTTTACAGTGTTAGTCAACCTGGAAAGTCATGGTGGAATTCACTTCACCAAGAGAGTGAATCAACCCGTTTCTTCAAAAAACAATGGAATGTAAACTCCACCTCTCATGATAGAATTCCACTTTTCATCGTTGGTTGCCTCCGTAGGTTTTCAAATTGGTCATTCATCCTCCTTTCTTCTTTAATCTCTTTTTTATATTCTTCAAAATTAGTAATTAGATTGATTATAAATTTATGAATATTAAAATAATTGCTTATTTAATTTCTATTAATTGAATAATTTAATTATATAACATAAATGTGAATTGAATTCTAAATTACCTTTATGACTTAAATTTATCTTATCAAATTAAAAAAAAAAGTATTTTATAACCAGAATAGTCATTACCAGATTTATGTCAAATAATAAAAAGTATTTATTATAATGACCTATAAAAGCTTGAATGCTCACTTTCTTTAGTTATTTTTATCATTAAGCTATTTTATTAATAAATTCCATCTGCACTTGTCATAATGTTAACTAACACAAAAATCTACATTCTAGTGTACTTTCTATTGGCCACACAAACATTAAATTGTTCATTCTCTAGGGAAAGTTTTTCACCTTAGAATTCGTTTTCACATTCTCTTTCCCTAGGTGATCTAATTTCTAACTGCACTAACCCCCTCCCCCCATGACACTAAGATACCTCAACGTGAGGAATTCTCCAACAATCACTCATATGAGGGACCCAATACAAACTTCCTTAGCTATTCAAGATTCTCCTTAAAATCATACTCAATCAATCCAAATAAATCAAGGAGAATTATCCTAACAAATCATTTAAGCAAAGGAAGAGAATCAAAGACAAATCAATCTCTCAAGAGAAGATCATCAAAATGAAAGAATCATGGAAGAAGAATGGGGGGAAACAACCATTGATTTTGAAAAAATTTAAAAGACGCCTATATGACACGAAGACACCTCAATATGTGAAATTTTAGAGTCATGTATTTCCTTCTTTTGCAGCTTTGAAAAACTATTTAAGCCCTTGTACCCTTTCCTCTACACATCGAATATGATTCCACTAAACTTTTTGTAATGATCAATGCTCTTGTAATCCAATCCCGACGTAATAAGATATAGATGTCTATTAAGAGAGTTCAGGGATGCCCCAATATTTTTTATTTGGATATTGATTGTTCGAATAATTGTAGATGGGTTAGAATATCAATCCATTTCCAACCCTCCCAAGGCTTTCAAGAGAGTAAGGGAGGAATAAAAGATGCATGTAAGTAGGTGGATAAATATCCCGTTTTGAAAAGGACTTTCCATTGTTGAAAGTGAAACAACTAAGAGCCCCCATTTTACTCTTTTCGAGCAATGATTAATTGGCAATAAGTGGTACAACCAAGGAATCACTCTTCTTTGGGAAGATAGGAAGTCAAATACGGAAAGACACCCAGCTAATAACTTGGCACAACGTTTTTACGGCAGGTAATGACTCCAATTGGTACCCACGAAACATAAATGGATTCCCCTCTCTTTGCCTTAAATATGGTGTGGTTTGGCATCTCTTCATCATCTCTCAAGGTCCAGGCTAAAGTTGAAGCTTTCTTCATGTCTTCACCATGAGATGTCTCCAAATATCAGTTTAGTAGTTGAGAAGATGTGTTGAGGCTTATTGTTGTTGTTGGAAGTCGCTCATCTTCCTCTCTTTAGACCTGGAAGTTCAAATCTAAGGTAAGAGCTTTGGATCCTCCTTCAGCAAATGTGTCCAATGATGTATGTGTAGATTGTATCAGTATTTTTAGGTAAAGGTTGGATTTTAGGGGAATTGATAAAATATATCAAATTTAATGTCTTGCTTTTCTGCTTTAATCAATTTTTAGCCTGAAATTGATGGATATATTCTCTTACAAGCTACATATTTCTTATCAAATATTAGATTTTAAAAGTTATGTTCAGTATCTCGCTTTATGCATAAACAACTTAATCTAAGCATAAAGATTATTTGTTAGGATTTTGAGAAATAATCCATAATTTTATTAAATTTTTATTTTGATTTTAATGTTGATCTCTTTTCTCTGCCTATGCATGGTTGTATCCCTTCTCATCACAGAATTTCTCAAATACTTCTATTAATTCACTGCTTCTATCACTTCTAATGATCTCTGATATTTATTTATCTCTTTAATGGTGTATTGAGAACTATTTAAAGTACAACAATGCCAATATCCAGACATGTATATATATAATGTATTGTTAATGGGATAATAAAGTCATGTCTTGTGTTGAAACTTTTTCAAATATTTAAAAAATGTAATAATTTACTTGAGAATTGTTAATATATAAATAATAGGAACAATACATTTAAATATGACAAATAGATTTATTTGCTTGTCTTTAATAAATAATTTGTTAAAAATTTGTTTGAGAACAAGTGAAAAACTACATTGATCAGATATAATAGTTCAAGGCTGAGGTTAATCGAGTAGTGGATTAAGCTTACCACTCTTGTTCATCAAGTGCTTGGTTTATCTAATTTTATGAGGACGGTATACATGAAGTTTTGCCCGTATTGTATGTGACCCCACAAGAAGTGGGGAAGGTGATGAATCATTCTCAAGTTTTGGGAAGGCCCTCGTATCATAAAAAAGACACAAGGGCCATGTTCGGGCAAAGGATCATTTCACCCAATGGTTTGGCATGGGCACACCAGGAAATTAATTTCTTCTGGGCTGTTTATGGACAAGGTTAAGGAACATTAAATTCTTCATTCTTTTATTTTTTTTCTTAAATTTTTTCTTTCTCTTTCTTGGTGGTAAACTACTCATTTCAAACATGAGAGAATAAATGTTAAGCTTTTTGTAATCTTCTTCTTACAGATGATCCTACTAAATGACCAAATTGGTGTGTTTTCCTTCACTTTTAGTGCAATGCATTAGTTTTATTAAATCCAAACTTACTCAACCAGTTGAATCATGTTCAAATGGATTTGTGCCTCCATCAACTTAGAAACCATGAAAACTCAAAAACCAGTCCAAACCAAGTTAGTCAATTGGGTTTTGATGGCTACTTGAGTACTTTTATTGTATAATAAGTAATTTTGGGAGAGTAGGGGAGGAATAAAAGATGCCTATATGAAGGTGGAAAAGGATGCCGTTTTGAAAAGGTCTTTCCACAGTTGAAAGAGAAACAACTAAGAGCCCTCATTTTATGCTTTTATGGCTTATTGGCAATAAGTGGTACTACCAAGGAATGACTCTTATTTGGGAAGATTGGAAGTCAACTGTGGAAAGCCACCCAGCTAACAAGCTGGCACAACGTTTCCATGGCAGGTAATAACTTCATTTGGTAGCCACGAAGCATAAATGGATGCCCCCACCTCCCTCACTTTGCCTTAAATATGGGGAGTTTTGGCATGTCTTCAACATCTCTCAAGGTCCAAGCCAAACCTAAAGCTTTCTCCATGTCTCCACCATGAGATTTCTCCGAATATCAGTTCTGTAGTTGAGTAGATGCGTTGAGGCTTCTTGTTGTTGTTGGAAGTGGCTCCAATGGCACTCATCTTCCTCTCTTTAGGGTTTAGCAGGGTGGCTTTCCACATTTGACTTCTTAAACCCTAAACCCGTTTTGAAAAGGTCTTTCCTTAGTTGAAAGAGAAACTAAGAGCCCTCATTTTAAGCTTTTATGGCTAATTGGTAATAAGTGGTACTAACAAGGAATGACTCTTCTTTGGGAAGATAGGGAGTCAAATGTGGAAAGCCACCCAGCTAACAAGTTGGCACAACGTTTCCATGGCAGGTAATAACTTCAATAGGTACCCACGAAGCACAAACAGGTTGGATTTTAGAGGAATTGATAAAATATATCAAATTTAATGTCTTGCTTTTCTGTTTTGATCAATTTTTAGCCTGAAATTGATGGATATATTCTCTTACATGCTACATATTTCTTCACAAATATTAGATTTTAAAAGTCATGTTCAGTATCTCGCTTTATGCATAAACAACTTAATCTAAGCATAAAGATTATTTGTTAGGATTTTAAGAAATAATCCATAATTTTATTAAATTTTTATTTGGATTTTAATGTTGATCTCTTTTCTCTGCCTATGAATGGTTGTATCCCTTCTCATCACAGAATTTCTCAAATACTTCTATTAATTCATTGCTTCTATCACTTCTAATGATCACTTTTATTTATTTATCTCTTTAATGGTGTATTGAGAACTATTTAAAGTACAACAATGCCAATATCAAGACATGTATATATATAATCTATCGTTAATGGGATCATAAAGTCTTTCTTGTGTTGAAACTTTTTCACCAATTTAAAAAATGTAAGAATTTACATGAGAATTGTTAATAAATAAATAATAAGAACAATGCATTTAAATATGACAAATAGATTTATTTGCTTGTCTTTAATAAATATTTCGTTAAAAATATGTTTGAGAACAAGTGAAAAACTACATTGATCAGATATAATAGTTCAAGGCTGAGGTTAATCGGGTAGTGGATTAAGCTTACCACTCTTGTTCATCAAATGCTTGGTTTTTCTAATTTTATGAGGACGGTATACATGAAGTTTTGCCTGTATTGTATGTGACCCCACAGGATGTGGGGAAGGTGATGAATCATTCTCAAGTCCCTTGATTTGGGATGGCCCTCGTATCATAAAAAAGACACAAGGGCCATGTTCGGACAAATGACCATTTCACCCAATGGTTTGGCACGGGCACACCAGGAAATTAATTTCTTCCGAGCTGTTTATGGACAAGGTTAGGGTACATTAAATTCTTCTTTCTTTTAGTTTTTTTCTTAAATTTTTTGTTTCTCTTTCTTGGTGGTAAACTACTCATTTCAAACATGAGAGAATAAATGTTAAGGTTTTTGTAATCTTCTTCTTACAGATGATCCTACTAAATGATCAAATTGGTGTGTTTTCCTTCACTTTTAGTGCAATGCATTAGTTTTCATAAATGCAAACTTACTCAACCAGTTGAATCATGTTCAAATGGATTTGTGCCTCCATCAACTTAGAAACCATGAAAACTCAAAAACATGTCCAAACCAAGTTAGTCAATTGGGTTTTGATGGCTATTTGGGTACTTTTATTGTATGATAAGTAATTTTGGGAGAGTAGGGGAGGAATAAAAGATGCCTATATGAAGGTGGAAAAAGATCCCGTTTTGAAAAGGTCTTTCCACGGTTGAAAGAGAAACAACTAAGAGCCCTCATTTTAAGCTTTTATGGCTAATTGGTAATAAGTGGTACTACCAAGGAATGACTCTTCTTTGGGAAGACAGGGAGTCAAATGTGGAAAGCCACCCAGCTAACAAGCTGGCACAACGTTTCCATGGCAGGTAATAATTTCAATAGGTACCCACGAAGCACAAACAGGTTAGATTTTAGGGGAATAGATAAAATATATCAAATTTAATGTCTTGCTTTTCTACTTTAATCAATTTTTAGCCTGAAATTGATGGATATATTCTATTACATGCTACATATTTCTTCACAAATATTAGATTTTAAAAGTCATGTTCAATATCTCGCTTTATGCATAAACAACTTAATCTATGCATAAAGATTATTTTTTAGGATTTTGAGAAATAATCCATAATTTTATTAAATTTTTATTTCAATTTTAATGTTGATCTCTTTTCTCTGCCTATGCATGGTAGTATCCTTTCTCATCACAAAATTTCTCAACTAATGTTATGCACACAATAACATTATTATTTTAGTGTTTTCTTTAATTTACTTTATTTTATTTCAGTTTTAGGTCATAGGGGCATTTTTGGAATATTTTATTTAAAGGGGTATTTTTGGAATATTTTATTTATAGGGGTATTTTTGGAATATTTTATTTATAGGGGTATTTTTAGAATATTTTATTGTAAACCCTAATCGGGTGAACCCTATTTAAGGGGTAAGACTAATGAGAAATACAAGCATTGAAGTATTAAGAATTAGGTTAAATCTAGCGTAAAGAGGCTTAGAGTTCTCCTCAACAAGCTCTAGGGTTATCAAGCTTCCCTTAGGTATGATCTTCATTTTCGTTCTCCATGTCTTCCTTCAATCCTTACTATCCGTACGGTAATCAGTGGCAGACCCCAGATCCTTCCAAAGAATCCACGTGTCAGATCCGGAACCGTAACAACTGGTATCAGAGCAGGAACACAATGAATTATGGAACACAAGCTCGCATGGAAAAGGTATACAATTCTGCGGACAAACTTTGCAAAGAATTTGGAGAAGCATGAGCATTATATGAAATTTTCATGGAATGCTGGACAAGAGAGCCACGTGCTGCCGCAAAACAGGTCACACGACCTGAATTCGCCGAGCACGACAGCCGCACAGAAGACACAGAAGCTCTCTCGGACGAACAGAAGACTGTCTCGAGAAAGCTCTCCAAAAATCCAAAATCCGACGGCAGATACACCGAAATTTCAAAAACGACAAAGGCTCACCCTTTCCCAATGGACGTCGTGCGTATCTCCACACCGAAGCTGCAGCGGGGAGGGGATTTCCTAACAGAGGAAATCCCGAAATCGTCGGCACCGGAGGAAATTATGTCTTCCAAAAATCTGAAATCGGAGGGGAATAGAAAATTCCGTCGGCGCCGTAGGCGAAATTTCCGACGGAATTTTTGCTGGGCTCTATTCCGGGGGGCTAAGAAACAGAGGTTCTCTGTCTCGGCAATGCTCCCAACGGCGAAGCCCCAACGGGCTTCTCGTCGCCACCGGCGAAGCAGGATAGTTCGTCGGCGCCGCAAGAAACTTTTCCGCAAGGGATCTCGATTCCGGGAGGCTGAGGAACGACGATTCACAAGCTTTCGAGACCCCTCTATCTCGAAAACTATCCAGGCGGCGAAGCCCCGATGGGCTGCGATTCGCCACCGAAAAATCATGCTATTCCGTCGGTGCCGTGAGAGAAGAAGGAGACGCCCGTCGTCGGACTTCGTTGGTGCCGTGAGGAATGGAACTGCTGGCCGCAGAGTTCGGGAGCGGCCGAAGGAAGAAGACGACGACTCCCGATTAAATTTTCCTAACTTAGGAAAATTTAATCGGCCCGGTCCGCTGAGTCGCAAGCCGGACCGGGTTCCTGAACCGGGTCAACCTAGGTTAACTCGGACCGCCACCCCCCCCCCCCCCCCCCCCCCCCCCCCCCCCCCCCCCCCCCCCCCACCAAAAAAAAAAAAAAAAAAAAAAGTGGGCAAACAGAGGGGGCGTCATAACTTTCGCGGATGCTACTTCAGCACCGGTGAAGACGTCGGCATACAGACACTACTTCCGAGCTTGAGGACGAGCTCGTTTTCCAAGGGGGGTGTAATGTTATGCACACAATAACATTATTATTTTAGTGTTTTCTTTAATTTACTTTATTTTATTTCAGTTTTAGGTCATAGGGGCATTTTTGGAATATTTTATTTATAGGGGTATTTTTGGAATATTTTATTTATAGGGGTATTTTTAGAATATTTTATTGTAAACCCTAACCGGGTGAACCCTATTTAAGGGGTAAGACTAATGAGAAATACAAGCATTGAAGTATTAAGAATTAGGTTAAATCTAGCATAAAGAGGCTTAGAGTTCTCCTCAACGAGCTCTAGGGTTATCAAGCTTCCCTTAGGCTTGATCTTCGTTTTCGTTCTCCATGTCTTCCTTCAATCCTTACTATCCGTACGGTAATCCGTGGCAGACCCCAGATCCTTCCAAAGAATCCACGTGTCAGATCCGGGACCGTAACAACTACTTCTATTAATTCACTGCTTCTATCACTTCTAATCATCTCTTTTATTTATTTATCTCTCTAATAGTGTATTGAGAACTATTTAAAGTACAACAATGCCAATATTAAGACATGTATATATATAATGTATCGTTAATGGGATCATAAAGTCTTGTCTTGTGTTGAAACTTTTTCAACAATTTAAAAAATGTAAAAATTTACTTGAGAATTGTTAATAAAAATATAATAGGAACAATGCATTTAAATATGACAAATAGATTTATTTGCTTGTCTTTAATAAATATTTTGTTAAAAATATGTTTGAGAACAAGTGAAAAACTACATTGATCAGATATAATAGTTCAAGGCTAAGGTTAATCGGGTAGTGGATTAAGCTTACCACTCTTGTTCATCAAATGCTTGGTTTATCTAATTTTATGAGGACGGTATACATGAAGTTTTGCCCGTATTGTATGTTACCCCACAAGAAGTGGGGAAGGTGATGAATCATTCTCAAGTCCCTTGATTTGGGATGGCCCTCGTATCATAAAAAAGACACAAGGGCCATGTTCGGGCAAAGGATCATTTCACCCAATGGTTTGGCTTGGGCACATCAGGAAATTAATTTCTTCCGAGCTGTTTATGGACAAGGTTAAGGTACATTAAATTCTTCTTTCTTTTAGTTTTTATTCTTAAATTTTTTCTTTCTCTTTCTTGGTGGTAAACTACTCATTTCAAACATGAGAGAATAAATGTTAAGTTTTTTGTAATCTTCTTCTTATAGATGATCCTACTAAATGATCAAATTGGTGTGTTTTCCTTCACTTTTAGTGCAATGCATTAGTTTTCATAAATCCAAACTTACTCAACCAGTTGAATCATGTTCAAATGGATTTGTGCCTCCATCAACTTAGAAACCATGAAAACTCAAAAACCAGTCCAAACCAAGTTAGTCAATTGGGTTTTGATGGCTACTTGGGTACTTTTATTGTATAATAAGTAATTTTGGGAGAGTAGGGGATGAATAAAAGATGCCTTTATGAAGGTGGAAAAAGATCCCGTTTTGATGGCTACTTGGGTAGTTTTATTGTATAATAAGTAATTTTGGGAGAGTAGGGGATGAATAAAAGATGCCTTTTTGAAGGTGGAAAAAGATCCTGTTTTGAAAAGGTCTTTCCACAGTTGAAAGAGAAACAACTAAGAGCCCTCATTTTATGCTTTTATGGCTAATTGGCAATAAGTGGTATTACCAAGGAATGACTCTTATGTGGGAAGATTGGAAGTCAACTGTGGAAAGCCACCCAGCTAACAAGCTGGCACAACATTTCCATGGCAGGTAATAACTTCAATTGGTAGCCATGAAGCGTAAATGGATGCCCCCATCTCCCTCACTTTGCCTTAAATATGGGGAGTTTTGGCATGTCTTCAACATCTCTCGAGGTCCAAGCCAAACCTAAAGCTTTCTCCATGTCTCCACCATGAGATTTCTCCGAATATCAGTTCTGTAGTTGAGTAGATGCGTTGAGGCTTCTTGTTGTTGTTGAAAGTGGCTCCAATGCCACTCATCTTCCTCTCTTTAGGGTTTAACAGGTTGGCTTTCCACATTTGACTTCTTAAACCTTAAACCCGTTTTGAAAAGGTCTTTCTACAGTTGAAAGAGAAACTAAGAGCCCTCATTTTAAGCTATTATGACTAATTGGTAATAAGTGGTACTACCAAGGAATGACTCTTCTTTGGGAAGATAGGGTGTCAAATGTGGAAAGCCACCCAGCTAACAAGTTGGCACAACGTTTCCATGGCAGGTAATAACTTCAATTGGTACCGACGAAGCACAAACAGATCCCCCCCTCCTCTCTTTGCCTTAAATATGGGGAGTTTTGGCATCTCTTCAACATCTCTCGAGGTCCAGGCCAAACCTAAAGCTTTCTCCATGTCTCCACCATGAGATTTCTCAAAATATCAGTTCAGTAGTTGAGTAGATGCGTTGAGGCTTATTGTTGTTGTTGGAAGTGGCTCCAATGCCACTCATCTTCCTCTCTTTAGACCCGGAAGTCCCTATCTAAAATAAGAGCCTTAGACCCCCCTTCAACAAATGTGTCTAATGAACTATGTGTAGATAATATCAGTATTTTTAGGTAATGGTTGGATTTTTGGGGGGTAGATACAATATATCATATTTAATGTCTTGTTTTTTTCCTTTAATAAATTTTTAGTGTGAAACTGATAGATATATTCAGATACATGCTACATATTTGTTCATAAATATCGGATTTTAAAAATCATAC